>NC_080092.1:66224267-66529823 GCF_950005125.1 Chionomys nivalis
TATGGAATGAAAAATGCCCTCCCCCCCCCCCCCAACTCCTTACCCAGCTTTTCTTTTGAAATGGGCAGACTGGAGGAAGGCCGAATGAAGTCTCAGAGTAGGGAAGTGTCGGGAGGAGGGTGGAGATGGTGGAAATATTTGGGGAAAGGGCATTTTCTTTAGATTTGTCTTTTGTGGAACGCTAGGAACCCACATTGAGTTTGGATTTGATGGTTACCTTGTTATTTTAATTTCCAACATTTATAACAGACCTAGGAGCTAAGGGGGAGAGGCAGAACCTCTGAACTCTGGGAGATTCCTGTAGTGTGTGGAGACCATTGAAAACAGACTGATGTGGCTGAGAGGAATCTGTCTGGTGTACTGAGTCACGCTGTGTGTCTGTAGTGAGCCCTGTGAAGCAGCCTTCCGAATGCCTGAAGTGAGCACGGGCTGTGTGTCTGAAGAACACAGGGGCACCCGGATGACTGCAGACTCCTAACTGTGCCGTCCCAGGGGCTCTACTACTTCATTCTTGTAAATTAATCTTAACTTTTTTTTTTTTTTTTTTTTTTTTTTTTTTGTATTTTTCGAGACAGGGTTTCTGTAGCTTTTGGTTCCTGTCCTGGAACTAGCTCTTGTAGACCAGGCTGGCCTCGAACTCACAGAGATCCGCCTGCCTCTGCCTCCCGAGTGCTGGGATTAAAGGTGTGCGCCACCACCGCCCGGCTAATCTTAACATTTATGTTCCAGTTTGTCCCCTGATCCCTAGTGACAACCCCAGCATCTCCTCCAGACACCCCGTTGTTCTGTTGTCTGTTTTCTCTCTCCTAGTTTTCCTTCTTAAGGAATCTTGCCCTGAATCCCACTCATAACCCCTGTAGCTCGTGTTTCTGAGTGGTCGCACATCCTTCGTATCAGGTATTCACTGTATGATTCCTCACAGTGGGAGCATTACAGTTGTGAAGCAGCCGTGCAATCATCTGTGGTAGGCTGCACACCATTAAAGGTTGAGAGCGCTGTGTCAAACAGTAGCAACACATTTTCTGTCTCCCACTCTGAAGCTCCCTTGCAGGTGATTTCTGAGTTGTCACTACTGAATGTTATTCTTGTGGTTTTCTTTTCTTTGCTTCACAGTATGATAGAACAGTAAAGAGAATCGTGGGAGAGATGTTCATTCATTCATTCGTTCGTTCGTTCATTCATTTCTTCTCACTTTCCCTGAAGAAGCCCATCTACAGTGTGTTGGTAGGAGCTCTAGCCTCGGCAGAATGTGATGTGCTCAGCAGTTTCAGGGTCTTGCCTCCCTTAGAAATGTCTTGTGCTTGGCAGTTGGCCAGGTTCACATGTTCTCACATCCCTGCATCCAGAAGCCGGGAATCCAGTCCTGGTAGCTTCTGCACAGAGGGTAAAGATAAACCAGAAAGGAGCCGGGCTTCCTCCACATTACCTGGGAGTTGCTGCTGAGGGCTTTTCCACAGATGTCCTGCTTTGTCAAAGCCCAGTAAATCTTGGAAAGTTTATTTTCCTTGTAGCATCTGTGTTTTATAATGGGTCTTTTAATTTGTTTTTACTTTGTCTGCAGGGATTTCTTTTGTCCGGAGTTTTCAGACTCTTGACTTTTTTTTTTCTTTCCTGTGGAAGTGAGGCCGTTAATGATGACTGGTTTGGGAATATGCCTCTCTGCAAAGCTGACCTGGAAGCCACTCCTCCAGAGCAGCCACAAAGCCCACGGTTTTTTCTCTGTCCGTTTTCATCTTCAACTTAATCTGTTTGCCTCCGAGTTTTTGTAGTATAAAATGTTTGGGGAAATGATATTTGGGACAGTGATAAGTGAGGTTGTATTTTGAAGAATGGTTGGTGCCTAGCTCACCCGCAGCACTGTGTCCGGCTCTTTGTGTGAGGTGGCAGGAACCATGAAGAACCATGTGAGGTTGTTCCCTTGTCAGAGGTGGAAATTTGTTCCTGATAAGCACAGAAAGCCAGAGGTCTAACCCTGAAGCCAGCTCTTCTGTTTCAGTTCACACAGTAATGGTAAAATTAGTGATAGTAAACATAGCTGAAAAGAGACCAAATCAAAATACCAGAACTTTCTACACAAATAGAATTTTTTTAGAATTCGTATTTTTAAATGATATTCTGCTCTGAAATAGAATTTCTCCTTTAATTTATTGAGAAACCATCTTACTGCGATTTGGAACTCCCCCACCCCCACCCCATGAGAAGCTCATCTAGATGGAGACGGGTTACCCTCTAAGGGATCAAAGCTCTGCTGGCTTTGGACAAAGACCCAAAAGCCCGCAGGCTTATGCATGTTTATCTATATAGACTAAGCCCGAAAAACTGGGGTGAGAGTCTTAAAGGAGCTCGTTTTCTCATGAGATCTTTGGGACTTCCTCGTTCTGATGGGGCCGGGAATACTGTGAGAACATTTATTCTCTTGGCATTTGCCGCTTGCGGGTCTTCTGTCAGCTGGAATTCAAAAGTACAGTCGTGTGTGAAACGTCCTATAGACCTCAAGGCTCCAGGAAGGCCCCACTGAAGCTGCAGTTAGGCAGTGTCTGTTGTGTCCACTCTACTCCACTGATAATGAAAGGGAGAAAGGAGATGCATTGCTTGACCCATTGACACAGGGGCCATCTTCTGTTTCTCTGGTTCCGTTCTCTAGACTGTTCCCGAGAGTTGAAAGGTGAGGGTAGACTGATCTGAGTCCGCAGATGGTGCACATAGAACACCTTTGTGTTCAACCTCACTGTGCCACAGTGAGACCCTGCTGTGCAGGAGACTAGCCTTGGTTAACTACAGAGAAGCATCCAGATCTATGTTCCTAAAGATACCAGCTTGAGGCTCCTTGTCTAGATCAGCATGAGTCTGAGCAGGGTAGAGATCCATGGGCCGCATCACTCGCTTCTTCATCCTTTGCCCTTTACATAGCCTATGTTGGCTTTGAGCTCCTTCCTGCCTCATCCTTCAGCTCCTGAAATTTTGCCTTGCACTACTACCATATTGGAAGTACTTTTCTGAAGTGTTTGGAGATCCCTCCAAAACATTTTCCCCTACTGTTGTGGGGATCCACCCTCTGCTTTTTGAAAATAGATTTAGTTATTTTTGGCACATGGCTTTTTGAACTTAGATCACTGTGTTTGCTACTGAAATTTCTTGTCTGTGCTGTCCCTTCTTTTGCTAACCCAATATCATCATTCATGCATCTTTGTTTTCATCTTTTGCTTTCTGTTAGCAGCAAACTCCTGTATGTGTAAACTTTGTGTGATTCATTTTCCTTCCTACCAGTCACAGCGGCTCCTCTCTCTGTCTCTGAGCTGTTTCTCAGATGGCACCTGTAACATGTTTTTCCCATCATCTGTTCATCTTCCTCCCCTCTCTATGCAGTGTTATGAATGCCCTGAAAGACTTCTGGGCTTGCTGCTCAGGACTAAGCACAGGGTGCGACCCCAGCCAGCCTCTAAAGAAGAAGGGACGCAGAGACACACTGGCTCCCCTGGCTGTGTTCTTCCCGCGGTCACAGCCATTTAATCTCATTTCCATACCTGTTAGCAGTGCCTTTTCCTGTCTGCGCTTTCCTGTGGACTTCTCCACAGGTGCAGTGGGCTTTCCTGACGAAGACCACCCGAGTCCCTGGTTCACCTCATCTTTGGCATTCGTTTGTCCCCTTTCCCTTAAAGATGACTCATTTGATCTATACACTTATTAGAGAGCATAGGTCACCTGAAGAAACACAGTAGACCTGCTTTGAGACCGTGTCTCTCACTGGCCTGGAACTCACAATGATTATTGTGCTCTAGGAATCTTACTGTCTCTGCTTCCCCCGTGTTGAGATAGATTAGAAGCCCCTGCCATTACACTCACCATTTTTTTTCCTATGGTTTCTGGGATTGAACTGCGGTTTTCATACTTTGAAGGCAAGCACTTTCCGCACACAACTACCTCCCAAGTTCACAAAAATATAAAATTTATCCATGGGAGGGGCAAGCAGAGTTTTCCTTGTTTTTATTATTTTATGCTTATAAGTGTTTTTCCTGCATACCTGTCTGTGTACCATGTGTGTTCCTGGTGCCCATGGATGCCAGAGTCCATTTGACTATGGAGTTACAGATTGTTGTGAGCTGCCTTGTGGCCATGATAATATCCAGGGCTGTGCAAGACTTCCTCATCTTCACACCCTTGCTTGTGCATTGCTTTCTACTTGGTTGTTTTTGATTAAGAAGTTGTTGGGTATTCATTAACTTTTGAGATCTAATCCTTGGATTTGAATTCTCATTCCCAGCTCTGAGAAGGTGATAGGTTGCATCCACCTTGATTTGGGAAAGCTGCGGCCGGGCGGTGGTGGCGCACGCCTTTAATCCCAGCACTCGGGAGGCAGAGGCAGGCGGATCTCTGTGAGTTCAAGGCCAGCCTGGTCTACAAGAGCTAGTTCCAGGACAAGCTCCAAAAAGCTGCAAAGAAACCCTGCCTCGAAAAAAACCAAAAAAAAAAAAAAAAAAGAAAGAAAGAAAGAAAGCGCGCGTTCTTATGATTCTGACTTTATAAAATCACAAGCATCAGATGCCTTTTCTAATTTTTTGTTTCCCTTCCAAATTTATTTTTTTACTCTTCTGTTTTCCTGTTTGCTGTGTTAGGTATAAACCCAGCATATTGTCCACCCTAGGCAGACGATCTCCTGCTGAGCTGCTTCTCAACCAGTAGCTTTCATTTTAAAGATCTCTCTTCTCTCCAGATAAATTTATTTCTTGATGGTTTTTTCTTTCACTTTGTTTTCCTTTCTCCCTCCCTCCCTCTCCCTTTCTCTTTCTTGCAACCCTCTTCCTCTTTTCCTTCCTCATCCCTGTCTCCTGTCTTTCTGTCTTCCATTTCTGTTTTCTGATAATGATATGTAGTTCTGGCCTTTTTGAACTCAGTATGTAGCTAAGAATGGCTTTAAACTTTCTGACCCTCCAAGTGCTGGGATCATAGGCATGTGCACCTTGTCTGGTTTATGTGGTGCTGGGATCAAACTTAGGGGTTTGTGAAATGCTAGGCAACTACTCTACCAATTCGTCTCCCTCCCCAGCCCTGAGTGATTTTTAACAGCTATTATAAATAGGATTTCTACTTAATGTACTGATTTCTAATTTAGGCAGTCTAGTTATTATATAAAACAGAATTACTGAGCTTTTGTCGAACATATTTATCCTTTCATTTAAGCTATCCTTGGCTCGGGTATAGCTCTGTGGTAGAGTGCTTACTTGCCTAGTGGACATGTATGTGATTTCCAGGGCTGCCCTCTACCCATCGAGAGAGAGAGAGGGAGGAAGGGAGAGAGAGAGAGAGAGAGAGAGAGAGAGAGAGAGAGAGAGAGAGAGAGAGAGAAGACTAAAGGGGGGGGCTATGTCTGTAAACTTCTTGTCAGATCTAGTACTGTGTGACGCAGACACAACCACTCTGCCTGCCCTGTTAACACAAACACAGATGTAAGTCTACATAACCTACTTTGTACACTCCCGTACACTGGGTCACAGACAGAGGATGCAGCTTAAACACAGAAGAGAGGAGAGGACACTGCTTGAGAATGCAGGAGCAGGCTCCGTAGGCTCCAGTTCCTTGCAGGCTGTGCTGTGGCCGTCCTGTATCCTAGGGAAGCGCTGCAGTGGGAACATCTCAGCAGATCACTGTTGGTTTCTGTTTTATTTGCTGTGCTAGGTAAGTGCTCTAGCACTAAGGCACAGTCCCAGCTCAGATCCCTATTATCAGTAGTGTGTTTCGTGTGTACTGTTTCCCCTAGGCCCGGTAGCGTAGAACACACTTGTGACTGCAGTGCTAGGGAGTTAAAGCGGGATCCCTGAGTTAAAGGCCAGCTTCCGGTTCGGTGATGAAAGGTGTTATAAGGAGGTGGCTTGTTTGTTCTTGGCTGCTCAGCCCCAAAATAGCCACACAGAAACTTTATTAATTAAATCACTGCTTGGCCCATTAGATCTAGCTTCTTATTAGCTAACTCTTGCGTCTTAATTTAACCCATTTCTATTAATCTGTATATTGCCATGAGGCTGTGGCTTACCAGGTAAAATTCCAGAGTCTGTCTATGTCGGGGCTACATGGCTCCTTTCTTGACTCCACCTTTTTTTCTCCCAGGATTCAGTTTAGTTTTCTCCTCCTAGCTCTACTCTACCCTATCACAGTCCCCAGACAGCTTCTTTATTAACCAATGGTATTCACAGCATACAGAGAGGAATACCACACCAGTAAGGGAGGAAGGTGAAAGGAAGGGGGGGGAGGGAATGGGAAAGAGGGAGGGAGGGAGGGAGGGAGGGAGGAGGTTGGTTGTTAGGAGATCTTAAAGGGGAAATAAGTTCGTCTGCCCACTCTGTTACACCCCATGAGTAGTGTTTAGAGACTTC
Organism: Chionomys nivalis; assembly: GCF_950005125.1. NCBI lineage: Eukaryota > Metazoa > Chordata > Mammalia > Rodentia > Cricetidae > Chionomys > Chionomys nivalis. The sequence continues at coordinate 66,230,636 of NC_080092.1, forward strand.
TGCTCCTGCAATGGCATCCCTGTCCACACCTTTCCTTCGCGCTATCCTTCAGGCCTTGAGTGTCCCTGCTCTCCCACTTTATCTCACTAGGTTACCTCTCCTGTGGTCTGTTTCCAAATAATTGTTCCCACATGTACTTATCTTCAGTTCTGGGCAGTTAGCACTGAGTCATTCTGTGTCCTGTCAGCCTTGTGGTACAGAGGATTCCTGCCCCCACAGCATGTTATCTTAGCCTGAGACACTCATCAGATCTTTGCTCACGAGCTGACAAATGTTTGACATACACAGCACAGATCCTGGATTGTGACATATTAATGCTGGAGTCTCATTTCAATACAAGCATAGTCATCTCTGTATTGACCTTGAGACTATATGTCACTATGAGCAACTCAAGAATTAAAAGTTTTTTCACTCTATTCCATTCATTTTTTCTATAAGGTTCTTTGTTTTGTATGTATAATATTGTCCGATTAATTTTGTGTGTATTCTAAGTGCTGCCTGTTGTATCCCAGCAACAGGGGTGAATAGCTTCTACTGGCGTTAAAGAAATTAAAGAGAGAATTTGTTAGTATGGGGAGTTAGAAGTGCCCGAGTTTCTTATCCTCCCTGCAGTAGCTTAACTTACTCATCCCAAACAGTGACGTAAACAGATAGACCTGTGTCCTGGAGGAGCAGCGTTTCTTAGCCGCATCCTGCAGGATTAGACGATGTCATTCTTGTCTTTCAGAGCTACATAGCAAGTTTGAGGATTGATAGAGGCACCTTAGGCCTCTTGGCCTAACTGCACAACCCACAAGGCCATTTCTAACGGTTCCCGAGAGAAAACCTAGAACTGTAGGAGCCTGGTACAGTGTGTACCTTTCCACTGACGTGTCTTCGCAGTGGTCAGATTTGGGGTTCAGAGCTTTCTGCAGCTCTCCAACACGATTGTTTTATTTTACAATTCATCTAATCTGTAGATGTGGATTCCCTAGGTAGGGAGAACTATCCACACTTTTTATGTTGATCAAAAGAGTTGACTCAGTAGCAGTCAAAAGGCCAAGCAACTCTTTGAGAAGTTCTTAGAGTACAGGTGAAATAGTGATTTTTTTTTTTTTTTGTAGAAAGTCACCACACTGTTTTAGAAACATAAGATTTCTTATGTAGAAAACCACACTATGTTAGAGAGGTTTCTGGGGGCTGTGAGATCCCGTAAATTGCTTATACGCAGGTGTGAAAACCTGAGCTGGGATCTCTAGCACTTATGTGAAAAGGTGCATCCAGCACCCCTGTGTTGGGACTGAGAAGATCCCTCGAGCTCACTGGCCTGTCTTAGTTGATTCAACAGGGTGGGTTCAATCCCAGACCCTATCTTAGACTTAAACGAAGAGCAGAGAGGAAGACGCTTGGCATTGACATTTATGCGTATACTTCTGTGCACATACCTGTGTGCGCACGCACACACACAAAGTGAAAACTGAAATGTCCGTGTGTTATTGTCGTTTCTGTGACCTGATAATGTTGGTTTCTTCCAGTGTTACGAACTTTAATTATACTTGCATCGATTTTCTTTCAAATTTAGCTCATTTATTTGCATGTGTGTGGAGATCAGATAACAGGTTATAGGAAATTGGTTTGTTTCACCTTGTGGGTTTTGGGGGCTACTCAGGTAGTTGGGCTCTGGAGCAAGTCCCTTTCCACACTGAGTCGTTCCCCCAGTCCATGATTTCTTAAATGAAAACCTTTTCAGAGAGAGGGATGTTTCCATTAGTGATCTTTTGGTTTTCTTTTCTCTCGTAGGGAAGCTGAACAGCCAAGACTCTTACAATAACTTCACCAACAACAATCCTGGCAACCCCCGACTTTCTCCCTTCCCGAGCCTGATGGTAGTGACCCCTCTAGCACAAATCAAGCAGCCAATGACGTTGGGGACCATCACCAAACGTACTGGGTAAGGCGCCAGGCTTGATGCTGTTTCCACAGCCCTCTTAGAGTGTGGAGTGGATGAAAACGGAACATGCTTTCTTCATTGTGTGTTTTCTATTATGTCCTTCATTTCCAGCCCACATGAGACTCACTGGCAGCTGAGTTTGCACACAAGCATGCTCACACCCAGTCATGTACACACATCCATAGTAAGAAGCAAAGCAGTGACAAGTTGTGAAAACTAGTACTGGCTAATGAAAACCAGACTTCTCCACTCGCTCACACTTCCTGCCTCATGGCATTGTCTGATTGTACAGTTTGATTTTCTTGGCTCTTGCCAACGTGATTGGCATTTTAACATAACACAATGCCCACATTTTGACAAATGCAAATATTATCAAAAGTTTTCTAAATGATATTGCATTTAAGTAAATTTATGAAATTTACCCACTTATTTGTGTGGATGTATTACACCAACATGTTTACATTACTAATTTACTGTTACTGTCTGAATGATGAACTATGACTTAGACTTTTTACAAGATTGATTCCTAACATTTTTAGAGATTTCATAACGTTCTTGAATTCTTTTCAGTGCTCATCTTAGACGTTAAAAAAGTTCTCTACTTGTTTGGAATATGAACTAATGGATTGTGCAACTGTAGTGAACTACTGTGTGTCTGATATCATTAGATACTCAATTACATGATGATAGTGACCATGCATTTTGGACTATTAAATTTGTACTTCTGTAGTCATTCTATAGCCAAGTTATTTGTTTTCCTCAATGTATATTCCCAGTATTTAATTGAATTAGAAATGGGACAAACTGTATATTAAAATTACACATTAAAATAGTCTGGAGAAAGCCTTACCTTTGCCTCAAATAGTCCTGAGGGTCCCCCCACCCCATGGGAAAAAATAAATTATCTGGTCATGGTGTTGCTGCTGCACTAATACAAAAGTACCTAGAGAGGTGACTTCCCTTAGAGAAATACTCAGGACTCAACGAGGTTCTGATGATTTTGGTTGTCACATACCAGGGTGACATGTGTGAAGTTGGCCTGCTTACCTCACCCTAGGTGACATGGTGACACGTATAAGGTTGATCTACTGATCTCACCCTAGGAGACATGGAGACGTGTAAGGTGGTCTACTGACAGAAGTAGGCTGAGCTTTGAATATATTAAGGGGGACTAAAAACAAAAACAAATAAAAATTTAAAAAATCCTGAAAACCTACTTCCCAAATCACAGTTTATTGTGCTATCTGTGATGTGTCTATCATTTAATATAGTATTCAGTAGAGCGCAATTTTAAGTGGTATCCTTACTTTCTTTTTTTTTCTTTTGTTTCAAACATGTTGACCAAAAGACCATACATTTTTAATGCTGTCTGTCCCTGTTTTATTGCTGGTTGAGTTTTTCCCCTTTGTAGGTACACTTTGTATTTTCTGAATTCAAAATGGTTCTTAATCTTGAAGCAAAAATTTAAAGTTTGTTTGTTTTTTGGACTCTCTTAAGTTTGCCTGAATGTAATTGCATGTCATTCACTCCAGTACTGTATAATTCTATAAAATACTGAAAATTTGTATCTTTCCTGAATCTAAGTGAAAGCAAGTTTAAAATGTCACTCTGATTTTAATGTTCGTTCAGAGGGAGGGGGTTTCTCGGGGCGTGAGGACAAATGAGAGAGGTGCCTTTTTCTGAGGTGCCTGCTTCTCGATTTGAGCACAGGGCGCTTTGTGTCCAGGACTTAGCGCTCCTCATAGACTTCTTCTTCTTCTTTTTTTTTTTTTTTTTTTTGAGAAAGGGTTTCTCTGTGTAGCCCTGGCTGTCCTGGAACTCACTCTACAGACCAGGTGGGCACAGAGATCCGCCTGCCTCTGCCTCCCGAGTGCTGGGATTAAAGGCGTGCACCACCACCACCCGGCTCTCATAAACTTCTTAAAACAACTTTGATATTGGTGTAGACGTGTTAAATACACCAGGATAGGATGTTAGGGTTTATTATACTCATTTATGCATCTAGTTGGAATGTATATTTCCTTTTCTCTGTATTTGAAAGTTTCCTAATGAAACTTTTGTGCTTTCCCATTGTCTTGTCAATACAGTGGCAAGTGTATAAGTTGTTTACATCTGGAGATCTCTGTGGACTTTTGACAAATTTTCTGTTTCCTTGTGTTTTTAAAATTTGAGAGGCTGGTTAAGAACCAGCTGCTTTTCCAGAGGATATGTGATCAATTTCTAGCACCCACATTCCCAGATTTGTAAACCATTTGTAACTCCAATCCTGGAGTGCCCAGCAATCTCTTCTGACCTCCATGGGCACTTCCCTTATGTGTAGCACACATGTGGGCAAAACACCCACACATATAGAATAAGGAGCTGTGAGTTCCAGGCCAGCCTGATCTCCATAGTAAGTTCAAGGACAGCCAGGCCTGAGAGACCCTGTCTCAAAAAAAAAAAAAAAAAACACACAAACAAACAAAGGAAAGTAAACAAAAAAGTTGCTTAAAATTCTTTGATTTATAGAGTATAAATGCTATTTCCCGCATTGTGATTGTTTTGTTACCACTGCTAGAGCAGACACGGCTCCATGCAAGCAAGCAAACACACTACCACACAGCTACAGCTCTGTCCCTGAGCGCCCTCTTATATGTGATTTAATATTTATTGATGAATGCATTGGGAATTTGAAATTTTATGTGCCTTGAAACTCACATTAGAAAATGTCACAGTCACTCTTCTGTTGTCGTGAAGTGAAAACCATGACTAAGGCGACTCTTAGAAAAGATAGCATTTAATTAGGGCTTGTTTATCATTTGATCTGAGGGTTTGTAACCAAGGGTAATTAAACATATTCACAACGTATTGAAGGCGTCTTACATTCCAGGCCACCATGGTGCTGGAGAAGTAGCTAAGAGCTTTACATCCTGATGTGCAAGGAGCGAGCCTCCAACTCCACCTCCAGTGACACATCTTATAATTCTAACCAAACAGCTCGTGCAAACACATGAGGGAGGGGATCGTAATTCAGACCACCAGTACTTTGGATTTTCAGGTCCCTTCATAAGTTTTATGTTTTATTAAAGATTTATTTATTTATTATGTATATAGTGTTCTGTCTGCATGTGTGCCTGCACACCATAAGAAAGCACCAGATCTCATTATAGATGGTTGCGAGCCACCGTATCATTGCTGGGAATTGAACTCAGGTCCTCTGAAAGAGCACCCTATACTCTTAATCTCTGAACCATATTTCCAGCCCCTATATATTTTATGTTCTTTGACTATTAACTCGTATTTTTATTAAATAGTTCCCCCCCCACTGCCCCCACCCCTCTATTTTATGATTTTAAAGTCCTTTAAGAATGCGTTGTTTCCAGGTGTTGTGACAAAATAGTTTAGATTCGTCTCTTTTTGGTTCTAATATTTTTGACATAGTTTGAATATCAGCAAAGCAGTGAAGTCTGGTGACAATTCTTCCACACCCAAGCCTCCCAAATGTTAAAAATGCTGACTTTCTCATTGACCTTCTTTCACACATCAAGACGGGACACTTTTCTAATTTTTTCAGAATAAATTTCATGACCCCCTTCCTCCTTTTTCTTCCTTCCTTATCCTGGAGGGAACATTCTCCTACACTAAAACATCAAAGGAAGAATTTTATTTATTGTTTTTAATAAGTACAAATATTTGTTTTCTGTAATGAGTTCTCTGCTTCAGTGTAGAGCTCTGGGGTAATACAGGTTGTCCTGGCATAGAAACTGATAAACACCTTGATTGTAGTTTATATCTGACCATTTCTGTATTGCAAGTTTGTTCACTTGTTTTTTTCTTTTTCTTTCTATTTTAAAAATGAATGTTGTTTATTTATTTTTGATAGTTTCTTGTTAATTGTCCCAGGCTGGCCTTGAGTTTTGGAAACTGTGATTTAGTTATGGAGTTCTGAGATTATAAATTTCCATCATCTTTACAACTACTCTTCAATAAAAATTATGTGAAGCTGGGTAGTGGTGGCTCATGCCCCCCTTTTTTTTTATTATTTTTTTTATTTTCGAGACAGGGTTTCTCTGTAGCTTTTTGGCTCCTGTCTGTCCTGGAACTAGCTCTTCTAGACCAGGCTGGCCTTGAACTCACAGAGATCCGCCTGCCTCTGCCTCCCTAGTGCTGGAATTAAAGGCATGCGCCACCACCGCCAGATTGGTCTACTGCACTAGCTCCAGGACAGCCAGGGTCATACAGAGAAACCCTGCCTACATGAGAAAACAAACAAACATACAAATCATTATGTGTATCTGTGTTTGGATACATGTGCATGTGCGCGGGTTGTAGGTGCTGAGGAAGATGCTCTAGACCGGTGCTGGGGACCAGCCTAGTCGTGGCATGCTCCCTTCCCCGCGGAGCCATCTCTCCAGCCTCCACCGCTACCTTACTTTTTTCTTTAGGCAGGGTTTCTCTGTGTAACAGACCTGGCTGTGCTGGAACTTACTCTGTGAACAAACTGGCCTGGTACTCAGAGAGATCCCCCTGCCTCTGCCCCCACTGCCTGGCCATCACAGCTGCTGTGTCTCCCACTTTCTGATATGTTTATTGACTGTACTTAGCCATTGCAATTGTCATTTTTCTTTTCTTTCATTGCAGTCCAGCTAAGGATTTGTTTTAGTTTTCTGAATGTGATTTTTAATTTTTTTTTCTCAAAAATTTAAAAAATTCATTAAAATGTATATTTTTCCTTGATTTGCGAGAGTATTATATTTTCTGGCTTGGCTTGGTGGTGCACGTTTGTAATCTTAATCCCGTACGGAGGATCTCAAATTCAAAGCTAGTCTAGGCAGGTTGGTTAGGCTCTGTTTTCAAAGGGATGGCCAGTTAAGAGGAGAGCCTGGATGTCTGGTTTATCATGTTGGAGGCCCTCAGTCCCAGCTCCACCAGTGAATAGAAAAACCTGAAAATACGCTCTCTCCATTTGTCACAGGCTCTTCTAAAGTATGCGCCAGATCCAGTTTCAGCCCTTCGATTCTGTGCCATTAGCACCCACAGACCACGTTTATTTATTCTATTGAAGCATTTCTAAAACTGCAGCTGGCTATTTAATCTTTCTATTCCAAGCTTTATATGCTTGGAAATTTGTTTTCTCATGAAGATAACCAATGTAACAAACAAGCAGAGTTTTCTTTTTCCATGTGCGCTCATTCCTAAAATGCTGTGTTGCCCACACCTTTCCTCCTGCTTTCAGAATGTAGCTATTAAACAAGGGGTGTTTCCCGTGGATGATTCAGAGAGTGGACACAGAACTCAGCCGTTTCAGACATGTAAATGCCGCGGCTGTTCAGATAACCCTATCCAGTTGTTAGGTAGAACATCTGCCTTTTGTCTCATGTTGTTGGTATTCTGTGTAAAGGCGTAACATACCCACAGAGTGTTAGAATTCTGTTGCAGAAGTATGAAGATTGCCTAGGACTCGGGAGTTCAGACATCCTGTTTGAGATACAAACCTCAGCTTCACTCTGCAGGACACAAAATGTGTCGTTACCATGCCTAACATCTGCCCTCTTATTTTTATAAATATATGTCTGCTAAAGCCTGTGCGGTGTTGGGACCATCTGTCTCTCTGCTCTGCACACACGAGGCCAGTCCAGCTACAAATGGCAGAAGACAGCTGTGTTTACACCTTCTTGTTGAATACCTTGGAGTACCCCTTGGAGGAAGGAAGGCCTCTGATGGCAGCAGCTGCTTAGCTCACATGCTGGGTTTGGGTGAGGCAAAGGAAGTTGTAGGAATTATTTGACTTCAGCCATCACTCATGTAAACAGAGTCCATTTTTCTGCTGGTCTAGTACAGCAGGATTGGAAAGCCCCTCACCACATGATCATGTCTTTAACTAGAGAAGAAAGAAGAGGCCCTTGAGGTCAGTGGAAGAGGACTTGCTTTGCATGTGTGAGGCCATGGGTTCAGTTCTCAGTACCACAAGGCAGGAAGGTTGAGAGGAAAGAGGGACCCAAGGAGGGAGGGAAGAAAGGCTCCCCATTACAAGGGGGAGAAGTAGGGATTGTTCTGTCTTTTGGAGATGAGGTTTCTATAGTACAGTTCATTAACAGCATTTCATAGTCATTTGGTCCAATTAAATCAAAAGCGAATAATTTCAGATGCAAGTAATAAAGAATTTGCTTTTGTATTTTATGTGTTTTAAATCTAAGGTGATGTATGTCAATTTTGTGGACACAGAAGGGAACAGTTTATGCTAGAATGAGGTTGAACCAGTTTCGTGGGAACAGAGACTATAAAAATTGAGAATGAAGTTACTTCCTTGCTCTTAGCTGGTGGGAGCCCCCTGGAAGTGAACTCACATTCGTCCACTGTGTTTATAGTCTTTCCCCACCTTCTCATGTCCTCATTTCTTCGTGAATATCTTGAAACCGTGGGTCCTAGCCCTTTAAGACAGACTGAGTGCTGTGTAGTCCTGGCTTCTCCTGCCTCCTGCGGGCACTTGTACTTACTGTCAGTGCCCTATGGGAGTTCCTCAGAAGAGAATTCACATGTGATGTGTGCATTCCCAGCACTTCTTTGATCTCATTGTCCCATTTAAGCCCTTCTGAGCCACACTGAGTAAACAGGTGTGTTTCTCACTTAATAGCATTTATTTGAATGGCTGCAGATGGTATTTTAAAACAAGTTTGTCATCAGTTTTAGTTTGAGAGTAAATGACGTTTTCATATAGTAAACGTGAAAGTCCATTCCTTATTTTAATTCAGTTCAACCCCGTTCACCTTGGTTTATTCAGACTTTCATCCGAGCCTCAAGCCTTATAGAATAAGTTCAGAGAAGATGGAAAGATTTGGTAACAGACCCCCGTATACCATAGCCCATGGTAATCTGTATACCATAGCCCATGGTAATTTGCTACTTTCTGTCTCTGTCTGTTGTAACCATAAATTTGTATAGTATTGCTCTGAGGGTTTGGTTCCAGATACAACATGATCACAAGAGCATTTTCATTTGAGTGTGTGCGCTTTTGTCTACATGTGTAATATATTTACCATAGTTTGAGTTTCTAGCTTTTGCGCCAAATAAGTAGAGTACTTAAACCATACCATAGTTTATTGCATTTTGCTGTAAATCTGCGGATTTTTTATTTAAAAGAAGTCTACTGTATACCATATTGAAAGTCAGCAGGCACAGCAACCGACAGAAGTTTGGCATTATTTATGCTATGCTGGTTGCTCCTCTGTCGCGTATGGAAGAACTTGAGCATTATCTATGTTTTTCTAATGAAAATTTTTTATGTCTTGAGTTTGTAATTTAAAATGGCATGCCAAATATGTCTCAAATTAGTCAGCTGTCTGTTTCAGCTTCAGTTTGTCCTACAGATCAGCAGATCGAAAACCACCAGTGCCGTTAACCTGTCTGGTAGGGAACAGTTAAGATTCGGCTAATGAACAAATTAAAAGTTGGAAATGACATGAGGGCTCATTTGCAGCAATGGGGAAGGAAATGGGAATTCACATCATTTGCTTAAGAGAAGGTACACACAGTGGCAGCAGAGCCTTTAGAATGAATTTTAAATTGAACTTAAAATGTCTCACCTCCCTTGAGCATTGTACGTACGATGTGCTGTAGCCTTTTCTCGCAGTTTCTGGCATCTTGGAGTCCTTCTGACGCCATGTTTTAGTTGCTCACAGAACTTGATCAGCTGAAGGATAGGGTTGATGGAGTATGTTTATGGAATTTATCTTTTGGTTGGGCTGGCTGCTAGACTGTGTTCTCTCAGCGCGCACAGGAAGGTTCACAAGCTTGAAGTCCGTCTAGGTAGCACAGGAAGCCACTCACTCAGAAACTCCCAGAGCCTGTGGATTGGACAGATCAACAGTGTGTGTGTGTGGGGGGGGGGGCGGAGGGGTTGAGACAGGGTTTCTCTGTAGCTTTGGAGCCTGTCCTAGAACTCACTCTGTAGACCAGGCTGGCCTGGAACTCACAGAGATCCTCTTGCCTCTGCCTCCTGAGTGCTGGGATTAAAGGTGTGCGCCACAACCACCTGGCTGATTGGAGAAATCTTTTTTGGTTTTTCGAGACAAGGTTTCTCTGTGGTTTTGGAGCCTGTCCTGGAACTAGCTCTTGTAGACCAGGCTGGTCTCGAACTCACAGAGATCCACCTGCCTCTGCCTCCCAAGTGCTGGGATTAAAGGCGTGCGCCACCACCGCCCGGCAGGAGAAATCTTAAGAGTAACCTTTTACCACTAGAATCAGGTTACAGAGGTTTACATGTGTTCACAACAGATGCCTTGGACTGCAGTGACAGAGCCATAGCCACTCTGAAAGCTGGGAACTGAGCTCTGGTCCCCAGGAAGTATAGTAAATGCTCTAACCACTGAACCACCTGTTTGAAGCACTGTTCATTACTGTTTTTGAGAATTCCTTTGAGACTTAATGGCAAGGTAATTTCATATTAGCTTATAAATAAATAATTCTCTAACAATCTAGAATTTGATTTTTATTACTTACTTCACTTAGCTATTGTCCTGCAGATTTAACCAACCATATTACTGCAACCCAAAGTGTTTTATTATTATATTTTTTTTGTGTGTGTGTAGGGGTGTGTGTGTGTGTGCATGCATGTGTGTCAGACACTATTTTGGTTTTCTGAGACAGGGTTTTTCAGTGTATCCCTGACTGTCCTGGAACCAGACTGGTCTCGTACTCACACAGATCGACCTGCCTCTGCCTCTCCTGTGCTGCGATTAATGGCGCACGCCATCTCCGCCCATCTACATTGCTGGATGTGTGAATTCTTCAGACCCATCTCTAGTAATCTGATTTCACTACTGAATATAGCCAGCATTCAAATTCATACACTCCCTACCTTTACCCCGCTTGAGTAGGAAACTACAGCTGTGTGCCTTCAGTGTCGGGGTGTGTGAGGACAGTCATAGGTGAAGACAGCTGGATCATGGGCCTGGACTTTGTGACTTCATATTTTCATTCTTTTGCTACTGAAGAAAGATTAAGCAGGAGCCTTTCAAAAGAGCAGCTGACACTACCCCCAGCCAGCAGTGGCGTGAGTCAGTTTGCTCCTTTGGAGTCTGTAGATCCTTCACTTGTTCGTGGCAGAGGTCCAATCTGCCAGACCAGGCAAGAAGTGGGCAAATGCGAGCTGGATGCTTGCCAAGTCTACATACCAAACTCGGTTCTCACCCCGCGCCTTCGGCCGCCCTCTCTCTTTGGAGCTGTTGGCCAGTGGATCACTTCTGGCTGGAGGTAGAGCAGCTTTTAACCAAAGCCGCTGGGCTACACTGTGAGCTGTGACCCTGTTGTCGGCAGAGATGACTGTGGCGCTGCTAAGGGCCTCGTCACTTGGTGTCACCATGGTACGGTGGGGCGAGCATCTGACTGGTGACATTTGCAACCTGCTGTGATTTCCTGGAAAGAAATCGGGGGTTGTCTGTCTGTTTAGGTTTACTTTTCATTTGATGGGGTGAAGCGCGTTTCTGTTATAAACCAGGAAGCTTTCTCCAAAGGTAGGGAGTGTCAGGGTCTTCAGTGGGCTTTTGTTGTTAGTTTGTTCATGTAGAGACAGATACATTTTGTCCCATTTTTGTTTGTTGTTTTTTGAAGCCAGTGGAGAAGTCTTTCAAGTTATAGAGGACTGAGTAGACAATTTCAGTACAAACTTCCAAGTTCTTTACCCTGCAAGTATCTGTGTATTTGTGACTATTTATATGTTTGGTGTCCCTGTCAATAACCCGAATTCTGTTGTATGTTGCAACCTGGGCGTAGTTAGAGGGCTGTCCATGGGCCCTGCAGATTACACACGGGCACCATGGGGCTATTTTAGATGTCGGTGTTTCTAACAGAATTATTCTGAGTATTGGAATATTTGGGGTGTTCTGCTTATAATAATTGAAACGAAAGGTGAGTATTGTCTACCAACACAATTCCTTCATATTTGAAGTATTTCTGGCATTTAGAAATGGCTTTACCCTCGTTTTAATTTTTTTAATTAATGCACAGCATCCCTATATTGTGAAGACATTGGTCAGTTCAGGAATTTTTCAAAATACAGAGTGAGCTCTTGTGACATAAGAGTTCTGATAGAATTAAGTAAATGTTGACGTCAAGTAGATGTGACCAGAGCTTTTTCCTCGGTGTCATATAATGGCATAAACAGTTGGGCTGCACTGGCATAACTCAGTAACATTGTGGAAGTTAAGCGACTTAGACTCCCTGGCAAGGTTTATGTTTTTAAAAGATAAATTTTTTTTTTTGTACTGTGGCAGTACCCAAGCATTATTGTTATGAAATGTCGAGAAAATAGTAAAATGTCTTACAAACAAAAACTGCATTCACCCACTTGGTCTTTCAATCTTGTTTTTTATGCATTGTTTTCTGCAGCTTAATGTTAATATTCTGTGGCTCACAGAGGAAAACGATGGAAGGCCATTGTTGATTTTACTGGTTCTGTCCTTGCCAGAAACTAAACCTTTAAAGCTTGCAAGAGTGCTTGTCAGCCACACCCCCTCTGATGTCTCTTCTCTTAATGCCCGTGTCTCTCAGTCTGCCTTTGTATTTATTGCGTTCTGAACCTCAGAATCGTGCTCACTGTTGTGAGGACATTTTTCTCGACCTTTAATTTGTTCTGGAATGTACTCTGTTTGTTTGGAAATTAATACTAATTAACAGGATTATCTTTCTCCTTAATATCCCAGTCTCCAATTTTGAAAAAGGAAATATACACAGCTTAGTGATGTGTGTCCCCTTCAATTTCATACGTCTTCCAGATGTCAGATGCCTTATTAAAATTTTTTGAATCTAACTATATTTCTAAGTCTTATTTGTGCATAGCATGCCTTAAAAACTGGGAACTGAATTTAAAGTAGAAATAACGTGTAGCATTGAACTCTCAGTTTGTACCCCTGTGGTATTTCACACACGCAGGTGTGGCTGCCGTTGACCTGCAGCAGGAGAGAAGGTTGTGTTCCTATGCCAACTTTCTGGGTTGTAACAGAACTAGAACTCATTCCGTCGTTTTGCCAGTGACCCACAGAACAACGTCCAGCTTCCTGCAGATGAGCGCTTGAGAACTGTGTGGGGAGAAGCAGCAGCTGGGGAGCACAACACCCTCATGTCAGAGTCTGCCATCTCTAGTTAGCACTGAATACTTGGCGTCACACATAGTAATTGTTCTTCTCCATCTGATTTTCCCATTTGATTTGCTCTCTGTGTTTAAGGGCTTCAGCCGTGAATTTTGTGTTAAAGCAGGTGTGCTGCTGGGGTGCTCCAGAAAAGGGGGAGAAATAGAGAAAATTCAAATCTACATTTCTATGAAACCGAGGCCCTTCTTTCTGTACCTCACATACTTACTGGTTCTACCACAGCATATATGGCAGAATTGCTATTGATTATTAATTTTGAGTTATTTTTATTATACTCTATAACAGTACAGTATACTTGTATTTACTAATGTTGAATGAGTTTTCCTCTAATTTTTTGTACATTTTCCCCCCTTTTCCACCAAGGCCTTATCTCTTTGGAGCGGGGTGTTTTTCCATAAAAACTCCATGGTGAGTTCCCATTTGGTCCCGCATGCCTAATTCATTTGCTGTACTCTCGAAAAGTAACTGTTTTATAGTTTGTTTTCAGTTGCATGGCCTGATCACAGATAGACGCACCAAGTTACTGGCTGAGTAGATCTGAATGTTGGCATTTAAACCTTTAAAAAGCAGTTCCTTTGGTTTCACTTGAGTCTTTCAAAACACCTTTTTCTACAAAAACCAGATTTGTTTTGTCTTTATTTGTTTTTTTGTTTCGTTTTGTTTTTCTCTTAAAGAAGGCAGAAGAGTTCTGTCACCATGCTGGTGAATAATATAAGAAAGGTCTTGCCACAAGCAGAATCTTTGAACGTGAAGTTCCTCACTTAGCATACTTCATACTAGAGAATGGAGTCTGTTTTTAAGGACAAATATATGGAGGGTCAAGTTGTAGTGCATTTTATTGGTCCCAAAAGGACTGTGTTGAACTCTGTTTTGAATAGAGTGGGTATTTAATGAGCTGAATAAAAGGTAAAGGAATGCATATTTCTGATGAAAATGCCCATGACATTCTGTTGAACTATGTTAGACAGTTAAGGCATGATAACCACACAAAGGGAAGAGTGTGTTGCATATTTACATTTGAAGACAGCAGTTAGAATGTGTTGAGGATCTGATATAAAATGTTTAAGTAATTATGAATTGGGATTCTAGAATAACTGTCTTGCTCTTACATACCAGCTCCTATGTGCTCTTACATACCAGCTCCTATGTTACATACCAGCTCCTATGTGCTCTTACATACCAGCTCCTATGTGCTCTTACATACCAGCTCCTATGTCTACTGGCACTGTGATCTCAGATACTCTTGAGCCTTGCGTTTCCTCTTTTCCTTATATATGTAATGAAGCAGCGTTAGCATCTGTTTTGTGGCTTCGCTATGAGGATGAAATGAGCTTATAACGGATAAGCGCACTGCAGTGCTTAATGACAGTGGTGCATAGTAGCGACTCATTAAATAGTAACCGCTGAGGACCGCAGTGCTGGGAGGACATTAGATCATGTGCTTTGCCTCAAGAGGGTCTCCCCTGGCTAGTGTAGAACTCTATGTGCACCAGACTTGTCTCCTTGAGGAGAACCTCAGGCCTTGGCTCCCTGAGTGCTGGTTTCAGGCCTGTGCTACCACGCCATACAATCTCTAGTTCTTAAAATAGAAAAGGAAGTTTTGAGCCATGGAAGGTATTTAAGTTCTTCACATCTTTCTGATCCTCATAACTGCTGCTAAGAATTGTTCGTTGTACTCTATTAGAACCTGAACAGTGTTTTATCTGGGCACGAGTTGCATGCATGGAATTGTAGCCCCCGGGAGGCCGAGGCAGTAGACAGCAAGTTTAAGTCCAGCTTGGGACATGCAATAAGATTGTCTCTCCAAAACCAACCAGTCTTTTTATAGTTGCATTGTTTCCTGGAACATTTTCAGGGTTCTTGTGCCCTGGGAATGGAAGTTTTCATTCTCCTATAGGGCTAGGTGATAGAGTCCCCACCACATAGCCACCTCTCTAGTACAGTATAGGACAGAGATGCCAAAACTGTCTTGACAATATACAGAGACAAATCCTCTCAAAGTTGATCTTTCTTTTTTTAAAATCAGATTTCTTCTCAAAACCAGTAAGATACATGGATTTTTGCTGGCTTAGGGTGACTAGGGAATTTTAAATGTCACATCCAAAATATGATTAAATGTCTTTGTGCATTAAATGTGGAATTAAATTCCATTTGAGGATAAATTCCTCATTCTAAGTACAAAGCAGAGAGTTTCAGCATGTTAATACGGACTGAAGTTTTGACATGCAGCTGAAGATGGACTAACAAATGCTGTGTGTTAAATAAGGAAAGGCCGCTCCCCAACAGCTCATGTGTTCCTCACAGTTAAGCAAAGGCACTTGTCAACTAGAAATGATTTGAGGTTGAAACAAGATTAAAAGAGCCAGATTAAAGAAAGGGATCTATGAAATATAGTCGACTTCTAAATCACTGCCTGTCTTCCAGAGACTGCTTTGTGGTCTGTTTGATGCCATCGTTAGGTCCTAGGAAACTCGTTTTTAGTCACTTACACTAGACTCAAAGGTCCTCCTTTTAAATGTGCCACATTACCAGGGTGCATGTTTTTTCCATTAAGATCTTAATGAAACCTCAAATTAAGGCAGCAAAATGAATATAGATTTGACAACTTCTTCCATGTTGTTTATGAGAGCTGCTTTGTTTCCGTAGCATTTGCTGTTTTTCCATGATACTTGGCGTTCAACTTGAGAATGTTCTTATTTACCGCCCTAAAATGAAACATCATGCTAACTAAGGATGTTTATAGTCCTTTTAGTCGGGGCAGTACGTGGATGTTGGATGAACACGAAATCTTTATAGCTTCTTTTATAATGTAAATTTCTTATAATTCTCAAAAATTAGTTTTGGGTTACAACATTTGTACTTAGTTAAGATTTTTTTGCTTTTGGTATGTCACAGTTCGTACTAATTCTTTATTCTTCAGTAAAGAACTTTAAGTCTTTAATTTAGTTTCAGATGAGACCGTTTAAAAGCAGCCTTTTTCCCTTTGATATCACAGCAGGTTGGGAATGAAATGGTGCAGGCTATATTTGACAGTAGTGGTCAGCCTAGGAATTCCCAGCACTCTATATGTTACATGTTTATGTAGGGTATTTATTGTTTTCAGAGACCATGCCAGTTTTTGTTGTTGATTTGTCGAGACAAAAATCCATCCATACTGTAGAAATTACTCTGTAGCCCAGGCTGGCCTTAATGTTTGTAAAGTTCTCCTGCCTCAGCCTAATGGACACTTACTAAGGGATTTTGATTTCTGCATTAACAGTGTTGTGCTGGTGTGCATGCGGTCCTGGGTTTTACCTTAGGTTTCTAAAGTCCTTCCCAGAGTTGTCTGTGTGTAGAGCACACAGTGATGCTTATGTTCCCCGGGAAAATAGCCCTTATTCATAATTGCCTCTGCATTACTTACAGTCACCTTTAAGAAAGGAGTAAAGTTTATGTGTGGAATTGTAGTACGTGGTTTTTCCGAAGCCTTCTTCTGAGCATATTTGAAAGCTTCACAGCCTCGCCCTTTTCAAGGCGATGTGTGCAGATGAGATCTTTTTCAGATGTTGTGTTTTCTTCCCTTTTAAACTTGTAAACATACTTTATAATATCATAGTATAAGTAAATTTATTATAAATATCATATAAATATTCATGTTTTCTATAGTTTAAAATAAAGTAATTCTAGTTGTCTTTCTGGTCTAGTTTTAGGGGAAAATGAGAGAAAGAGAAGATTTCTAAATTCTTTTGAAAGCTTTGTCACACGGGAACTAATATAGCTCAAAGAAAACGAATTTTTAGTTTCTCTGTTGGAATTCTTAGTGCTCGTTCCCACTCAGACTCTAACATTGGTGTCTGTCTCAGCGCCTGCCATGCTGTGCCCCTCTGTCAGCACCCTGGGCGAGCGTTCCCCCCCATAGCTGTAGCTGTGTGGTGCCTGGCACAGTCATTTGGGGGGCGGGGTTGAACAACGTCCCTTTATTTTTAAAATGCAGGTGTCTCTAGAGGGAAGGGTTTTGTTTCTGTTTCTTTTTCTTTCTCTTTTTGCATTCGAATGCAAAGCAGGCAAGAGGAATCCAGTGTTAATCTAGATTGTCATGGAGGGTTTTTAAGACTTTCCAAATGTTTGAAAAGCAATGGGATACCGGTGAGCTGTAGTGAGAATGATTCCCATTCTTCAAGCGCTTTCTTAGGCTAAGTGAGAGAATCCTGCTTTTATTTCCCATTGTGTTTCTTTTGCTCTGTGTTTGTGTGTTTTGTTGCTCTCCTGGCTTCCTTAGGAAGGGTTCAGTGCATGTGGTATTTTATTATTATTATTTTGCCACGTTTGGCAAATGTTGTATTTATTTCATTTTTCTTTCATGTTTTGCTAAAAAGTTAATCCAAGCGCTCGATGTAGTAAAGCGGCATCTGCGGGACTGCCGTGCTCCGCTCTGTGTCTCTTAACTGTCGCTATGCATGCCGTGTTCTCCTGCATGTTTCTTTAAACTCACGGCTGAGTCCATATAATCAATGCAGTTAAACTTCTGTGAAGCAATTAAAATGGAAGTGCTGTTTTATTCATTGTATCATCAGTAGCATAAGTCCCATGCACAGGAAACCTGAAGTTGGCCTGTGTTGGGGCTTGTTGCGACCCCTTCTGAGGAGAACGGTGTTGAGCGCAAGCAAGAAACGAGGTTAACATTACAGTCTTCCGCGTGCAGGTCAAGTGAGCAGTCTGAACGTCCACATGATTTACAGGGCTGCCCCTTTCTTCTCTTACTTACGTATCCTCTTTCTCTGCCTCTTTTTTTTTTTTTTTTCTTTTTTCTGTCAACAGCAGGGTGTTTTGCGGTAGGAATACTCTGGCTCATTGTGGAAAGGTTTGTGTGTAGCCTGTTGCATACACGCATGAGAAGAAAGACTGTTTTGGTCCTATGAGGACATTATTTTTTAAAATTAAGATTAGGAGCAAATGGAGCCAGAGTTAAAATGTCTAGCTTTGAGGAAAACACATAAAAAATGTTTTCTAAGTAGCGTTCTTTTTTATTACATTATCTCTTTTTATTTCTCTGTAAGATTTATACATGCCTGCACATATTTTTATGTTTCTATTTTGCTTAAATGACAAAATCATGCCAGATGGAGACTGATGATGGAAATAACTTGATATGAACTAGCTCCCCCAAATATGCTTTCTCCCCTCTTCAGCACTGTAGTATGTGAGGGGCATTAAAAAATATCTTTTTTCAAATTGACTTCTTAACTCATGAGGTTTACTGGTATCCTATCACTGGATAAAGGATAACTGATGAAATATAAGGCTAAAATAATAGCTTTTTCATAAATGCAACACAATTTTACCATAGGATGTCGTTTCTCATAACACATTTGAGTTTGTAGAAAATGGTACTGTGTTTGTGGTGGCTTTCGAAATGGACCGATGTGAAGCCTATAGAAGTCTAATGAAGTTTAGCTGTTGCTAATTCCAGGCTTGCTGAAATGTAAGATGATAAATGTTAGAATGTTCTCAAAGGATACACTGATGCCCTATAATTTTTTGGCGTTTCTTGATTCTGTTAGAAAGCTAGTCTTTTGTCCTGGTGTTATTTTTGAGTCTGTCCAAATCCTTCAGAGGAACCATGTATTCTTTTTTGAAATGGCAAAACCGCTTGCTATTACATGATTAAGTAACGCCAACCACAACAAAGTCTCATCCAGTAATTTGCCAATTTGAACTTGTTTCTGTGAAGCTTACTTGTACATTATAGTGTGACTGGCTCCTGATAGTGTAGACCCACAGTTGCAAACATTTTCAAAGAAACTCTTTAGTGGACGCTACGGAGATCGTGCAAGCAAGAAGACCAGAATTCAGATCCCCAGCACCCATATAAAAAGCCTGGTATCAAATGTCTGTAACTCCAGCCTGGGGAAGGGAATGAGTGTGAGGTGAGGAGAATAGATGGATCCCCAGATCTTGCTGGCTAGCTTATTATATAGGGTCTAGGTCAGTGAGAAAACAGTCACCAAAACAACAAATAACAATGGTGACAATGACATCAACAACAACAATGTAGAGAGCAATAGAGGAAGTCACCTGTCTCTGCTGGTGTCCACACACACCATCATACAAACACACACACAAATAAAAATAGACCTTCTGTAGTGGTTTCTCTTGCTCCTCTTCCCCCAGCACTTGAAACTCCTCAGGGCCATAGTGGCCAGGGGCACATCACAGATGGCAGCCAGAGGAGCTTGTCCGTTATGTGTTAGTCATCGAGTGATGGACTGAGAAGTCTTGAAGAACAGCACACTCTGAGGAAATACACAAGGAGATTCACATCCAGACAATCAGTTGTGACTTTAGGTGACCTAGATATTGGGAGGGCGCACATGCTGCAGTGTCAGAGGAAGGGTGATGCTGTTGCCGTTCTGGTGGGTCACTGGCAACAGCTATGCAGCAAGGGAAGTGACATTGCATAAACCATTCTTCAAAGACCGATACAATGTTGTCTAAGAGTCTGCCCACACTTGATTTTGTATGTTTTCTTCTATGTGGATGTGATTTAGTGGGAACAATGTGTTCAGTGAGTATTAATGAGTGATTGAAAGAAATGGCCCTTTTGTGCACTATTGTGTGTACTACCATAGATTTTTTTTCAAAGTGGAATTTCAGCTGGACCAATCAGGGCAGCATCTGTCCCTCCCTCCCTCCCTCCCTCCCTCCCTCCCTCCCTCCCTCCCTCCCTCCCTCCCTCCCTCCCTCCCTCCCTCCCTGTGTGTGTGTCTCTCTCTCTAGAAAGTGCCCACACAAAGCCGGGCGATGGTGGCGCACGCCTTTAATCCCAGCACTCGGAAGACAGAGGCAGGTGGATCTCTGTGAGTTCGAGACCAGCCTGGTCTACAGAGCTAGTTCCAGGACAGGCTCCAAAGCCACGGAGAAACCCTGTGTCGGGGAAAAAAAAAAAAAAAAAAAAAAAAAAGTGCCCACACAGAAATCTCAGGAAATTAGATGTTGAAGAGTGTTTCAGGGAAAGTGAGGTCGCTAAGGGCTATCTGAAAAATAGGCAAGGTCTGTGAGCTTTAGACGGAATGCGTGTCGTGTTAGGAGATGTGAAGGCCCTGCCCGAGAGTCCGGCTTGCTTTGTCTAATCAGTAGGAGAACACACTGCATAATCTGTGGGGTCACGGAGGGGGCTCCAAAAATTATATTTGCAGAGATTGTGGCAAACTTTTGCTTTATGACATCTGGGTTAGGGCCTCATTAGCAGTGGCTCAGTTGTCTGAGTAGTACTCAGTGGTCCTTCTATCTGGAGACCATGCTGTGAGAGCAGATACAGTCCCCAGCCCCACACAGTGGGCATTGCCATCTATGTCGTGCATTCTGGTAGTCAGAGCTCTGAGTGGGAAGTTAGTCACTCAAGGAAAAGTGTTGGGTCATTCCAGTTCAGGTTTCTTTTGGACCCCAGAAACCAATCTTCCCTTGGCAACACATCGGGTAGGAGATAATGAGATAAAGTGAGGCAAGAGCAGAAGGTGACAGTCACGTTGGTTCCCAGCAGGACTCAGTGCAAAGCTGAACCTCAGTCCCCAGCTTCACGGCGTTGACGCTTTTGCCAGCATGTCATATTCTGGGCTGGGAATTAGAGAGGTAATCTGTGGACCATAGTTGTATTTGATAGTTAGCTTTGAGAAATTTGCTAATTCAGAAGAGAACAGAAATCCAGGAATTGAAAGACAATGGAAAGTAGAAGGCAGGGACGTGAAGATGTAATGTGCACAGCAGAGGAGAGCGGGCTCTTAGTGGAAGTCTCTGAAGTGACAGTGGTTAGCACACACGTCCTCGGTCACAGCGAAGAGAGAACGGATTTGTGTTTGGTAAGCTTTCAGTATTTAGCTCATCCTGGTCTTTCCACTGAGCGAAATAGAGAAGTCATTTTCACAAGTCCAGCCGCCAGGAAGACGTCTGACTCTACTTGCAATAGGACATGGCGTTAGATTCTCCAGAGTGCGTGGTTCTGCAGAGAGCAGGGCTTCAAGCAGCACCAAGGCTTCATTTTGAGTCATCCTCACTTCTGCGCATGCTGTCTCTACGCACTTTGTGGTAGTCTCTTGTCCTGACGTCAGAATGGACCTGTTAATGTTGGAAATGTATCTGTTCCTCCATTGAAAAGTTTCCACTGGAATGTTAGCCGTCTGAAAGGAGTGGTTGTAATTCCGAAGCCAGCATCCAGTTCAAAAGCAATTTGTTTTATTTTGTTGAGACAGTGTCTTACCAGTTTCCTAGGCTAGGGAAACCAGACACACACAAAGTATCCCTCTGGCCTTGGGTGGGATCACAGGTGTTTGCCACCACACCCAGCTCTCTTATCAAGACCCTTTAACTTTGGAATCATTTCTGTCTCCTTTCCTGCACTGTCTCATTCCATTGGTCAGTAGTTCTCTGAAGGAATGCATGACTCTACTGTAGCACCTCAATATTTAGGGGTAGGGCTTACTTTGGGAAAAAAAAATCTTTCCTAATATACAAGACTGTGGTTCATCATGGTAATTTTTAAATGTTCTTTTACTTTTTAAGCAAAGTTAAACCACCTCCACAAATTTCACCGAGCAAATCGATGGGTGGAGAGTTTTGCGTGGCTGCAGTGTTCGGGACCTCCAGGTCGTGGTTTGCAAACAACGCAGGTCTGAAACGGGAGAAAGGTACGTGGTTTGCTCATGCTCAGCTGCCCTGTTGCATCGCCTCTGAGGATACGGGGTGAGCAACTCTTCTAGATGACTTTATGGCTAATAGCCTAATAGTTTTTACTAAAATAAAATTAAGTCCACTTCTTTCTTTTTTATCTATCAAGTCTGAATCTAACTAATTAAAACAATTTCTGACACAAATGGAAAATGAATTTACCATTGACTTATTTTTTTTAATTTATTTTCAAGAGCAAGTCCCTATATAAAATCCTGGCTGTATTTAACTTGTAGGCCAGGCTGGCCTCAAACTCACAGAGATCCTCCTTGCCTCTCTCTGCTGGTATTATATATGTGCATACTAACCTGGCCCGGTTGACTGCATTTTGTCTTTTTTAATGACATTTCACATTTGATCTTAGGGCTGTCTATTTTATACCTATTCTATTATAGGTTTTGCACAAGCTAATTTCACAGTATTGTCTCTGAAGTAAGAAGGAGAAAATTTTGTAACCTTGGAATCAACCAAGCTCACTAATGTCAGTTTATGTCAGCTAAGGGGGCCTGTGTGCGTGTGAATGCATTTTTTTCTGAAGCGGATGGTCAGTCCCCTGGAGCTGAAGTTACATGTGATTGTGAGCTGCAGGGTTTGTAGTGGGCACTGAATTCAGTCCTCTGCAAGAGCAGCAAGTGCTCTCAACTGCTGAGTCATCTCTCTGGTTCCTGCTACATAAAAAAAGATAAAACCAACAAAATCCTCAAGCCCCAAAATAAAACAAAAATGCTAAACTGTTCCTGAGAAATAAGTGTCACGTTTTTGTGGTTATTATCGCTCCTATGAGTTGGTGGGAATAACTATGTTTTTGTTTTTAATTTTTTTTAAGTTTTTTTAAGTGTATAAATATTTTTGCCTGCATGTGTGTTTGTACACCAAGTGTATGGTGGTATCCATGGGGGATCCAAAGGCCTTGGATCCTCTGGAACTGGAGTCACATTTAGGAACCCTCATATGGGTGCTTAATTGCTCCTAATCACCGAGCCATCTCTCCAGCCCAGTTGCTATGTTTTTAACCTCTGTTTTGATCACCGGGATCAATACCTGAAATGTTTGCATAAATATTGTTTTAGTAGGTGATTCATTATCATGTATATAGTTTTTTTTTCCAATTATAGGACTTGAACCTAGGATCTTTCCTGTGGTCTTTATATAGAAGAGAATGTTTGTATGTTTCACACACCAAGTAAACAATTTTGAGTGTTATGATTTTCCCCTGATTACTTTATTGTGATTCAATTGGGTCACACGCTGGTGTGCCCCTGCCTTGTTCCACAGTCACTTTTGTTCTTGGCAAAAATGGCTCTTCTCCCTGCTCACTGTTGGCAGTCAGACACCAGCCATTTCCCTTGCGATCACCTTTCAGTGAACACTGCCTTGTAATTGGATCTTAGCGCAGCAGGTGCCTTCCCGGTTAGGAAAGCTACTGGAGAGGAGGCAAGGGAGGCACTCCCATTTTCTTATCCCATCTTTATTTTTTTGTTACTGCCTTTGGTTTAATGATGCTATCGAAAGGACTTTTTGTTACTCATTAAAACCTGTGCAAAGCTCGGTTTCAAATGCTTCTCCTTCTGTCCTAATTACCTCTTTTGCTTGCTACTCCTTTATGTCCCCCTGGCTGGTCATTGGCCATTTTCTCAAATCAGCTGTAATTGATTCGTCTGACACAGAGATAAGATGACCCACACAGCGCTCATAAGCAATCCTCAATCCTCCTCTGCTTACTGTAAAACACGAGCTTCAGCACTGAGCCTACTCAGACAGTGTGTCCATGTGTCTGCCCTATAAAGTCATACCCAGCACTGATTTCTCTATGGCTCCACCGGCATTCCTTTACTACAGGAGTCAGGAATCTCATTGAGAAGTGGACTAAACTAGTTTGAGGAGGGTCTTTACTTTTATTTTTTGTTTCGTTATGGTTTTGAGACAAAATTTCTCTGTAGCTTTGGTGCCTGTCCTTGAACTAGCTCTCGTAGACCTGGAACTCACAGAGATCTGCCTACCTCTGCCTCCTGAGTGCTGGGATTAAAGGTGTTCACCACCACCGCCCGCTGGATCTTTACTTTTTTATGTATTGTTTCTAGTTCACAGACAAATTGAGAGAAAGCTATAGCGAATGTCTGTCTGTTCCTTAGTCCACTTGTGCTTAGCCCATGTCATGAGAGTGCTGTATTTATTTCAGCTGGTTGTCTTGTAGATACAAATGATGCTGGGTTTTTTTGTTTTGCTTTGATCCAGATGTTAATATTTAAGTTTTCTGCATGCATGCACATGTATGTGTGTGTGCATGTGTGCGTGTGTGTGTGTGTGTGTGTGTAGCAGCCAGAGGTGGATGTTGGTGTCCTGCTCCATTATTTTTGCCTTGTTTGGTTGAGTCAGGGCCTTCCTGAACCTGGATCTCATTTGGTGGCCAGTGAGCCCAGTGATCCTCCCTCTCTATCCCTTATCCTCACAGACGTTACAACCTGGTGTTTGACTATGCCTGTTCATGATTTTTGTTTTCTTTTCGTTGGTGTTGGGTTTCTTCGTTTGTTTTGTTTTTCAGAGTGTTCTGGGGCAAGCACTCATCTCTGTTGCGCCCTCTCCCCAGCTGATGAATTTAAGTCTGCCAAGAAAACATTGAATTGTTAGGCTTAGTTCCACACCTAGCTCTTCATGTAGGTTCCTTGTTCAAGCCAGTGTTATTAAATTTTATTACATAGATTATTCATTTTCTGATAATTCTTCCAAGTCCTCCTCATGTCGTTTATTTTCCATAATATGTGGAATAATAGATAATATATAAATTCAAATTTTTATATCAAAGTGTTTGGCTATACTGCAGTATTGAACATAATGGTATTCTTGAAACAAAAGAAATGTTGTGACCTGTTCACTGGCATCTGCTTATGCAAAGCACCTGCAGTGGGTGTGCAGATGCCATGGCACAGAGCTCTTCTTACTTCTTTTGGTAGCCCAAGGTGCAGACAGCAGGGTCGATAATGTAAATCTCCTGTTGTGATCTTTCTCTGCCATCCTCACATCTCGTTTTGATTCTCTGTTTGCAGATCAGTCCAAACAAGTTGTAGTTGAATCTCTGTACATCATCAGCTGCTACGGAACCTTAGTAGAGCACACGATTGAGCCCCGGCCGCTCAGTACTGCTCCCAAGATCAGTGACGACACACCCCTGGAGATGATGACGTCACCCCGTGCCAGCTGGACACTTGTTAGGTAGTTCTTCTTTCCTCCTAAAGATGTAACCTTTGTGAGATCTTGACATATATGCCAGTGAGGTGCAGTCACTGGCATATATGCCTGGATATAATCTCCCTTCTTTCCCTTGTCTCTAGAATCTTGTACAAATGAGATCAGACACTATTGTCTGGCTTCTTTAATCTGGGAAGACTTTAGTCCATTTCTTTTTTTTAGTTGGCCATGGTCTACATGCACTGCCAGTCATGTGTGCGCCCTTCTGCAATCGCTTTTCTTTATCAAGTGAAGAAATCCTGCATCATCATTTCCCCTCTAGCTCTATACCACCACCAGAAGCTTACTTTGTATTGCCTGCCTTGCCCTGCTCTGGTCACTAAAGGATGACGTCATGAGATATGTTACCTTTTGTATCTGATTTCTTTCAGTTAGCATATTTTGAAGGTCTTTATTAATGCGATATATAAGACTTTTTAATATCTATTTTATATTCTATTATATAGGAATATCACATTTTGTTTATCCATTCATTAGCTGGAGGCACTTTTTACCCTATAGCTGTCACTAATTGATGCTGTAAATATTCAAATGGAGGATTGTGCATGGTGTTATTTTGTACTGTCCCAGGAGATATAATCAGAGAGTATCTCTGTTTGAACTGAGGCATCTTTCCAGTTGATTTGAACTTTTTGTTTTTTTGTGTATCGTTTCTTGGTCTTGTTTCCCTTATTCCAGTCTCACATGCATTAATGGAAATAGAAAGGAATACAAAGAGACTCTAAGGGCTCCTTTAAAGTGATCATCTAGGATACAATGGTTAGACACTCTAGAAATGTTTGAGAATCATCTCAACTCATGTAATGAGTAGAATTTTTATAAGATAGCACAAAGAGGAGGAAATGAAACCTGGAATAAATCCTACTTAATATGGTGAATTGTGCATGGGAGAGAAACAGTCACTCAACATGTAAGAAAGGAAGCAGATAAAAATGGATATGAAGATGACCCTTCTCCTTTGACATTTTAAAATATTCTATTGATTTTTTTTCTTGTGGCTCCAGCATTCTTTACTAGTGCTCACTGTGCTGGATTAGCCTGATCAATATCTGATTTATCAAGCTTATTTAAAATTCGGCAGATCCAATTAAACTTACTGCAGTCTCACTGTTGAAATAGCTAATTCAATCCAAAGTAAGTTGTCCTTTTACACAGCTGCTTTTTTAAACCGACTTTTACTTGTTTCATGTTGAAGATGTTTAACACTGGTCAAAAATGGGATAAATGGCATCTCTATAGTAGACGCGTAAATACTGCTCCTCTCTTTTCTGTCTTTCTTATCTAGCTGATTACAGTCTAGCTCTGATAAGTTAATGTCGGCTCCATGTTATCTGGGTGGCACATTGCCACCTTTTTAGTTTAAGTTTCTGGTCTTGTATGTCAAGTTAAAGAGCATCGATCTTAATGATTGCAGATTCATTTTAATGTTCAGAAGCCGTGAGAGCCTCTATCAGGGTCTGTGGGTGATTTACATCCCATCTCTGAAGCTTAAATATTAATATTCTTCTGCTGTCTCCTTAGGACGCCTCAGTGGAACGAGCTGCAGCCACCGTTTAATGCGAACCACCCTCTGCTGCTCGCGGCAGAGGCTGTGCACTACTACCAGCTCCTGCTTGCTGGCTGTAAGTACTTCTCCTTGCCTTGCTTTCTGTTTTCTTGTGTTTTTTCTTCCACATGATCTTTTCTGAATTTGCTGACTTTCAAAGCCTGTTTGCATATTATCAGTCCGTGGGCCTTCGTTCTTAAACAAACAAAGGTGTGCGTCTTCAGCCACCGTGTTCCTTCCCCTGAACTATAGCTTTGAAAAGGTTTGGAAAAAGAACTCAAAACAACAACAACAACCACCCACAAAACAAAGCAAACTACCTCTAACATGGTAGGATATGGAGGGCAGCTTATCAGAGCCTGGGACCTGTTCCTAAGGGAATAAAAGCAAGCACTCCATCACAAGATGCCACGAGAGCAGCTTCTGCCTGTAGTTTTGTTATTTGGACTCCTTGATGGTCCCAACTGCTTTAGGTTTTCGTTTGTGTTTGATGCTGGGGTTCAGACCGTGCGTGGCCTTGCATGTGCCAGCCGAATGCTCTTCAACTAAGCTTTTTTTTTTTTTCTTGAGTTCCTTTGGCCATTTGTAGATATTGATGTTCATCCAACCAGATACTTTCATTTTTAATATGGGAGGCATGAAGAGACATTTTAATATTTATTATCCAGTTTGTCTTCATTGAATTAAAAAGGCTTTACAATTATAATTCGGTTTTGTAGAATATACTGAGTCCTAATTGAACCTGATGGCTCTGAGTGCTGTATGCTTTTAGAAACTTCCTGAAAATCAACAGTGACATGTTTTTTAATGGTAGTTGTCCTCCATGTAGTGTCTTGCTTAGCAATTATGGAGCTTGAGCTAAAATAATTGCAGACCTCTTTATTTCATTTACATTTTGTGTTACATATTATGCTAGAAGCAGGAAAACTATAGGCTTCGCTCTACAGTTATGAAACACCAGAAGTAATAAAGAGGGGTTTGGGGGCAGTCTTATTCTTACACGTTTCAACTTGGCTTTTGCTGCCTCATTTGTGAAGTGCCTACTATGTGTCAGCACGGACTGAGTGCATCTGGCCCCAAGCTGGTCACTGTCCAGCTGCAGAGACAATGAAAGTCAAAAGCAATGGGGTGCGTGTCTCAGCGGAGAATCCTGCCTTCAGGACTGCGCTCCGCACTGAAAGCAATGTCAGAACTGGTGACGGGCAGCAGGTTGAGTGGGGAGATGTGGGCAGGGATCCGTGGAGTTGTCATTTTCTAGTCTTCTCAATCATTGTTAGATGATCTAGTGCAGACGTGGCACATATGATTTCAAAGAAAAACTGCAAGCATTTTTTTTTTACTACCTTCTTTTTGTTGTCATTGTTTTATTTTTGAGACAGTGTTTCTCAGCGTAGCCCTGACTGTTCAGTAGACCAGGCTGGCTTTGAACTGACAGAGATCCAGCTGCCTCTGCCTCCCAAGTGCTGGGATTAAAGGTGTGCTCTGTTTTACTTCTCAATAAAAGGCAAAAGTCCTAATTATTGCAATAAGTGTTGTTGACACAGTTAATGCTTCGTTTTGTTGTTTTGATACCTGTTAGTTCAGATGAGCTGACAGACAGTAGTAAGTCTGAAGTGTCTAAGAAGATAAAGGGAAGTTAAAAACCACACTACAGCTCTTCATGGTTCCTGCCAGTCACGAGCTGGTTGGATGGCATTTGACTTAGGTGCCCGAACACTTTTGTCCACTACTGCTGCAGAATCTCGCCGTCCGCCAAGGGCTTTTATGCCCGGTGATGACACCGTCAGGGTTGCTGTGCATGTTGGGGTTTGGACCCAGGGCCTGCACACAGTAGGTAAGCGCCCTACTTAGTAGGGTGTAGACTGCATATCTTCTCCGAGCCTCCCTGCAGCTGCACTGCATGGCAGCTCTAGAAAGGTCACAGAAAGGTCACTCCTCTGCGGCTCTGCGGCAGGACACTTCGAAGAAAGGGATTGGGCAAAGAGTTTTGAAGCAAGGCGAGATCTTCATCCGCACAGGCCTGTGAGATGCTGAAGGCAGATTTGGCCCAGGCACCCTCACCAGCTGGACCGTCCCTCTGGTTTCTGTTGCCTTTTTATATGGATTGGAATGATACAGCCTGGCTTTTAAAGTTTCACACGCAAACCCACTTACCTGCGGGCGTCTGGGAATACTTAGCCGTGGGGCAGTACTGCTGTTGGTTTGAACAGTGCCTTGACTTCCCCTCTGTATCTCTCTTCCCCAGTCCCCTCACAGAAGCCCTTTAGAAACTGCCCTGCCTCCTACAAAAGTCAGTCACTATTTCTAGTGCTGTGGGTGCGTTTGTTTCACTTACTGGAGTTTAAAATCATCTTTGAGCCTATGGGCTTTAGAGAGTGTGGTGGAACCCGTGTCTTCAACGTGCTGGGCTCTGTGATAGGTCCCTAGCAAGGACAGGGGGAAGGGTGGGAGGGAGGAGACTTTGGTGCTATTGAAAAAATGTAGCAAACTTACACAAACTGGGGAATGACGGGGTAGTAGGCAAAGAAGTAAATAGAAATAGGAACGAGACTGTCTCTGGGAGAAGACAGCGGCCCTGCAGGATGTTAGCAAGGACCCCCACGTCATCATAACAGATACACTGTTCTCCGTAAACAGTTTGTTCCATATTGGAGCAAGGATGCAGCTGAGGAAAGAAAACAGAGGCCTGCCCTACGTGCTGCTGACTTCTACCCACCAAAGTAACCAAGCCTCCGATTCTGTGCTCCTCACCGTTGGGCCTCGTCTGTATTCAGGAGAATGACAAACTGGGGAGTCCTACAGTGGAGGCCTGCTCACAGTAGACAGGATCATATTCCGGTAGTTCATTCAGAAGTCACGATGAAGGTTGAGATGAACCATCGAAGACTGCCATTTTTAGCAATTTTTAAAAACTATAATGTATGAAGAATTTATATGTTGAAATTAAATGTGCAGATGGTAATCTTAGTATTTAGGTCAGAGACATAAACATCAAGAATATATATCCTTTGGCTGGAGAGATGGCTCAGTGGTTAAGAGCACTGACTGCTCTTCCAGAGGTCCTGAGTTCAATTCCCAGCAACCACATGGTGGCTTACGGCCATCTATAATGAGACCTGGCGCCCCCTTCTGACTTGTGGGCACACATGGAAGGAATGCTGCATACATAATAAATAAATAAATATTAAAAAAAGAATATATATCCTTTTGGACATAAAATTACTAGTAGAACTGTAGAGATGACTCAGTGGTTAAAAGCACTTATTGCTCTTCTTGATGACCTGAGTTCAATTCCCACATAAGGCAGTTCATAAATGCCTGTAATTCAAGCTCCAGGGAATTTGACTCCCTCTTCTGGCTTCCAAAAGTACACACACACACACCTTTCTCCTTAAATCAAATATAACATAAAATTTTGGTTGAGATTAATGGTTTATTGTTGCGATTATGTTCTTTCAAAGTCATACTCATTTCATTGTAGAATATTCTTTTCCAAAATGAAAACTAGCCTTACAGTAGACAGGTCAGTCAGCTTTGAGTACCATCCCAAAGGACACAGTAACTTTTTCTTTAGTCTTCCAAACTGTAAATTTAAATGAGGGCCTAACCCTGAGATTGGGAAAGCGTCTTTAGAGGATAAGTAGTCTATAGAACCCTCGCTCAGCCGCAGGAGTGCTCAGTGGGCCCAGCCATGCGGGGAGCGGGCGTCAGACTTCGGACTGCTTTCTCAATAATCCACAGTCACGTGATCCCATGTGAATCCATACACCATAAGGATTATAAGGTATTTGAACCGAGTGAAGTTGAAAGCAGAGCTTGTCCACGTGTTAGAATTCTCTCTCTTCTAAGACAAAGACTTAGTTGTTAGTAGATGACTCAGTTTGATAACTCTCAAGGAGAAGAAATGCAACCTCGAAATTTTGCATAGTTGATGGCTCCATTAGTGTGTCATTTCTAAATCTAAATTAATGTGTCGTGTAAATGGCAGATCAGCGCTGGGCTTTGCTTGGGCTTTTGTTGTTTCATTTTTATTTTGGGGGGAATTTTTGTTTTGTTTTGTTTTTGTGACAGGGTTTCTCAGTGTATCTCTGCCTGTCCTGGAACTCAGTTCGTGAAACAGACTGGCCTTGAGCTCACATAGATCTGAGATTAAAGGTTGCGCCCTACTTTCAGGCTCTAGCTGCACCTTTGCATGGGAAGAAGGAAGGTGACTGCATCTCTGAAAGCTTGGTGCAAGATAAGTGTTCATTCTGATGGAACAGTTTTATATCTTTTTTAAAGAGTGTGTGTTTGGCCAGGTGGTGCTGACACATGCCTTTAATCCCAGCACTCCAGAGGCAGAGACAGGTGGATCTCTGTGAGTTCAAGGCCAGCCTGGTCTACAAGAGCTAGCGCCAGGACAGGCTCCAAAAAAACTACAGAGAAAACCTGTCTCGAAAAACAAAACAAACAAGAAAGTGTGTGTTCATGTATGCTCCTGGATATACCAGAAGAAGGTATTGAATGTCCTGGCACTGATGTTGCAGGTGTGTGAGACACCACATATGGTTTCTAGGCACCAAACTCAGGGCTTCTGAAAAGAACTACAAATATTCTTAACCACTGAGCCATTTCTCTAGTCCTCAAATGGGTAGCATATTGAAAGACCCTTTGTGCAAGTTGACTGTGTGTTGCTGTGATAAATATCTTGATCATAATCGACTTAGAGAGGGTGGTTTTGTATCCTCTCAAGGGTTCCAGTCCACTGTTGAAAGAAACCGGGCCTGGAAACACTGCTTACTGGTTTGCTCAGATATTCTTTTTGTATACAGCCTGAGCCCCCACATCATATAGCAGTTGAGAAAATGTCATGTCTACAGGCCAGTCTGAAGGTGGCAATTCATCAACTGTGGTTCCTACTTATAGCTGTGTCAGTATGATGACCGAGTTTAGACATAACAAGTAACCTGTGTCAGTTCGATGAATCTGACACACAGATACATCCCTATCAAGCTGGAACCTTACCTTTCTTATTGATCCCCAGGGTCTCACAGTTGTATCATATTATAAAGTGCAATGCAATTTTAAAAGTACTCCCATAGTCTTTAAGAATTTCAGTGCTTTAAGAGTTGAGTTCTAATTATAACATTGAAAGTCTCTTATGAAGTCCTGTAAAATAAAAAAACGGTACATAGTTTCTTATTTAAAAAGCAAAAGATAGGGACACAGTCATAATCAGATCAAAGCAAAACCAGAATCCAGTATTGTAAATGGCACCATATCCAGTATCTGTACTCCCTCACAGTCTTCCAGGCTTCACAGGCCTTGGGTGGCTCCTATTTT
This sequence comes from Chionomys nivalis, assembly GCF_950005125.1. Classification (NCBI taxonomy): domain Eukaryota; kingdom Metazoa; phylum Chordata; class Mammalia; order Rodentia; family Cricetidae; genus Chionomys; species Chionomys nivalis. Next base: position 66,262,506 of record NC_080092.1, read on the forward strand.
CTTTCTCTGCCTCATGCAAAACACCCACCCCACACACACACCCCACTTGTCTTGTCAGATATATATTCCATGCCTGCCAATTATCCCTAGTGTGGATATCCCAGGGTCTTGACAGTGCCAATACCTTACGATATCCATTGCAACTTTGACTACAACTTCACTAATGATCTTACACATATTTTTGAATATCTTTTTGAATACATATTAATGCATAGGAGAATATTATGGCTAATCTTGACTGCTAATGTACCATACCTAGGCCCGGAGTATCTCTATTGAGCAATTGCCTCCAAAAGATTAGTCCTACTATGCCTCCTTCGTTTTCTTCCTCCTGTCCCCCAGTGGTGCTAGAGATAGAACTCAGGTCTTCATGCTTACAGCACAAGCACCGGATCCACCGAGGCCTCCTGTCCTCCATGCTTGCAAAAGTATGTTTTCCTTTAGATCTAGTGTTGAGCTTCATTTCATTTTACGTGTAGTTCATTTTCTGTTTCTCTATCATCTTTAAATTTTCAAAGGAAAAGGGATAGTTACCAGATAAGTGGTAGCTTGGACTTAGGATGGGGTAGAAGGTATAGGATGAAGAATGTACAAAATGAAAAGTCAAAATTAGAGAGAGACCTCAAACCAGACTCGTGGCAATGAAGATTTGCCAGTAAAGATGAATGGACTAACGAGTAAACTGATCAGTGGGACACACGAAAGCTCTCTCTGTCATTTTTGTTTCTGTTTTTTTTTTTTTAAGGTGTTTTGCTTTTCTTTTAAATTTTATTTTGTTTTGGGGTGGTTTTCAAGGGCTGAAGGCAGATTCGGGGGGCATGGAGATATATGGGATAGGAATGCATAATATGAAATCCACGAAGAATCAATGCAAGTTTTAAAAAAAGTCAGGAATCACTAGAGTCTAAGCATCTTTATTCTCCCAATAAATTGTGACTGCTGGCCCAGAACATGAAATCCTTAGCATATAAAGCATCACAGTATCTTATTCCAGGTCTAACTCATGTGTTTGGGTGAATTATAATTCCACTGTTTTTGCAGCTCAGTAGAGATATCCCTTGTGAACATGTGTACTCCAGACACAGAATGGTTAGTCCTGCCTTACACACACACACACACACAGAGAGAGACAGAGAGAGAGAGAGAGAGACAGAGACAGAGAGACAGAGAGAGAGGCAGGCGCCATTCACGTCACTCTTGTCTGTGATTGACATTGCCAGTGCTGGGGGAAAGCAGCCAATACGAACAGTTTTCCTCTGAGCCGCTCTCTCTCTGTGCCATGTTCTATTAGTCTGACATCCTGGGTTGCATTTCTGTTGCCGTGTGTCCCAAGGATGGTGCAGGCACTCAGCAATGTTTCCTTGCATTGTCCATTATAAATATTTGCCCAGTGCTGGGGAGAGGTGGAAAAGGAAGAGAGAAATGTTTTTGTCTTGTAGAGGAAACTTGTAATGTAGGGCTTATTTAAAGAGTATTTATAGTCCATTGTTGGCCACGGGGTGTGTCGTGCTGCCCTGTCCAGATAGATTCTTAGTAGAGTTTTACAGTTGGATATTTCCTTATTTAAACGTTTTCAGTTGGCATGTGTCTTTCCATAGAGAGGTCATTTTCAGAAAATGGTGCTTTTCTGTAAGAAACTAAAGTTGAGATCTATCGGGTCTTATTTGGACCACATGAGTGTTTTGTAGCTTGGATGAACCTTATGACATTGTTGATTCTCATTCTTAAAATGGTATGAAATAGTTGATTGTAAACACTATAAATTTGAAAGTTTGCATTGTATCAACCTCTGCATTTAGCATATGTGCTTATATTTATTTCCAGGTCTTTACCTAGATTGTCAAAATAATTTTTGTGCATGCATTCACATTGTTGTCAGTATGAAACAAAGGGCAAGTGTCTACAGAAGGCCTCTGCTAACTTATTAGCATCTGATAATGTTATGGAATTCCACGTTGGGTTCTTACAGAAGCTCCCTGCTCTATCAGAGTATTTTACAGCCTGCTATTTTTCCAAATATAGTTCAGAGTCAACTTTTTTCCATAGATGATACTAATATTTATTACAGTGGATTGGCAGATTTAACTGGTACAGGACATTGATTGTGATACGGAAAAATATTGGTCAGAAGTCTGTAGTCCATTAAGATCTGTGCATCTGATGTCATTTACTCTGTGCCAGTTACATTTATGGTTTAAAATAGATCCTGCTGCCATGGGCTGTGCTTCATCATGGTCGGGTAGGAGTAGAAAGAGAGGGTACTAACAGTATCTGTTCACCGTTTTCTCCAAAATTTGGGACTGAACTCTAATGGCAGTGCTTGGCTTACCTGCAGTACCGTAATGGGTTGATATTGGCAGGAGCTCCTGGTTTGATATGTCATTGCTTCCATCAGCGAGGCTAATTGCTAATAAAACACTAAGTGGGAATTTAGGGCAATGCTGCAGCCATCGGCTCTGTCCGTGGTAGCCGGAGCTCTGGCGCCATTTCGGGATCACTATTTGTACGCGTCTGTCAGAGTTAGAATACATCCATTTCTCTCAGTTTTAGCTTCTCTATAGAATTCCTGTCAATTGTTTGACTCCATTAAGTGTGCAGAGGAAATAAAAGCCTGAACAACCAATCCACCAGGGGCTCTAGATAGACCGTTTCTTTGTCCATCCTCAGAGCACTGCATTAGGTCTCATTATCCATTTATAATACGTGACCTCTGCCCTCTGGGTCATAGAAAAATATTCAGTGTGCTTTTCTGTCATATAGGGCACCTTTCTCAGCGGTCATAAAACAATGTGATGTCTGATGCTTCAGGGGACTAGTTTACACTGCAGGTTTTTAAATGAATACACATTCTTGTGGCAGTTTAATCTGGCCGCTTTCCCCCTTGCTCTTCCCTGTTTCTGAAATGGGACAGTGAGCGCCTGATGCACAGGTGAGCTTAGGGTTCTCTATGTATTCTTTCTCATCCTAATTCAAAATTCTGTTTCTAACTCTGACTTTACGTTTGTTTCCAACTCTGACTTTACGTCTGTGGATAGAGAAATACATACTGTCTTAGATACGGTGAGTGGGCTGAGCCGTCATCCCTCACAGACTCGGATTGTTGGTGATTCCAGCCTTTTCGCCCAGCCACCAGTGACCCGCTCTACCATCGAGGAGTTTGGAAACCTCCAGGTTCCTTTTCTGCTATGAATTTGGAGCAGCTTCCAGGATGCACTGCATCGCTAATAGTTTTGTTTCCAGTTCAGAGTTCACAGACAGACATGGGTCAAGAAGGAGATTTATGGCTTAAGCATGAGCAGAATTCAGGGATAGGTTTTTCTCTCCAAACCAGTCACAGAAAACCTAACAGTAGTTAGCATTCGCTCCATGACAAGAATTAATATATTAACTGGATTATAGCACTGTTTGACAAACTGCTTACTAATACATCAAAATTGATTGGGCATTCTGTTTTTGAATGACAAATGGCTGCATTAAGAGGGAGGGGAAATCCATTAATTATAGCTGCTCTCAGCTATGGGAAATGTAATCATATAAATATGGATCTTGCTACAGCAGAGATCTCTCCTCCCAGTATTGTGTCTTCCGTGTGCATCTACACCTCTTTGCTATTAACGGAGCAGCTTCTCCCAGCTGCTCTCCTGTGAATGACTTAACATTTTCCCACTATGTAAAAACTATCCTGACTCATGGCCCAGGAATTCTTTTCTGATACTCCAGAAAATACCAGGAGAACCTCATAGCTCAGCCCTTGTGGCTATTCTCAATTGTGCTTGCTCTAAATTTGTGTCTGTTCTTGCTTCACTTCACACAGAAGGTAGGGCTTTTAGTTTGGGGATAGGAAATTTGGAAAGAGGTGGTTTGTTTTCCTATATGGATCCTCGAGTTACTAGTTTCTGTGCCTCGGGTTCCTCGTCTTGATAATTAAGCAGTGAAAACCTCTTCGCACCTGGAAGAACTGGGATGCTCTCTGCCCAAGATTCTTGTAACTTCCTGAACCCAAATTTCAGACCCTAGGAGGCTGCAGCACTGGCTCAGTGTTAAGAGCATTTAGCGTTCCTGGAGAGGACCTGTGTTTGGTTCTCAGCACCCACGTGGCAGCTTACAACCTCCTGTAGGCACTCACATGGGCAAATACATGCGTATAGGCAAAACAGCCATACACATGAAATTAAACAACCCTTTAAAAAGCAATTCAGGCGCTTACCCAGTGAAAAGGACATAGTGCCCCAGGCACTGGAGGGGATCCCAGTCAACCTCCACAGCTGAGCCCAGTCATCTGCTATTCTCCACCTTTTATGTTCTAACAGGAAATGTTAATATTTAACTAATGATGGACTCAAAGGTATCTGCTATTCTTTACAAAAAACTATGTTTCTCTACATACATCTGCAACAGTATATCCATTCTTCGCATTATCCCTGCAGCTAGTGTCATGAGTCAGCAGAGGAGAAACTCGGGGCCACTCCTAATAATGCCAAAATAATGGTAACAGTTGCAATAATTTGCTGTATTCTTGCCTTCTTTTAAAAATGGAAGTCAATGAGCCCTCTGTTGTAGGATTGTCAAGTGAGATTGCTCCTTGGAAACACCTCATGTAGCTCGGATAGGACGAGAGGTGTGATGGTTGCTTCCTTAGAAGCCGTTGTGCCCCCTCCTTTCTTTTGGAGTTCTTTTTTTTTTTTTAATTTTTATTTTTATTCTTTTTTAATTAAAATTTCCACCTGCTCCCCGTTTCCCATTTCCCTCCCCTCCTCCCAAATATTGCCCCCTCCCCCCCACTCCCCTCCCCCTATCCCCACTCCTCTTCTCCTCCCCCCACACCATTCCCCCTCCCTCTCGATACTGAAGAGCAGTCCAAATTCCCTGCCCTGCGGGAAGACGAAGGTCTTCTATCTATGTCCAGGAAGGTGAGCGTCTAAACAGGCTAAGCTCCCACAAAGCCAGTTCATGTATTAGGATCGAAACCTAGTGCCATTGTCCTTGGCTTCTCATCAGCCTTCATTGTCCGCCATGCTCAGAGAGTCCAGTTTCAACCCATGCTTCTTTTGGAGTTCTTGGCTCTGACGCTCCCAGGACTTCATAACAGGCACAGCTGAGTGTTGCAGCCAGCAATGCTTTGTGGTAACACAGCAGCAGCACAGAGAAGGCATCTTTGTCGGTCTCAGCTTCTCAGATCTGAACAGGCCACTTAGCAAGTGTGCCTCTCTAGTAGTGTGTGAATTTTCCCAAGCATTTAACAGAAACCGTTTTATTTATCAGTTCTTATCAAAAATGCAAATCCATTGTTACTCTTCTGTCTTTGAACTTTGATCATCTTCATTCTCCTAGTAACTTGTAAGGAGTTTTGCTGTCCATTTGTGCTGAAAGGCTAATTTCTAGAATGTTCTGTGGATATTTGCCTTAAGGCTCAGAAGCTTTATCTTAAGATGAGTAGACTCTTAACATTAAGCTTCTTGAAGTGTCAGAAGAAGATTATTTTTTCAATCTCTATTTCATTGAATGAGAGGGAGTAGAATGGCTTTCATTTTTCACTCTATGGTTTTTTTAATTACAATTTTAAGAAAATCATATAATACTGATATCTTAATATTCAGAGAAAATTAAAGTGCCATGAACGAAAAAGAAAAGTTGGAGAGGCAGAAAACAAGAAGGATAGAACAGGAAAGGAGGGATAGAGGAGGGAGGAAAAAGAAGGTTGTTAGAAGTCAAAAACCAAGCATCAGCCATGGGCATGGGAATCAGAGCTCATGGGCACAGAAAGCACATGAAGAAGTGTTTTAAAAAGATGCCATTCTGATCTGTTTAATCTGTAGCTCCCCGAATAATCGAGGCTAGTCTGTATAGCTCATTCAAGGTTACGGTGGACCAGTCTCCATGTGAGCAGTGATTGAGCAGGTTCTTCTCAGATGTCTGAAACACTTTTGAAAAGTTTTAGGAATGTGGCTACATTTCAGTTTTTGGTATGCAAAAATTCCTGGGTTTGATTCCCAGCATCCCATAAAAATAAAGATAGGAAAAGTAGTTATATAAATGGTCAAACACACACAGAATACAACAGATGTTTTGTGGATCTACCTGTAACCTGCTCATGCTTCTGTTTCCTGGGGAACGTTTGCATGTGCGTGCGCACACAGAGGCAGAGGAAAGTCTTTCTCGGTGCTTTTCCCTGTGACTGTTTTACTCTGCATCTGCTGATGACTTTAGAGCTGCAGGTGAGGTGAATGCGGAGGCCTGGAGAGCTCCAAGTGGCTCGCGCTGTGTGCCAGAAGAGGATCAAGCCTTGGGAAATGTTCTCTTGCTTTCAGAAGGAGCCTGTAGGTGGTTGTTAGTCAGCTCGACCCTCTTGCTTCTGTGTGTCACGGATCTGTTTGGACTTAAACATATAGTGTAACCATAATGATGATTTAGGATTCTGAAATACATTCCTATGGATGAGCTGAAAATATTGGTGTCTTCAAGGTCTAAAAGCGTTTCTTCTTGCCAAGACAACTTTGCCTCTTTTGCTTAGGCAAGAGAAAATACCTGTTTAGTTCTTTCTGCTGTATAATGACCTAGACTTTCCTAGAATAGTATTAGACAATAAACAAGTAAAGCATGGAAGAAGCTGCATTCATTCTGTGCAAAATGATTGCTTTTCTAAATGCTTCCCACCCCTTTTCAACTTGTCGCCCTGCTCTGTTTCGTATTTGTTTGTTTTTGTGGGTGTGTTTTGTGGTGCTGGTGATCAGTCCCAGACCACTGAGAAAAGTGCTCTGATATCCCAAAGTTTGCTTTTTGTAGCAAAATCTTGATGTTTACATATTAAAGAGCCAAGGGGGTGGTTCTTTTTCTTTCCATTAATTCAAATAAACCCTTTCTAATCTTATTCTCTTATAAAGTATGGCACTTTTATAACCTCTGAATGTAGAATAAAGAATTGATTATTGCTGAAAGAAGTTTATCTCAAATGCAGGTGTGTGAGTTAAACTACTTAGTTGTGAGGCTGTTGCTACTGTTAAGGATTTTACCTATGGCCAGCCTGTGTCTATCTCTACCCACAACTCCCTCCCCTTGCCTCTCCCCTCTTCCTCTCCCCCCTGTTAAGGATTTTACTCATGGCCAGCCTGTGTCTATATCTACCCACAACTCCCTCCCCTTGCCTCTCCCCTCTTTCTCTCCCCCTGTACCAGGGATTGAATACATGCTAGACCAAAGCTTTCCTACTGAGTGAAGTGTTTCAGCTGAGAGGAATGGTTACCTGCTGGAGGCAGAAGTACCCAAGTCTAAATTTTATGAAGAATCATGAGCTGCTCTTGGACCTGGACTCATTGACCTGTAATCTCAGCTACATGGGAGGCTGAGGCAGGAGGATTGCAATCTCAAAGTCATCATGGTCTACAGAGTGAGTTGTACATGCTAGACCAAAGCTTTACTACTGAGCTATGTCCCTAGGCCCCTTTTTACTACTCCTCCTCTCCCCATTCCCTGACCCATGCCTCGCCAAAACCCCATGGTGGTGCTATGGCGGTACCCATGCTGGCCTGTTCCTGGAGGTCTGAGGAGAACTGGCTCTTTCTCCACCGTAAGTTCCCTGATGGAGCTCTGATCATCAGCCTTGGCCGCGAATGCTGTTGCCCACTGGGCCATCTGACTCGCCCCCCTTTTTCACTTTTTATAAAGTTGAGTCTCATGGTGTTGCTCAGGCAACTCACTCTGTAGACCAGCAGGTAACCATTCCTCTCAGCTGAAACACTTCAATATTACAGGTTTGAAAATGGAATAAAGTTGGTCTTTTTTTGATATTTTTGTAAATATAGAAATGTTAATGTGCAGACATAATATGCAGACATGTTATGTAAACAAAATGAGAAGTATCACCTTGTCTTAGGAAAACTTGTCACACCTGGTAAGCTGCTGAGACACGTGACTGAAGACACCATGAGTCACTTGGTTTTCCACACCGTGGCAGTCATCCCTCACGGTGCATTTGATTGCTTTCCGGTTCCTTTCCTTGGGCTGGACTTGCTCTGCTGACCTTACTGTAGTTCTCTTTTTGCACAGCTTTCTACTAAATACCTACTTTTATGTAGGTACACGGTCTACACCACTTCTAATGTACCAACATACAGGTACTGGAAAGTCCTCCCTGTCCCCTAACCATCCTCACTACCTCCCAGAAGGTAAGTCGTGTGTGCTTGCAGATGAGCATTAGGAAGCAGTCTCGTGCTGCTGTTTATACTCCAGAGCCATGGCCTCACTCCACAAGCGCTAAGCAAGACCGTCTCGTTACTGCAGGCAGGCTGGACTTTACCTTGCTGTTGTTGAGTTAATGTGCCTGTGCTGAGGTTCGCTGCTGACTGAGTTGCCGGTGCACATGTTAAGTTGGCATTGTGGGTATCTTGCCAGTAGGGACTTTAGTTGCAGATGTCCTAAAGACATTGCCACACTCTTGTTTATTCCATTCTAAGTTGCACATTGGGATGGTTTGGAAATTTTGCTCAGCAGAGTTGCTGATCTGGCCAAGAATACCAGTCCATTAGGCTCTATTGTTTTCTTCATTTTATGAGATCTTTACCGTCATGCTGAGTAGTAAAACGAAATTGTGAGCCCTGCCAGGCTGCCTCCAGATATCATTTGTCCAGACACACAATGTAAAATGACCTCTGGGGCAACAGGAATAACAAATGAGAGGTCCTTTAGTCATGCAATGGAAGGAGACTTTGGGAATCTGGAAAGGAAACTGGAGAGAGAGGGATAAGATGTACCGGGAGTTGAAGGCTGTTCGGGGAAATGGATTCTCTTATAGACAATAAGAATATGTCATTTTTCTAATTATATATTGCTGGTGATTGTTCTTCTGGGAATGTGGAAGAAAAGGAAAGTGAAACCAGAGATGTGCAATGACTAAATGCAAAAAACTTTAATAATTAATTAGCGAACATCTATGGTACCCCTGGGCCAGGGTGCAGGGAAGATCATTGATCCATTTAATATAAACGTGGGAGAAGCTTGTTCCTGTATGTACTGTTACACTGCTGTTGGCTCTTGTGAAGCATGCCTACTGATAAGCAGGCCCTCAGTGAGGGAGCGCCTCTGTAAAATTGAGTGTGCTCCCTGGCTCCCCACTTACAGCGCCTGTAACAGAGTGAGTGGGTTCTAATAGGAACCATTTCTTTGGATATTTTTGGTGTATGACTTTGTAGCTGGTGCCTTTTTCCTTTTTTCCCCTAGTCATTGAAAAGTAACGAATGTCTGTCACGCAGATAAGTATGGGATGGAAGGAGACTTTAGGAATCTGGACAGGGGAGGTGTGGAGAGAGGGATAAGATGTAAATGGCGTCTGTTTAAGGGTATAGAGGTGTGGTTACTGCTGCTGTCACAGATTGCTTGGCTCTTACGTTTTCCTTTTCGGCATGGCTGGATCACTGGGAACTTCTCTGTTCATTTTGCTGTTTGGTTGTTTGTACTGGAGACTTAGCTTTTAAAGCAGATTTCCATTTCTACAGTAAGAAATTGCATTTGCCCTCTGGTTCTCCCTGGAGGCCCAAATACTTTCTCATCAGAAGCAGGGTTCGGTTTGGAGCACTGTCATATTGTATGGCCGCTACAGAAATGCTGCTTTTCATAAGAAACAGTATATGTGAAAGTTTGCCCTTGAATGGGAGTTCATCACTGTTGGCCTTTGGGTGAGCCTGCAGCAGGAGCTGTTTCATTCAGGGCAGCATGATGTCATTGAAGTCAGAAAGTTCTCTGGAGCTAGAAAAAGACACATTGTTCCCCGAAATAACTTAAAGGACTGAAACCTGTTGGCACATTATTGGCTTCTCAGTCCTCACTAAAGACTTCAGCGTGGCTGCTTTTCATCATCCTCTGTGGGGTAGGGACTTTGCAGAGTACAGAAAACACTCTGCCGCTGAATCTCAAGAGTATTTGGTGATGCTCGCAAAGTTGAGCCACCAGCCTTCCTGATGATCCTCCGAAGAGAGCATCATGCATATACAGTACAGATTTCAAATTTTTCTTTTCTTTTCTTTTCTTTTCTTTTCTTTTCTTTTCTTTTCTTTTCTTTTTTTTTTGTTTTTTTTTTGTTTTTGTTTTTCGAGACAGGGTTTCTCTGTGGTTTTGGAGCCTGTCCTGGAACTAGCTCTTGTAGACCAGGCTGGTCTCGAACTCTTTTCTTTTTTTTTTTGGATTTTCGAGACAGGGTTTCTCCGTAGCTTTTTGGTTCCTGCCTGTCCTGGAACTAGCTCTTGTAGACCAGGCTGGCCTTGAACTCACAGAGATCCGCCTGCCTCTGCCTCCCGAGTGCTGGGATTAAAGGCGTGAGCCACCACTGCCCGGCCCTTTCATTGTGTTCTTAAGTGGGTTTAAATTTCACTTAGTTTTTCACATAGCTCTACAGTAGATAGGACTCTCTCACTTGGAATGTGAGGCCATGTGTGGGTGAGCATAGTTGTGTTTGGTCGGCACCCTCATATCGGCCTCATTGTACTTAGCTATAGGACCCTGGATGGCCTCATAGTGCCTGGGAAAGTCGGGAGGCCAGACTTGGCCATCTGCCTTCACTGTTGTTGAGCGGCTGTGTTTTCTGAGCTTTTGGAGCCACACTTGAGATGTTTTCTTATTGTTACCAAAAACAAAAACAGAAAAACCCAGAAGAACCCAGAAACCCAGAAAGAGCTGAAGGAAACCGTTCCTTCCACTGCTGTCACGAACTAGAGCCGCACACTGCATTCATGCCGCTGTTTGAATACTCATTGCTTTATGTGCATTCTATGCAAGGGGCTCATGACCCATGTGTTCTTGACCTCTTAACTTTTTTACGCATTGCAAATCTTTAATTTATCTAATTTAGTAGTACTAGATAGAACCACACATTTTTTCAGTCTTGAAGCAATACTTATGTCCCTTTAATTTCATTAAGATGTCTGACTTTGTCCTGAATGCTTGCAAATCACACCCAACCCACTGAGAGGACTATTTCCCCTCCTGCTCTCTTACAGAGACGTTCATGGCAATGCTGAATCCTGCATCGTCCTCGGCACAGCGTAGGTTTACTAATGAAGGACTGAAGTTATTGAGTTTTAACTGTTTCTTTGGGCGGAATTTTAGAAACCTTTTAATTCTGTGAAAGTGCAGCAGGTTTGTGGCAGGAAATTTGCATCCCCTGAAGTAGTACTGACTTGCTTCTAGAACCTGCGACTACATCACACATGCTAAGATGTGAATGAGGGTTTAGCAGAGCTCAGAGGTGGAGGTTTAAATATCACATGGCTGCCTGTTGGTTCATAATTATGGCTAGCGGAGCGTGATACTTCGAAACACAAGGAGTTGGCAGCGTGGGAGGTGGTGTTCTCAATTTTCTTTAGATAATAAAAACAAACAAACTTCTGTGCATACTGATCTTTGTAATCAGCTACAGAAAACACCTCAGAAGTCAAAACCAAGATTCTTCCAAGTTTTCATAGAATTCAGGACATATTCTTTGATTACTGAGAAATTTTTATGTATGTGTCGGACCTAGGGATATAGTCATCAAACCATTTCATCTTTCTCTTCATGATTTTACTTACTTTGTTTTATCAATGCGAAAGCAGTTTGGGCCGAGACTGAAAGGGGTATTTTGCAGAGATCAGCACTTGACAAACTTGTTTTGTTTTATTGGCCCCCGTGACATATGAAATATGAATGTATACATACAAGTATGCATTTATATGTTCACCCACATATCCCTCTCTGACAGCAAAGTACACTAGGTGGGGTTTTGTTGTTGTTGTTGAGCTGTTGTTTACTCATTCTCGGCATGCCTGCTTCCCTGAGAACACTGTAAACATTTGGGGTCACAGTTACCATATAACTGCCCGGTGTTCTCTGTTTATCCAATGTCTGTGTGTGGAGACAGTGTTTTCAAAGTGCTATTTGTAAAGTAAATTGACAGTGCTTCCTTTGCATGCATATAAGGTGCACTATAAATTCCTATAAAGTAGGGGACAAGATGATAACTTTACATCATGACGCTCCTTCGCCATTGCTCTGGCAAGTTTGTCAATCACCTAAAAAGAGCTGATATAAATAACCAGCTAGCAAAGATGGGGGAGTTGCCTTAGTGTGAACGGCACTTGCTGCTCAGCTAGAGGCCCCAGCATCACATGGTGGATCACAACCACAACTCTTCTCCCAAGGAATCTGACTCATCTGACCGCCATTGTTACCAGGCACACACATGGTTCGCATCCTCCATCCACCACTCAGATACACAACTACATATAAAATTAGTTTATAAAACTCCCCTTTTAAAATTAAGATAGTTCTTTGCAGGGCAGTGGTAGAACACATTTTTAATTCCAGATCTCAGAAGACAGAGGCAGATGGATCTCTGTGTTAGAGGTCAACCTTTTATACAGAGTGAGTTTCAGGGCAGTGAGGGATACACCGAGAAACCCTGGCTTGAGAAACCAAAACCAATAAATAAATAAATAGTTGAATTATACTTTAACATATGTTATTAGAAGTATGAAAAATGCATCATTGATATCCTTTCTAGTGTTGCATCTAAATTTTGTGTAAAATATTTTGACATAATGTATTTGAGAACATTTTATTCTTGTTGGTACCAAGTGCATGACCTAGTTCCTGATGAGATTATTGGTTATTGATGGACACAGCATCCATTCTTGTTTCTACTTCCTGCCTTGTGGTCCTCTGGACTTTTCCTGTTCCTGTTGCACATGTACCAGATGCTCTGCCCTTTCTGCACTCTATCCAAGAGTGATACAGTTTTAACAGTAGAGATTCTGTGCTCACAGCCACGGTCAGTACCTGTCACTCAGCAGGATTGCTTTCCTTTCCAGTTCTAAGGAGCGGTTGGAAAGTGTGCAGACTGCTCCAATCAAGTGTGCTTTCTGATTTTTTTTCATCCAACTAGGTTCAGAGTTTCCATTTATTCTTCCCTTTCCCCTGGTGGTTGTTTTCCTCCTTGGGCAGTGAATGCTGACTACTCTCCCTACTGGGTTTGGAGGAAGTTTAGAACATCCATAAGTATAAGGGAGAAAAAAAGATATTCAGTTAACATGGAAGATATTTCTCCTGCACTTTAATTTCTCCATCTTCTGTTGCTGCTAGGGCATCTTAATTGGGAAAGCAGTGAACAGAAGGCCTTTCTAAATCCCCTCGTAGACGTTCGAGGTTCAAATTCCTCATTTTCTTGCCTTGCCTTTTTTCCCCTTCTGGCAGTTTAAAGGAGACTTATTTATTGTCAGTATTTCACATATACAAAGAATTCATTTCTGTGTTGTGTATTTGGAATATTTACTACTTCCTTTGTAAAGCAGATGAGGACAGAGGGGCTCCTCCTCCTCCTCCCTACTTCCTCATCCTCCTCCCACCCCTGTGGGAAATTCCAAGCATACCCACAGCCAGATAACAATAGTGCAGCAAACCAATAAACCACCAGCTCCAGACCAGGGTTGTTCCGGCAATAGTCCACTCCATCCTCGCCCTACGCCCTCCCTGCCACCATAGTGTCCTCAGTTTCGTGAAGTCCTGGTGTCACACCATTCTGTCGCTGTCACTTACTCTAAGCTTCAGCCTTACACTTAGTATTTTTTGAGTGTTTATTCTGAAAAAGCTACAATTTTAGGTCCAGGGCATGTGGTACGCACACGGTCTCTTTGAAGATCCACATTAGGTTTTATTTTCTTGTGGAAAGGTGGTTTCCGCCTGCTCACAGCTGTGTAGTCATTCTGTCATGCGGCTCCAGCTGTACCTCCCAGGTCGCTGCTCTCGCTGTGCTCCATGTCCCCTGGTCTCCACGTGACCTCAGCACACACCGCTAACATCTTTTCTCGTCTGTCCCACACAACACGTGCTACCTACCACCTCGTCAAGCTCTTGTTATTGTTTTATGGTATGTTCTGATTTTGGGGGGCATAGAGCATGAAATCCTCTGCCTTCTGTGTGCTGAGATTGGACTCATGGCCCTAGGCATGGCTACCCCATCGTTTTTTTGAAAACTAATTTAAGGGAGGAGAGGGAACTGATAGTTCCTCTTGGTTTTGTCAGTGGCAAGAATTTCAAATCAAACAAAGGTGATGAATGATTTGGGGGCAGCTGCCTCTTGAAAACATCAGTTGACTTACCGTCTTTACAGTATATACCAGAATTAGTCCCCAAAGATTGTTGGAATAATAATGGGGTAATTGTTAGGATACTCTTTTATTCATGATGCCATTTGCCATCATAAAAAATGTAGTTGTGTGACTTTGTGATCATTTGGGTTTCATGCTAAATATCAACATGTCAGAGCTAGAGAACCATGATTTGAAGAAACAACAGTTAATGGTTTGGATATTGTACATCTTACATTTCAACACTATGTCTGTCCATAATGACTGAATTAGGTCTCATTTCTTTTTTTTTTTTTTCTTTTTGTTTTGTTTTGTTTTTCGAGACAGGGTTTCTCTGTGGTTTTGGAGCCTGTCCTGGAACTAGCTCTTGTAGCCCAGGCTGGTCTCGAACTCACAGAGATCTGCCTGCCTCTGCCTCCCGAGTGCTGAGATTAAAGGCGTGCGCCACCACCACCCGGCCATTTCTTTATTTTTGAAACAAGTTCAAATAACTAGTTTTGTGAACTTGTGTCTTTTAAAATCTTGCCTTGGGTCATACTTCATCTCCTTTGTTAGATCTGTTTCCACATAATTTTGTTCTTCTCGCCATACATTTCCTTGACATCATCAAACAAGATTGACATTGCCTTTACTGTTCATGGAGGAATGTAGTAAGCATTTCATTGAGTCTGTATTAAGAATATTTAAAATGCTTGTTTCCTTTTTAATAGCCTATACTAAGGAAATTTTGCATCTAGAGGAATTTACAAATCTCCCTGGTCATGGAAATGATGAGATTGTTTCCTGTTACAACCATGGTCCTTTATGGCTCCTCTCCTGCTTCCACCCCCTCACCCCATGCCTTCTCTTTGGTCCTGTTTCCCAGTTAGCTCAATGCTTGATTTCACTGAAGGGAGATTGGGGACTGGGGAGTTGTGCATTCAGTCCAGTTTTACTTTGCATCTAAAAGTGCTTTTTTTTTAGTAGCGATGGAGAAAATTCACAGCCATAAGGAATGATGTGCCTTCAAAGAAACACTGGGGTGTGGAGACACAAAATCTGAGTAACTGTTGGAACTCAGTGAATGTTAGAAATATTTTGTTGTTTGAACAGGAGCTCCTGAGCTGGTTGAGTGCTTGCCTGGCATGTAGGAAGCACTAGGTTAGATTCCTAGCACTACAGAAAGCTAGCGTGGGTACAGATGCTGTAATCCTAGCAGAGTGACCATAAGTTCAAAGTCAAGACTAGGCCTGAAAGTGTGTGCACCTAACCCTAAGACTTGGAAGGCAGAGACAGGAGGATCTCTGTGAGTTCTAGGCCAGCCAGGACTACATAGTGAGATTGTCTCAAAAAGAGTCCAAAGTTCCTCGGCTGCATAGTGACTTTGAGACACCCTAGCCTGTTTAGAAAGTTCCTCGGCTGCATAGTGACTTTGAGACACCCTAGCCTGTGTAGAATCCTGTTTCCAACAAAACCACAGACACCAATAATTGAGCAAAGACCAGTAAGGTCTTCCTAACTAAAGGTTCTCTTTATATAGACTAGTTTCACCTATATTGTAGTACTGAAGAATTATGGAAATTACTCGAAATGGCCAGGAAAGACAACGTTTTAATTAATACATGAATTTTTTTCAGCGATTGAAAATGTTTCCCAGACATACATTTTTATGCCTTCACTGTAGATAAAAGTAATGAATGTATTCTCGGAATTTGTCCCAGGTCACCTAGCAAGTAGGCCTGCCAGCTCCTCAGTGAACCTGGCTGTTCAGATGGATTCAGCTATTCCCACGGATCTCACCACTAAATGTCTATAATTGTGGGGTTTGATTTTTTTTTTTTTAATGAAGCCTCTTACTGTTGCCCATGCTGACCCTGACAAGATCCCTTCCTGTAGCTTCTGAGTAACTGGGTCCAGCATTTTCCAGCAGCCTGGCCAGTGTTTACTGTTAACTGGACATCTTTCTAAGACTTGTTTGCTCATCAGTTCATGAATTGCACCTGTGTTTTATGTGTTATATCACCTGTTTGAGCTGATTATGTTCTCATCTGATTTTCCAATGCACAATTTGAAGAGGTTTAAATTCTTTTTTTTTCTCCTGTAGCGCTTCCCCCTGGAAGTCCCGGCCCCATTACTCGACATGGGTCCTATGACAGCTTGGCCTCCGACCATAGTGGACAGGAAGATGAAGAATGGCTTTCCCAGGTAAAACTCTGATATATTGGATTTATTGCAATGAAAATGAAATGAAATTTATGCCCTGGCAAAGCCTGCATGGGTAGCCCATATATGGTGGTTCTGTTGAACTTGTCCATATTGGGTTTCGTGGTCTAAGTTGATGAGGACGACTGACCAGGTCTCTCTCTCTCTTTTTTAAATTTGTTATGTATACAGTGTTCTGCCTGCATGTCTGTCTGCACACCAGAAAGTGCACCAGATCTCATTACAGATGGTTGTGAGCTACCATGTGGTTGCTGGGAATTGAACTCAGGACCTTTGGAAGAGCAGGCTGTGCTCGTAGCCGCTGAGCCATAGGGAGAATGGAAATCTGTGTTTATTCTGTTCTTTCCCTTACAGGAAAGTGGAGGTAATCGGTACACTTTGTGAGTCACCAGATCTATGAGTATTTCCTTATTAAGAATGTCTTAGAAGCACTGTTGCAGGAGTGCACACGTATATTTGACTTGTACATATTACGTCTGTACTTCACTGACATTTGTCTGTGCTCATGCAGACGTCTGCTTTGATGCAGCGCATACAGAACGTTCAAATGCTTTTGTTGGGGGAGGTCAGCATTGTCTTCTGCTAGTTCCGGCTGGAATTCCTTTCCTGGCTGTTACCGATGGCCTCCGCCCCATGCCTAAAACAGCATCCCTCAGCCACTCTCACCCCACCAGTGGCTCCGTCTCCAAGTGAAGCGCTTTGATTTCAAAGTGACTTGGGCAGATTTCACAGTGGAGCGATTCCAGTGACTTCATTACAGATGCTGTTGTGTCTGCCTCCAGCCTGACATCATTTGGGGAGGTTAATGACATGTCTCGCATTACCCATTTGGCAGCTTTTATCAGACAGGTGCCTCACAGAAGTCGGACTCTTTGTGGTGTTTTCAGGGAGGATAGCCTGAAAAGCAGAAGTGGCTCTTGAAACTGGAGGAACAATGTTTATTCCAGCTGGGGTGCCCTGTGAATGGCGGCCCATCTTCTGGCATGTGGAGGTCCTTCCTCTCCTGGTGCTATCAGGATTTGTCCGAGAGTGCTGGCGCAGAAACCATTGTCCTTCATTCAGCCTCTGTTTGAGAAGAAGGGGTAATGTGTGCTGTCAGTGTGAAGGTGCATACAATATGTTTGTCCTGCACACAGCAGCGTGTGAATACTGCAACATCTGGCTAGCGCCTCAGTGAATTGCACGGGCATATGTTTACCTCTCGGCTCTGTGACACTCACGGTTTTGAGCTTAAAATATACACAATTCTTTATCTGTGGCCTGATTTACATTGCCGAGTGCAGCTCTGAGAATCAGAAATCACTGTCCTTGCTCTGAGTGTTCTCTCTGTCACTAGTGGGTGTGCGAATATCCTTCCAAGACCAGGATGCCTGTGTCCTCTCGAAGTCGCACGCCTTTGCACTCCGCGTCAGTTGTGTTTTGTTAAAACTTAATCACTGCAATCTGAGAAATGTAATTAAATATAAAAGGATCAGGGCGAGGACTCCAGGCACGTGGGAGCCAGTTTGGTTAGGCCTAGGTGTGGATATGGCAATGGCAAGGCTGAGAGAAGAGTAGTTGGATTTTGCTGAAGATTTGCAGAAGCTGTTGTTCCCAGGGTCATCTGCGGAGCCATTTTCAGGTTCCCCCGTCTTCTGTTCCTTTTTCTTACAATATTGAGTATAATCCTGGCAATGTCCCACCCCTTCCGTAGAGTTTGATACTTATAAAACTTTTGAATTGTTTTACTGTGTGTAGAGTCCTTTGTCAATGCTTATGACAGTAGAAAAAACATTTTGATCAGGTATCAGTTACATGAGAGAAAGCATACTAGCTCCTTTATTTAAAATAGTTGTGAGTGCTGGAGAGACAGCTCAGGAGTTCAGTGCACCGAGTCCCCAGCTCCCGCATGGGATGGCTCACAGCTGCCTCTAATCCGGCTCCTAGGGATCCCATGCTATCATCTGGACTCCCTAGGCACCTGCACACAAGTGATGTGTCCTCACACAGATACATACACATAGATAGAAATTAATCTTAAAAGTGTACTTAAAAAGTAGTCGTGAGAAAACTTGGAAGCAATGTAAATATGCTGCTGTATTGTACAAGGGATTCAGCTTCATCTGTGAGATGATTTGGGCCTTGTCTTAGTTTTCTAGAGCCAAGAACAGCTGCACGGTTTTCAAGAGCTCGAGAGAATTACTTTTAGTCACTTCCATTGCATGCCCTCACTGTGGTAAATGCTGGCTTCGTTGAGTTTACAAATGCGGTCAGTCCCTGGTCAGTCCCTGGTCAGTCCCTGGTCAGTCCCTCGGAAGCTGAGCTCGCTACATGGGGTCCACAACTCAGGTCTCCAACTCTGCAATTCCTTTGCTTGCATGGGATTTTTGTGTTTTAGATACACGATACGGCGCATATATTGTGGATATGTCGATGTACATTTCTACAGTTTTAGGTGAAACTTCTCTTCAGATTA
This sequence comes from Chionomys nivalis, assembly GCF_950005125.1. Classification (NCBI taxonomy): domain Eukaryota; kingdom Metazoa; phylum Chordata; class Mammalia; order Rodentia; family Cricetidae; genus Chionomys; species Chionomys nivalis. The sequence continues at coordinate 66,281,271 of NC_080092.1, forward strand.
TAATACAATTAGATATTTTCCCTTTCCTCCCTCTAACCCTCCTGTGCACACACCCCCCATTTCTAAAATCCGTGTTCTCTTTTTCTTTAATTGTTGTTGTTGGTGGTGGTTGTGATATGGGCGGCGGGCTACATTCTTGGCACCCAACCGCCCACACGGCTAGCTTTATACCCGAAATAATTACACGGAAACTGTATTCTTTTAAACACTGCCTGGCCCATTAGTTCCAGCCTCTTATTGGCTAGCTCTTACATATTGATTAACCCATTTCTAATATTCTGTGTAGCACCACGAGTTGGCTTACCAGGGAAGATCTTAACCTGCGTCTGTCTGGAGTGGGAGAATCATGGCGACTGCTTGATTCGGCTTCTTTCTCCCAGCATTCTGTTCTGTTTACTCCACCCACCTAAGGGTTGACCTATCAAATGGGCCTAGGCAGTTTCTTTATTAATTAACCAATGAAAGCAACAGATTAGAAAGAAATCACTCCCACATCAGTTGGTGGTGGTGTGGGGGGGGGGGTTGTGTGGTGTGTGTGTGTGTTTATTCCTAAATAGATGATTATAATCTGCTTATTCTGTATAATATATGTAAGTTCTAGGCTGACCATTTGATATTGCGTAACCAATGTGTGTGCCCTTTCCTGGGAGGGACTGTCTCTCCCCCTCGGCATTCCTTAGTTGCCTGCAGTTCTTGGTCTTGGGTGAGGCTTTTGAGAACGCCCCTTCCATATTAGCATGTCTGTTGGTGTTGTTATTGTTCAAGTCATGTTTAGGCAGCCATATAGGTGAGATGTATTGGTGTACCTTCTTGGGCATTTCTTGGATACACAATCTCACAGCAGACTTCCTGCCTCAATAATCCCTGAGGTTTAGATGTGGGAATAGCTCGACAACTCTACTTTTTGATAGGTTATCGTTTTTCTGTAATGGTCTCCATCTGTCTGAAAGAGTCGTCTCCTTGTTGAGGGGTGAGAACTAATCTGTGGGCATAAGGATCGATGTTGAGAATGTAGTTTAGGAAAGTGGAGGCCCTAGAATCTCCTCCAAGATCCACGACCCCATGAGCCTCAGGTAGTTGGCTAGGCTTCTAGTCCAGGGTTTAAACAGGTCTAGTCTTAAGAGAGTTGTTGCTAACCACCCAGGCATATGTGCCACGATTGTGACCTTAATGTTTTTGTGCCTTGCTGGTCATTGTTGTGGTTCATAGATATCATAGCTGGTTTGCTTTCCTCCTTTAGAAGCTTGAATGGCAAATTGTGGTATCATGAAAGCTAGTTCCCAGGTAGGAGACTTTCAGGTCAGACCCATTCACGCCCTCTGGGTCCTCTTTCTGAAGTATATGGTCAGCAATAGAGACTTTCATTCTGCATCTGGGCCATAACCAAGGTCATCAGCAACAGCCTATAATGTTTTGAGAGTCTTTGACAACCCTGACCATCAGTTCAAAAGAGGGCTTTGAAAGGGTTTCCACACCCTGATACTGAGTCTCTCTGCTGATGCAATAAATCAGATCAGGCTGAATTAATAAAACCAGGTTTAATCTGGGGGGAGATTGGTGAGGAGGAATCACATGGCCTGTGGGTTGGGTCTTAAATACCATGTGTGCGTGGTCTTGAGCATCTGGGGGAATGGGGGGAGCTGCCACTTGCCGGGCTTTCTCAGTGGCGGGGTCTGGAGAGAGAGAGAAAGTGAGTGAATAAATCTTCGACCTAACCAGGCTTCTCGTCCCTGGTGTTGGGCTTTTTGTTACACTGTGGCTCTTGCAGGAAGCAGTTTAAATTTTTTAAGATTTTATATTAAATTATGTACATATGCATCTGTGTATGTTTATCGGAGTTTCTGTACTTGAGTATAGCTTCTCTGAGAGACCAGATAGGAGGGCTGCATCCCCTAGAACTGGATGTCTAAGGCTACACCGGTTGTGTGTAGTGGGAACTAAATTGACGTTCCTGGAAGAACAGGAATAACCATGTAAGTTAGGATTGTGGTTGTATTTTGGCTCAGATACTCCGACTGTCTTTACTTCACTAAACTGGAAAGTGGGTATTAAAAGAACAAGAAGTTACCACTGCAGACCATAATATATTGAACCACAACCCTGTCTCTTTTTCAGGTTGAAATTGTAACACACACTGGACCCCACAGACGCCTGTGGATGGGTCCCCAGTTCCAGTTTAAAACCATCCACCCCTCAGGCCAGACCACGGTCATATCATCTAGTTCGTCTGTGTTGCAGTCTCACGGGCCAAGCGACACACCACAGCCGCTCTTGGATTTCGATACAGATGATCTAGATCTCAACAGTCTCAGGTAAGAGAGGGGAAACCAGGAGGTCAGGTGTAAGACAGGATGAAAGCCTTCCTTCGTCAGGAGTGTCCTGTGCAGTGTCCACGGCTCCTTCTGACGCAGTATCCTATTGTTGACTCCATCTGTAACTGTCATTTACTGTCATTTCTCGGGCTGACCACATGCTGCAGATATTTTCATCTGAAATGTCTTTTTGCTAATGCCAGAGCACTTTAAAAAGCTGTCCAGTTTGTGCTTCTTGTTCAGAGTGGCGAATGTACCTTCTGCCATCGTTCTGAAGCCGGAACTGCTGTCTTTAGTTCTGCACCTGCGCCTGTCTTCTTCCCTTACATCACGCGAGATGAAGGGTCAGTGTACTTCGTTTGTGATTGGTGGCCTAGGTTTTCCTGACCCATATTCTACTTCCTACTTGTCAGAATCATATACATGTCTCAAGAGAACGCTTTTCATTTCTATTTTTTATGATTCAATTTAGTTATTTTTAAACTTTGTAATTTCGCATTAGCATAGCATTTAATTTACAATCTTCATTATACTTGTCTTCTCTTTTTTTTTTTTTTTTTTTTTTTTCGTTTTTTCGAGACAGGGTTTCTCTGTAGCTTTGGTGCCTGGCCTAGAACTAGCTCTTGTAGACCAGGCTGGCCTCGAACTCACAGAGATCCGCCTGCCTCTGCCTCCCGAGTGCTGGGATTAAAGGATTAAAGGCGTGCGCCACCACCGCCCGGCTTGTCTTCTCTTTCAAAAGAATTCGAGGACTGGGATATGGCTGAGGGTTAAAGGAGTGCCTCATATGCTTGAGGCTGGGTCCAGTCAGCCCCATACGGAGAAAATCAGTCTATTAATAAACTCTGATGGGTATAATTGCACACATCTTTAATCCCAGCATCCAGGAGGCTTAGATGGGTGGTTAGTGAGTCCAAGGCCATAAGAATACCTTTGCAAAATTTTAAATATCTATTATGCATTGTTTATTTTTTAAAATAAAATGATGGGAAATTATATTCTAATCTCTGGATGAAATATGCCTTTATTCTTTGTCAATAGCAATAAATTTTTTTTTTTTTTAAAAATAACAAAACCAAAGCTGGAGAGATGTCTTAGTGATTAAGAACACTGCTGCTCATCCCGAGGACCTGAGTTCAATTTCCAGCACCACATGGCAGCTCACAACTATCTATAACTCCCATTCCAAGGGCTCTAATAACTTCATACAGATATACATGCAGGCAATGTACAAATAATAAAAATAAAGTATAAAAATTTCTAAAATAATTAAACCAAACTGAGTATGATATCCCATGCCTAGCCATCATTCCCAGAGATGGCTTGATCTCTGTGAGTTCAAGACCAGACAGGACCACATAAGAGAGCCCCTGTCTCAAAACAAAACAAAGACAAAATTGCCAGGCTAGATGAGGCTTTCAGAATTTGTTTACATTCTTCAAATGCAGGACGTAGTTGTGTGCATGTCAGGCACGAGTTTGGGAACTGGGAACGGAGGGGCTGGGTTATAAATGATGCCCCTCACCCGCCTAACCTTTATTGTGATGGTCTCCAAAGCCCTGACTGTCTGGACAGGAACTCTTCCTCTCATTCCCAATCCTGCACGACTCCTTAGATCTACTGCTAAAGCCATAATCCAGGCTTTCTTTTGTTTTTAATTTTTATTTTGTTTAGTGATTGGTTCTGATTCTGTAGCCCAGGTTGTTCTGCAGCTCACTGTGAAGTCAGAATGGTTCTGAACTCATGACTGTCCTCCTGCCTCAGCCTCCTGCTGAGTGCCGGGATGATAGGTGTGATGTAGCACAGCTGGGCTATGTTCACTCTTCACATCTCTTTTCTCCTGTCCCGTGTGTTCATTGAGTTATGCTAGTTCTATCCCAGAATGTGTCTGGAAATTTGACTCAGTTCCCTTATGGACACCATAGAAACTTCTTTGCTTTCAGAAAGGTCCAGTCCTTTTCCTTTCCTTTTTTTTTTTTTTTTAATGATTTTGCTTTTACTCCACCAATGCTTCATTTCTCCTTTCTTTAATTTATTTATTATGCATACAATGTTCTGCATGCATGTCTACCTGCAGGCCAGAAGAGGGCACCAGATCTCATAACAGATGGTTCTGAGCATCTTATGGTTGCTGGGAATTGAACTCAGAACCCCTGGAAGAGCAGCCCGTGCTCTTGACTGCTGAGCCAGATTTGTTCTGGCTATATAGCTGAGGCTGGCTTTGAGCTTGCGACCCCTCCTCTCTTTCCTTACTAATGCTTGAATTGTAAGCATGTACTACTAAGCCTAACTTGGTTTCTTCATTTCTTCCCATTTTGGTTTCGTTCCTTCCCGCTGCCTCCCTCCGTTCCTCCCTTCCATAACGCTCAGGATGGAACTTGGGGCCTTGTTCATGATGGGCAGGTGGCTCTGCCGCAGTGTACCTCCCCAAGCCTTGATGCACTTTGAGCTTGCTTCCTAAGGGTGAGGTTATCTCCTAGCGCTAGTTTAAACCTGTGTTCAGTGTGCATCTCTCAGTGACTTCCATCTTGAACTTCATTTTGTTCCAACTTTTAAACATGACTCTAAGATGTCAGACAGTGAACATAGACTGTTGGACCACATTCGGTGTTGCTGGTTATTAAACTTGGGCTAACTTAGGTAGTCGAGGCCATCATTCAGCCGTTTGTGTTGCCAGCATCACCCGATCATGAAAGGATTAGTAGGAAAACTTTTGAAGTAGGAGGCCTTTATTTCTAAGCTATGTTTTCTCTTCTGTGAGACCCACAAGATCCTAACACTGTCACTGTCACCAGCTGCTGTTGAAGGCCCCACCCCCTTTGTCACATGAAAGCATCCTTAGTGCCCATGTGCATAGTCTACCCTCTTGTTTCCTGCAGCTTCCGCTGGGCATCTTTTCTTAGATATAGTCCTCCTAATATTTTATAACGTATTTTTAAATAACAGTATATTTTCAAAATCTTTCAGTTTTTCTTCGAGACCCTCTTTCCTTTCTAAATATGAAAGAGCTCCTAGTATTTTTTAAATCTAACTTAAACTGTTTGTGCTTGATTTAACTAGAGTGTTAACATTGTTTGTTGATTATTAAATATATTTAATAACCGTTGTAATTATTATCATTATAGTATTTGTTCTAAAGCAACTGGAGATTCAGTATTTATACCTTATCCTTCTTGAGCTTCATATTGTATAAAATAAACCAGTTTTGCTGAGGTCCAAATTGATTGTTACATGTTAATTGATAATCTTATGGAAGTTACTTAGTTGCTGCCCTGGCTGACCTCTGCAGTACAACCTTGTTATCCTGTCTTATTCTTGTTAATAAAATAACAGTGAGTCATGATGACATGGGAATGTTAAATATAGTTGTGCACACCTTTACTCCCAACACTGGGGGGCAGAGGCAGGATGATCTCTGAGTTTAAGACAGAGAATATCTATCTGTCTGTCTATATTTATATTTATCTATACAGAGATAGACAGATAGATTGGCTGTATCATTGCTTTCTTCTATTGCACTATGCTCAAAAGCCTTTCATGAAATGTTCATATGTATACTTTTAAAAGCCAAAAGTTTTCACTGTTTTTTTTTCTTTTCCAATTCTATTCATTTTTTTCATTTCAATTTTTCAACTCATTTCTTAATCTGCTGAACAGCACAGGTTAATGAGAAGAAGTTAGAGTGTGCCTGGTAAGGTGGGAACGTCATGTTTTTAGAGCTTTGGCTTTGTGTAGGAGTTCAGGGCTGTAGCTCCTTCTTGGTCTGGTTGTAGAATGTATGGTTCTTTAATGGATTAAGCCATTCCAGCACTCCTGATTTAAGGTCTGTTGTAGGAAGTGACAGTTTCCATGCCAGTAACATATGTGAACTAAATGAAATTGCATTGCAGGATCCAGCCGGTCCGCTCTGACCCAGTCAGCATGCCAGGGTCATCCCGTCCAGCCTCTGATCGCAGGGGAGTTTCCACGGTGATTGATGCTGCCTCCGGTAGGATGCTTGCAGGGCATTTCTCTGCTTTTGAGTTTTATTTTCTTACACATTGTAGAGGATGACGCTCATTTGCTGTCGTCTTTCGTTTTGTTGGTTGGGGTTTTCTATGTCTCTGTACAGAGGTGTGCCTCTATTTGCTACTGAAAACTGCCGTGTATTCAGACATTCTTAGTGTTGGTGAGTGGGGAGGTGGAGCCCGTCCTTGATTAAATGTAACAAACATGGTATTGAAGACTACAGGGTTGATGACTGCTCGCCTTTGATCACTTGAAATGTCAAGCAGCAGCCTTGACAGAGAGCGTAAATACAATATATGGATTCAATTTACTCAACCTGTGGAGTATCAAAGTGCCTGGTCTGTGGCAGCAGAGGCAATCCGAATGCTGTGTCTCAGATAGTTTCACTGCAGAAAGCATGGCGCTTAGAAATTCATCAGTTAACCCTGGTATGTCAGTACAGTTATTAATTTCCAACCTTGCCATCAGCCTGCGAATGTGCAGCGTTGATATCTGGAACGGGGCTCCTTAGTGACTCTGGGCTGGACCTGCTTCGCTTGTATTGTAGAGCTGTTCTCAGCCAAGCCTGGAGAACCATGGAGCTGAGTGTGATAATGCGCTCTCGTGTTTAAGACGAGTGAAGGAGGGGAGGGTGGTGCCGGGGCACACAGTATTGCTTCACGTGGGGACCGTCTGAAGATCTCACCGGAGGGCTGTGTCCCCAACAATGTCATCGGGCATTTATCCACAATTCCACAGTGGTTGAACAGTTGAATTTGAACAGATTGTAATCTATGCTAGTTTCAAAATCCTCACAAACAGTTGATTTGGTTGAGGCTTAAACTGTGAAAGAGAGCGGAACCCGTTACAAAACTGCCGTCTGATTCTGTCTGTTTTCTTAGTGTTCTATGTGCTTGTTTTGGTCAATTTTTTAAACTTCAGATCTTATCAAGCTGTCTATATCCGTGCCTACACCTCCACTTTAATGAGGGGTCTTTGATGAGCTTACGTATCCTTGTTTTTCTGCTCTAGGTTGATAAATATGGCTGCTGCCTGCAGCAGGCAGGGTGTCGGGGAAGCTATGTCCTGACTTCCCTGCATCAAGTGGGGCTACTGAGACCTGTAAGAACCAACACTTGGGCAGTCTCCATAGGCCAGTGCTAACAGGGAGGTGGTCTGAAATTACTGCTTACTGTGTTGACGTATTTATTCAGAATTCAATCGAGGCCTTTTTAGGTTTTAATACATTCTTAAACTCTACAATATTATTAATTTTGCTGTCAAACTATTAGACACTAGTAATGCATGCTGCCAAGTGTCAGATGATATTCATATAGTATTCTGAGGCAATAATGCATATTATATTGATCATAGAACAATTTTAGTTCTAGGTTAAGTTGTTTCAAGATTAGGAGAAAGTTTAGTGAACCATTAATCTATTTTTTTTTTTTGGAAAAACTGAATTTGAGTTGATTTTTGACTAATAGAGTAGATGATCACACTTGATCTGCTTGCATCACTATCAAAGGTGCAGCCTAAGGTTTGGTGGGTTGTTGCTTTGTGGCCTTCAACCTTTAAAATAGCCAGCAGTTTGGGTAGAGAAAGGACTTTTTTTTTTTTCTGGTGGCCAAGCTCTATTATTATCTCTTTATTTGAGGCCCATTTTTCCTTCCTGAAATCCATGTTTCCTCTCTGAACCAATGAGGGTAGTGAGTGTGAATGCTGCTCTCTCGCTCTGAGCAGAGACGCTTTAGCTACGAGGAGTTGGACTCTATTGGGCACTTCTCTTCAGCCCCCCTCACATGGTTTGGATCTCCTGATGAAGAGGCTGTGTTTTTGGTTGAATGGATAATGTTCTGCTATCCAGCTAGCATCTACTGTAATCAGGTCACTGCTGTTACTGAATCACTATTCTCCCAATGTTTAACAAAATGAGCCTAGAATGGTTGTAGTTCTTTGTGGAAAGAAATTAATGGGGTAATTCTAACAGATTCTATTTTTAAAAGTAAGACATTCATTGAAATCGTCCCTGAGTCCGGAAGTGCTGCTTTCATTGTGATCCTTGCGTTTGAGTAGTCTTTATTGGGAAGATGTTTGATGACCTGTTGCTGAGGGAAGATTCCCAATGTGGGATCTCCTCTTTTAGGTTTCATTGTTGTGCACTTCCTTCTTCCGTTTTGTACTGCTTCATCTATTGTCTACCATTTTCCCTTTGACATATTTTATAGCTGTCCTTCAGTTTTGGTGCCAGAACCTCATTCGTCTAACTGTGTGGTGGTAGTCTTTTTTTTTTTTTTCCGAGACAGGGTTTTTCTGTAGCTTTGGAGCCTTTCCTGGAACTAGCTTGGTAGACTAGGCTGGCCTTGAACTCACAGAGATCCACCTGGCTCTGCCTCTGCCTCCTGAGTGCTGGGATTAAAGGCGTGCGCCACCACTGCCCTTTAATCTTTTTATACATGAAAACTTTGTAAAGATAGTGAAAAAAATTGTGTATGTCCGTGTACAAATATAACTTATCTGTTGGAGAATTTATGTTTATGACACACACACACATGCTCTCTGACACATAATAAATTTCAAAGTGAAAATATTTTGTTTAAACCTTGTTTCTGCGTGCTGGAGAGATGACTCAGCTGTTAGGAGCACTTGCTGCGCTTGCTCTTCCTGAGGACCTGGGCTCAGTTCCCAGCACAAAGATGGCATCTCCCAGCTGTCTGTGAATCCAGATCCAGGGGATCTAGTGTCCTCTGCTGGCCTCTTCACACATTGCACACTCATGGTGCATAGACACACTGCATTATTTTAGCTATCTATGTATGTTTTCGTGCAACCTTATTCTATTGAACCATAAGAGATAAGCAGGGTTTTACTTCATTTTCTAGTTGTTTTATTTCATAATCTATCAAGTAGTTATTGCCATTTCACTGCTTCATGTAGAGGTGCATGTAGAACACACACAGTCAACTTTACTGGTTGAAACACAGAACATTTTAGTTTCTTCTCTGATCATAGGTGTTTGATAAGTGGACATTATTTTCATCTTAACTCTGGTACAGAATAAAAACACTGGGTAGCCTAAATTTGGGGGTTCAGTGATTGTGAGATATTCTAGACTCGAGATAAAGGGGACACTATTCTTGGAATTTTTCCCTGAGAGACATAGCCTACCCAAAACAAAAATGCCCTGCGCTGGTTGCTCACTTTTCTATACATCCAAAGAATTACAAACTGTGTCTTTGAATCATAAATAATACTTTAACAGGTTAATTTCTATATATTTACTCTATGAATTCTCTTCACTTTAAATACCTAAGATTTCTCATTGTTTATTCCTAATACGCTATGGCTGTATTTTAACTAAAGTAGAGGACTTCTAAGGAGGGAGCAGCTGCAGTCTCATTTGAACTTAGTTTCCCCAGTTCTGTTTTTCTTTTTTCCCAGAGTTAGCCTCCCCATGTAGCTCCAGCCTCCCCACCACAGCCTTCCTAGTGCTGGGACACAGACTCCCGCCACCTCACCCACTTTCTTCCCACACACTGTTTGTTCACTCCCGCCACCTCACCCACTTTCTTCCCGCACACTTGTTTGTTTCTGGGTTTGTCCACCCTATCTTTAAGATTGCCTAGTGTCATCTTACCTCGTTTCTGCATAATAAATTGAAGAACTGCTGGAGATCCAGGTCACCCTCAGTGTGAGACCAGTGCTTATCAGCAGAGATAGAGAGGACAGACATTCTGGACCCGCACTTGGAGGAGACAGAACTTGTAGCTTGATCTGTTGTTGTCATTCAAATGGGAGACAGACTTTCTCAGCCATCATAATCTCAGGTGCTGATGGGAAGGGTGTTCAGTTGGCCACGGTCCAGCTTTGTGGGGTGGGGCAGTGGTCATAAACTAAATCTGACTGGAGAAGCTGTGATGTTCTATTCATGGTCTGTAAGTTCTGCTGAAGCCTTCAATAAGTCATTCTTCCTACCCCACTGTTGTTTTCAGTGGAAAATGAGAATTCCTATGCAGAGTTTGGGTTCTGCTTCCTTGGAAGAGATGTATTTAAGTTATTTCCTAAGATAATTCCCAGATATAAAGTGTGTAATGTTCTTTAGAAATATGAAGGTAATCCTTTGAATAAACGCTAAGTCTTTCCAGTCACGCAGTCCCAGATACTGTTTGTGATTATAAAGTGACGAAAGCTCTAGGCTTGTCGCTTGTGTTGGAACAATAAGAGGATTAGGGAGAGGGGCAAAATTAAAAGAAGGCTCAGCACTCATCTGTGAACAGCCCCTCTGAAGAAGAAATATCCAAGCTCAGTTATTAAGATTAGCATTTTTAATTTGAGATGATAAGGTATGGGTATTAAATCGGCATTCATCCTTTGGACACCTACCCTTCATATAAAATTTAAAAGTAAGTTTTAGAGAATACATCAGAACAAACAAAACAAAGCATGAACTCCCCTTGGGCCATGAGGAAAGCACACGCCTGGAGTTTTCATGCAGTTGGATGCCTAAGCTAGCGATGGCACAGGGCGATGCGTGGGGCAGTCTTAGAAACGGTTTAAGTCTGAAGCAGCAATTCCATTTGTCTTAGTGACATGAGTGTTAAATTGTTAGTGTCACACTGTTGTAAATTGTGTCCTGAGCTTGCAGGTGTCCTCTGTGCACTAGAAACAAACGGAAGCCACTGTGAAGCACAGCAAGTCCCCCAGGCAAGTAAAGAGCAGGCGGAGACCTCACCCAGACAGCGGGCTGGAGCCTGGGCCCCTGACACTCCACCGTGTATGCTCAAGAACTGCCACAGAGAAAGCTAAAACAAATAATCCAAATGAAAATGTTTGTTCCTGAGAAAGGTCAAGTTCTGGAAACTTGTGCTAGCAAGAGCAAGGGAGGCTAACCTGAGTCTGTGGCTGCTATCATAGCTCTGTCTGTAACTAGTGATTGCAGAATGAGCATTTTCTGAGTGTCCTGTTCTGTCCTCCCAGAAGCAGGATTGCTTGAACCCGTGAGCATGAGAGCAGCCTGAACAGAGCTAGACTGAGTAACAAAACAAAAAACTTTATTCTTTTATTAAAAGAATTTTGCTGTTATTACCAGTTTGCTTCAGCTGTGAAATTTGTGCTGTGAGCCACCTTTGGAGACACTTTTAAAATTATGGTATTTATGTGTCCCTACAATGCACATATCCAGTAATACAAACCGGTGAAGTGAATTCTTATAATCATCTAATGACCACTAAAGCCATATAGAATATGTCCATTAATGCCAGGCAGTGGTGACAGATGCCTTTAATCCCAAAAGGAGGCGGAGGGAGGCAGATCTCTGTGAGTTCGAGGCCAGCCTGGCCTACAGAGTGAGCTCCAGGACAGGCTCCACAGCTACTGAGAATACTGAGAAGCCCTGTCTCAAACAACAACAACAACAAAGAATATTTCCATTAACAAAGGAAGTTGTCCATGGTCTACCTTACTCTGTATGAACTCTGCCCTGGAAACCCCAGTCAGAACTGACTCTCATGTGGTGTCACCATAATTAGCTGCGCATTTAACACTTCTTGGTTTGTGATTGGAGATTCTTGGAGGTGTTCACTAGTTAATGCAGGATTGAATGCACTTAGTGACTGCACTGGCAGAAAGCAGCTCCAGCAGTGATGTGATTGTTAGAGTTATTCTGATCTGGCCAGTGTTTTTGAGGAATGCCAATCTATCTGAAAGACCAGGTGGCAGTGTGTGGGTATTATGTGATATATGTATGTATGTATGTATGTATGTATATCAGTTTGAGGAAAACAAAAGATACTTTTTTCCAATAATAAAATTAGATCGTTCCACTGAAAATTTGAAATTTGAGAACCTTGTATCTCACTATTCTTTCTACAGGACCCCTATAATTAAGGAGATTTCTGGTTAGATGTGTGATAATATTAACTAATGTAGTTTTTCATATCTTACAGTAAAGGGTGTCATTGTTCAGGGAAGATGCACTGCTTTCCAAATGGCCAGATTGGTACTAGTCTAAATTATGCTTTTATTGACAAATGGCCAGGTTGGTACTAGTCTAAATTATGCTTTTACTGACTTGTTCCTGGCACAAAATGGGACAAAAGAAGTTAGTGTCATCAGGAAGAAACGGTGATTGGTAGGATGTTAGCTTCCACGTGGAAGCTAAGGTTGTCAGCATCAGCATCAATTCAGCAGAGACTCTTCCAACCTTGAAGGTGGTATCAGTGCTCTGTCTGTCCCACCATAGCCAGGAGTATGGCCAACCAAAGGCCATTCACTTTAATCCGCAAGGGCTTTGGCCAGGTCTGATGGCATGTGTCTGTGGTCCTAGCTAACAGGAGGCAGAGGACTGAGTTCAAGGTCAGCCAAGGCTACTTAAAAATAACTAAGTGGTGGCACACGCCTTTAATCCCAGCACTTGGGAGGCAGAGGCAGGCGGATCTCTGAGAGTTCGAGGCCAGCCTGGTCTACAAGAGCTAGTGCCAGGACAGGCTCCAAAGCTACAGAGAAACCCTGCCTCGAAAAACTAAAAAAAAAAAAAAAAAAAAAAACAACTACTTAAGAGCCGGGCTGTGGTGGCACACGCCTTTAATCCCAGCACTCAGGAGGCAGAGGCAGGCGGATCTCTGAGTTCGAGGCCAGCCTGGTCTACAAGAGCTAGTTGCAGGACAGGAACCAAAAAAAGCTACGAAGAAACCCTGTCTTGAAAATTTAAAAAAAAAAAAAAAAAACTACATGAAAAATAACAAGATTTTATTGAGCCCAAGACTAATAATTATGTAAATAGTTTCAATGCTGACCCGTATGAGGTGAATAAATGAGGCTTGTCCGGGGCGTGCGTGTGGATTAGCAGAAAGGGATGATGACAGAAACAGGATGAAAATTACTGCTGTGTGCATGCTTGCACCAATACATTCAGTAATCAACTTGTCATTCCTTCTGAACTCAGCTGTCATCAGATTGAGGTTTCATCATATCTGTACCTGAAGTTTTGGAGAACTGACACCCTTAAAGTAGCAGATGCCACCAGGCATGCTGTAGTCACAGCTACTCAGGAGGCCGAGGTAGCAGGGGTCATTTCTGAAAGCAACTGGACTTTTAAATGTATAGACTCTCGTAGATGCCTCTTATTTGGACCTTCTTCCATCTCTCAGAACTTTATTGACATATCATTCATAAAATTTATTTATGTTATTTGATGTTAACATATTAGCATTTTATTTTTCAGTTTTCATTGTATATAAAATTCTTTTTTATATTTAACTTGTATCCCACGAGAATTTTACAGTGTTCCTGTGTATAGTCAGCAAAGTTGATTTTGATCTCTCCCATTCTTTCTGTTTGCCCTTCTCACGCTTGCTTAGATTTCCGAACACTGTTCAGCAGAAATAGTGATGATGAGCATGGTTGTCTCAGGCCTATGCTGTGAAGGGTTAGCATTTCATTACAGAATCTAGTCTTGTTAGAGGGTATTTGTATCATTTTTATAGTACAATTTTCTCTTTGAATAAAATGGACAAAATCTGAAAAAGAGCCAAAGTGGTATTTTGTGACTCCTATGTACATTACCAGAGAGACTGAATTGAACCAGGCATGTTAGCACATGCCTATGACTTGGGAGGCCTAGTCAGGGTATCAGAAGTTCGAGGTCAGCCTTGTCTACATAAGACCAGAGTTGTCCCCATAGCCTCACGTATTTGAATATATAGCCACTAGTTGGTAGAACTTTGGGGGGAAGATTAGGAGGTGTGGCCTTGTTAGAGAGGTGGTCTTTGTGGTTTCCAAGCCCAGGACAGCACCAGTCTCGCTGCTCTCTAGCTCCAGTTTATGAATGAGATGTAAGCTCTCAGCCAGCCACTGGTGGCGCACGCCTTTCATCCCAGCACTCGGGATGCAGAGGCAGGCGGATCTCTGTGAGTTCGAGGCCAGTCTCATCTACAAGAGCTAGTTCCAGGACAGGCTCCAAAGCTACACAGAGAACTGGTCTGAAGACCAAAACAAAACAAAAAGGATGTAAGCTCTCAGCTACTGCTCCAGCTCCATGTCTTCCTGTCTGCTGCCACGTTTCCCACCATGGTGGTCATGGACTCACCTCGGAGACTGTAAGCAGACCCCAGTTAAATGCTTTATTTTCTCAGTTGCCTTGCTCATGGTGTCTCCTCACAGAAATAGAACAGCAACTAAGAAACTCTGTCTCAGAAATCAAAATAAATAGCCGTTGAAGGGAGCAGACCAAGGGAGTTGAAAGAGTCAGGCCTTCGAAAACAAGTAAAGAACTTATAAAATTGACACAGAGTGAAAGAGAAACAGAGGAGCCACATCTGAGAGGTTGGTGGCTGTCAGTGGCTGTGCAAGCCCTGTACTCCGCACAAATAATGGGAGCAAAGGAATTTTACAAAGGAAACGGAAATATGTGAAGGACTGTGAATTCCCTGACCTCTTGGAAATCGACAATGCACGATTCCAGGCTGTTGCCAGGAAGAAGAAGTCTGAAGACACCAACTCTCTCTCCTCCCTGTGTTTGGGTGTTAGCTTTCAGTTTTGATAAACTAGACTTTGGAAAGGGGAGGGGATTTTTCAGGCTCCCTTTCAGCATGAGACCCTCGTCTCCCAGTAGCTCAGGCTCTGTGAGGCGTTTGTAGGACCCTTGCCAATAGACAGAAGGAAATGCTATCAGGAAGCCGTATTTCTTTATTAGCGGCAGGATGCTCAGCACTGTGCTAAGTGTCTCTGAGTGTCTT
The DNA here is from genome assembly GCF_950005125.1 of Chionomys nivalis. Classification (NCBI taxonomy): domain Eukaryota; kingdom Metazoa; phylum Chordata; class Mammalia; order Rodentia; family Cricetidae; genus Chionomys; species Chionomys nivalis. Next base: position 66,296,305 of record NC_080092.1, read on the forward strand.
ATCCCATTTCATCTTCCTTAATTAGGATCACAGGTCCATCTCTCAATATCCCAAGAAGAAATCCTAAGACACCTCGTTCCTGATGCTAGGAATTATTAAAAGTGCATTATGGTGACACCTCAGATGAGTCCAAATCTCTTTCTGCTCTACCTGATCAAATATTCATTCCGAAACCATGTGTGCTGAAATGAGCCGTGTGGGAGTCGAGAGAATCAGCTATTCAGGTGGTGCAAATGTGTGAATGCAGCTGGCAGATGACATTCCAGGACGATGAGTTCCCCTCTTGTCCTTGTTGCTTCGGGCAACAGCTGACAGGCCTGACTGGTCATTGGCTTTCTAGTCCTGGCACTGATAGGAGTGACATTCTTAGTGTCACATATACTTAAAAGCCATCGCTGTCAGGGTGAGTACAAACGGTGCTGGAGGGTCCTTCCTCCATGGAGATGTAATCAATATGGTCTGGAAGTCTTGACCCGCACCTATAGTTATTCGGGCATTCTAAAAATGACTTCCTGTTACACAAAAGATTATGTTCAGAGTACTGGGGCTGAGACCCCCGATAAATAAATAAAAATAAAGTAGACAATGAATATAAAATAAGCAAATAAATAAATCAGTAAATCCATAAATGTTGTTTGTGTTGCTCTTCACTGTATGAAGGATTTCAGGGTGATGGTGTCTTTGGAACTTTGGGCGGGAAGTTTCCGTATCAACTCTGAAACCTTCCTGAAGATGTGACTTTAACGAACAGCTTGTTGCTGTGAATTTTTCCAGTTTCTTTGACCCAAATACCTAGATTTGAATCAGGGCTTTAAATAACACTTCTGATTTGGTGCTTTCCATACAGTCAAGAGCCACACTGAAGAACTCAATCGAGTTAGTGGATTGTGCTGTGTGATCTGAGGACAGCCACAAGGACAAGGACGGGGTTCGTTGTCCCGTGGACCAAATCCCATGAGATTAGTGATCAGGACCACTGTGCCACATTTAAATAGTAAAGTGGCTGGTGCACGCCTTTAATCCCAGCACTCAGGAGGCAGAGGGAGGAGGATCTCTGTGAGTTTGAGACCAGCCTGGTCTGGTCTACAAGAGCTAGTTCCAGGACAGGCACCAAAGCTACAGAGAAACCCTGTGTGTGTGTGGGGGGGGGCGGGGGCAGAAAGAAAGAAAATAGTAAAATGTAGGCAAGGAGAAGGGGAGGAGCTGGAGGTGTGTCTCTGACCTGTCTCCAATTGCTTACCTTAGGATTCAGCCTCTGCTTGTTCCTTGGGGGAGGGGCAAGTGACTGCTTGTGACCTCTTTGGGCTAGCAAGATGGCTCAGTAGGTAAAGGCCCCACATGATGGAAGGAGGGAATCATCTCCCGCCTCCATATACCCCCACAGTTCATGCAAAAATAAATGTAATTTTTTTAACAAAAGGGTCTTTGAGACTCCGAGTCGTCCTTCACACTGTGGCTTTCATGCCACAGAGCACAGGTGGTCTGAACTGATCACTTACTTTCCCATCACACGCGAGGCTTTTATCAGCGAGTGACTGGAAGTTTAGCCGAGTCCTAGCTCCATTACTCCTCAGGCCTGGGGTGCCCTTGGCCTGTCTTCCTTTATTAGGTTGGTCTTTATACTGTGGTTATTGTTCCTGTGTGAGTGACAGATATTCTGTGGAAAGTTCTATTTTCTATCATTCTATGAAAACTGCATGAGTTGGGCTGGGGAGATGGACTGGCTGTTCAAGGCTCTTGCTATCTCTCGAAAGGGCCTGCCTCAGTTTACAGCTCCACGTCGTGACTCACAGCTCTCCATACTTCCAGTTCCAGGGACACCAGGCACACACACATGGTACCCACGCAGGCAGGCAGGCAGGCAGGCAGGCAGGCAGGCAGGCAGGCAAAACACTCATAAACATAAATAAGTCTTTAAAAATTAGAAAAAAAAACTTGCATGTGTTTTCACAGAATGTTTCCTATTGTAAGTCAAGGTGGTACAGCCCCCTGCTCAGTGGTACTTTGGAGAAGTTCTAGAGAATTGGTGCTACCACACTTCTGCTCTCTAGCCATGGTCAGGACTGGTGAACATACCGTGAAGGAATGTGGATCTTTTCTTCTGGCCATGCTGGCTTGCCTTTCAGCTTTCCTTGAGGGACTCTGAAAATTCATCATTTCAGCTAACCCATTATGGCACAGGATGTTGTCATATGGGAATCTGAGCCAAGTTCTATTTAGCCCAACTTTTTTTTTTTTTTTTTAAGAATTGTCAGAATTAGTAAGTCATTAAAAATTACCTTATTTTGACTTACACTTTTGTCGTAGGAAACACCCAGAGAGGGTGCGGTCAGGTGTTGTCATGTTAAATGGAATCTTGAGTGTTCCACTGGGTGTAATTTGGAAAGCACCTCTTACTCTGTACACACTCAGTGTTAAGGCTGCCCAGAAAAGCATGATGGAGCCTCCATGGCTCCAGCTACTTTGGCTACCCAAGAGAAGAATTTTCCTGAGCTCAGATGGACCACATGGGGACACTCTGCTTCAAAAGGAAATTTACATACATGCGAATAGATATGAACACATAACACCCAAAGTCAAGCTTGATATAGCAGCCGAGCCCCTGGTTAGTACTGTCTCCTCTACATTGTTCATATTATTTCAGATACCTTAGTTAGAGCTTTTATAGCCACCAGAAGGGCAGGATCCTGTGACCGGAGCCACAGAGAATGTCCTGCACGGTCTGAAGCCGTCTGCTTGCCTCAGCGCTGGTCTCAATCTCTCTTTGTACTCTTTTCACTTTCTGTCTTCTTAAACATTCACTCTTGCATTTATTACCCAGTATTAAAGTTTTCCATTCTAGATCAAGCTCAGATTCTTTAGATCCTATGGATTTCTAAACATAACAGGGACTCAGTAGGGTTAATGAATTCGACATTCAGCCTGGAACATGGGAGTCAAAATTTTACATTTGACTTAAATTTCTGGAATGGGAACCAAGGGACCACAGAGCAGTGAGAAATGGAAATCATCCCCTGAAATCTTTAGACTACATACATATATTATATGTGTAAAACAAAACTGATTTTTAAGTGCTTATAGGTTAAAAAAAAAAATACAGCTGAGGTCAAGGGACATGAAATGACTGTTGCCTGTTGTTGCATAGTGAGTGAGTGGTCATTCACTAGTGTGCATAGTGAGTGAGTGGTCGGTCATTCACTAGTGTGCGTCTGGGGCTTATTTACCAGGATCTTAACTAGCACCTCATTCAAGAGAACCTAGTTGTGTTCATGAAGTCATCAGGGTGAGAGAGAGAGAGTGTGTGTGGGTGTGTGTGTGTGTGAGTGAGAGAGAGACCTAGAAATTATCTTTTAATATGCACTCAGATTCTTTTATTTTTATCTTAATTTCATCTGTATGAATGTGTTTCTTGAGTCTATGTCCTGAAGATGCCAGAAGAGGACATCAGGTGCCGTGGAACTGGAGTTAACCCATGTGGGTGCTGGGAATGAAACCTGGGTCCTCTGGAAAAGGAGCCAGAGCTCTTAACTACCTTGCCACCTCTCCAGCCCCATACAACCTTTCAGTTATCCAAGTTCTATGGTGTACGGAGTATAACTATGTATATATAAGTATATGGAGTATACACACACACACTCAATATTATTTACTGCACACACCATTTCCACTCTCAAACAGCCGCTGTCAAAGCTCTCTGATGAAGCTTTGATGATGTAAGACTCTTGTCTCAGTGGCTCACTTGGGTTCACAAGCAGGTCACAAGGAGACCTTTAAGTTGTGATCAGTTGTTTCCAAGTAGGAAATGCACTGTTGCAGCGAAGGGCTCTTCTCTTCCTACCATAATAGTGGTTACTCAAGGTCATACTTCTTTTCTGTCGCCCAGTGGGAGAATGCAGACTGAGGAAACCGTGTTTGCAGCTCACAGTTCCTCCTTTTTAGCAAGAGCTCAGAGCAAGGGGGGGCAAAGTGACTCTGCTTCCCTGAGAAATATTAATTGCTTTTTCAAAATATGTGTTAACGCTTTTAAAAAGCCCAACACACACTGATTCTAAATGGAGCTGACACCTTGCTCCTCAGTTGTGGAATAGCATATGAGTGAGGCGTCCCGGGGGACTGCGGGCCCTACAATATTTATTACCGTAAAGATCGCAAGGCTCTCGGCCACTTGGAGACACGGAAAGGCCCTCCAGATCCCATCCTCGCGGCTTGTGTCTTCACATGTTAAAGTTATGGTTGCTTTTTGTCTCATCATAGTGCCTACTAAAAACTATTCTTCTGCGTTATCCTCAGACTATGTCATAGTGCTTGGCTTTTCAATAAGTTTAAGAAGGAATCCAGATAGGAAAGTATACCTGAGGTGTATGTGAGGCATGAGTCTAATCTTAGCTTTTGGGAGCAGAGGTAGGCACATCTCTCTGAACTCAAGGCCAGCCTGGCCTATCTAGCAGCAGCAGATACACAGAAATACCTGTCAAAGCAAACAACAAACCAGAAATAGACCTTAGACAAAATACATTCATTTTATTTCATCCCCTGGCCATTGATAACTGTGGCTGGTGTATTCAAAACACTAAGAGCTGAGGGGCTCTGCAGCAATCCATCATCTGTTGTTACTGCTGGTGGGATCCCACTGTAGTTCGCTTTAACACATATATTTTCAAGAATAATTGTGTTCAAGAACCTCCTGAAGCCTCAGATGTGGCTGAGTTGCTAGAGTGGTTCCCTAGCATGCAAAAAGCCATGGGCTTGATTCCCAGAACCAAAGAAACCATGCATGGTGGAAGTGGAGGGTTCAGAAGTTCAAGGTCATTTTTGTGTACATAGTGAATTCCAGGCCAGCCCAGGATATAGAAGGCACTATTGCAAAACAAAAGACAAAAACCTATTGATATATGTAAATTAGTAGATGCCCCTTTAAAAATTATAATTCTGGTTGTTATCATGAAAAGTACTTTATAGTTTTTATTAACGTTTTTATTACATCTTCCTTTATTCATGAAAAACAATTTGGGCTGGCTTATTCAATAAAATATTAGTAACTTGTGTATAAGTCTTGAGTTCTGTGTTCCATATTAAATTATGCATGATAATTATGCAAATAGCACATAATAGCAGACACTATTAGTTTGCTGCCTGACAGTAGGCGTTGCTGAAGATCTCCCATCCTTTGTAAAATCTCATGAGATAATAGCAGTATGATCATTTCTGTTTTTCAGGTGAAGCAGCAATTCAGAAATACTAAGTACACAATACCACTTCCTTTGAAAGGAGAATTCAAAAGAAATTATAATATTTGCTATGAGCATATTTTATATGGCTTTTTATTGAAATGTAATTAGTAAATGCACTTTTCGAATGAATAGATCTGCTCTGTGAATAAATGGTTTTGTAGTAGGTGTAGGTTTGATTCCCATCCTCCAGTTCCTAAGAAGAGAGCGAAAGCACAGGAGCTCACCTCACAGCTGCTGTACAGCTCTGGTTTCAGAGGACCCCACCTCTCTTTTAGCCTCAGAGCCACCAGGCATGCACATAGAAAATAAATTCATGTGTTCTCACATACATGTAAAATAAAATAAATAATTTTTTAAAAAGATACTAACTGCCTGTCTCCTGTGTTTTGAGGGTTATTAGAAGATGACTTTTAAGAACTAAGGATTGCAGTTTAGGCACCGCGGGCTCATTAAGTCTCTTTCTTGCATTCCCACAATGATGATAAAATACTAAAATCTTTAATTTCTTATGCATACTGCATGCATCGTGTACATATACTACAGGCTATACTGTTGTCCCAGCCAATCCTTGAGAAAACACAGAGGTGGCAGTGTTAGCATGGTCCCCGGGGAATTCTGTCCCAGAGCCTATGTTAATCCCTATGTGATTTGAAGATGTGTTCCAACAGGAAGATACTGGATTCAAGACATATATGTTTTTAAAACATCAACACACTTTTTCTCATCCTTAAACAAGGAAATCCATGAAGCCATTAAGATGACCAGAACAGTGACCACTCTCCTGACTCAGACTGCTCACACTTCTGTGTCTCTTTGACCCCGCCTTGTGTATCCCTTTCTCCGCTTCTGCCTCTCCATCCCTTCTCAGCGCCTGCCTTCTGCTTTTGATACTCTTGGTCCATGTCTGTACGTGGGAGTCTCCTGAGGCTGCTGGGTTTTCATTGTGGTCCCTAAATGGACAGATTTTTCCTGGACTGGAAAACTCGGTTCCTGGCATGTATTTGGCATTTGGTTTTTCTCCTGGGTGGGACTGTTTGGGCATCCCAGTAGTGCTGAGGCGTCGGTGCCCTTGGTCCTGCTTTGTGAGGGGATGGCATTAGCGGTTTCAGCTCTTGTTGACCCTGCCCTAAGCCAAAGCTTTACAGCATTTAAAGTACAGCGCGGAGTTTTCTTATGATACATTGGAATGAAGGGAAAAAACGTCTCCAAAGTTACAAATGGTTTCATTTACCAAAATGACTGTTTCACTTGGAAAGTTTTGTCTTTTCTGTAGAAATTCCAGGAGTTGGGTGGGCTTGGTGTCCTGTCTCACACTCCACCCCTACCCACACATTTGTGTTAGCAGATGCTAAGAGCTTTATTCCAGTTTAGGGGGAGGCAAAACCTTGAGCAGGGAATAATCAAGTCATACATCTCTGCATTTATTTAAAGAAACATTTTGAAAATACAAGTCTCTCGAACTTTTCCCACTTTATATAACTGAATAAAGGAAAAAGTTCAATTGAAATGAAAGTGAAAAGTAACCAAAGGATTGCTATAGGATGACGGCGTCAGCGTGGCTGTTTGAGGACACCTTGTTGCTCCTGATTTCTGTGCCTTTCATCTCGTGCTTGGTTCCTTAGAACTCACAGGAGCACCATGACCTTCAACTGAGATAATACTTGTTGAAGAGTTCCCAATGCCCTCCAGCCTGATCCTTCAAGGCATCGGAGACTAAAGAGATGAAATGTCTCTTCTCTTCATGAAGAAGAGCACTACTTTAACCTTTTCTCCTAGGTCTGGGCAGAAGGTTCAGCAGTTCAGAGGGCTCGCTCTCTTGATTCCCAGAGCCCCTGTCTCGCTCAAGAGACTCAGACTCCCTCTTGTGGCCTCCACGGCACCTGCACTCACACATGCACATAACTGTACAGGCGTATACAAGCTTCTGAGGAGTCCACTGTTCCATTTTTAGGTAGCGTGAGTCCTGTTTGGGTTGTGTCATAAAGCCAGAAGTAGCTGAGAAATGGAAGCTTTGTGGAGATTTTGTTAGCCCGTGTTCTGTAACATGTAATTCCAGAACCCGCTATGGTTTGCTCCTGCTGTTGGCTCAGCTATGGCTTTCTTTTGAAGCCACCCCCCCATCTTTTTCTTGCTTCCCTTCTCATGGAAGGAAAACAATGAGTTGTGTGCTGTTTAAATGTTCTCTACTAATATTTATTAAAAGCTGCCCTGCCACAGGGCACAGCTTCTTGGAACACTGCCTTGTACCAGTCCGGTTTTCCAACCAGGTGGTTTAACCCAAACCTGAACTTGGCTTTCTTTGGATCTGTAATTCTTTTAAACCAAATGATCACAGCAGAACTTGGGAGGAGCCTAGTTTCATGTGTGAGGTTTTCAATAAAACCTAAGTGGAGTGTGGGTAGAAAACCAAAGCCATGAAAAGCCGTAGCTGTGCTGACACCAAAGGAAAAATCTACAGAACTATTACACCTCCTGGGGTCAGTGTGGGGGCAAAATGGAACTGAGGAAATACTGGTACTCTCAGAGCGAAGGCAAGCTAGGCCCGCCTGGTTGAATTGATCTGTTATATACCTGTGAGAATTTAGATTTATTAGTGGAAGGTGTGTGCATTTTGGTGCTCATTTAAAAGTTTTGGAAAGTACAGAGGAAGATACATTATAAAATTTGGGGCAAGGGATGCAGTTCAGTCAGTAGAGTGCTTTCCTAGAGTGCAGAAAGCCCGGGTCCAGTCCCCAGCACTGCCTGTATGATGGTGCAGAATATGGAGGCTCGAGGGTCAGGAGTTCAAAGCCACCCTAGAACCATAGATAGTGCCAACCCAGCCTGGGCTCCATGATACTCTTTCTTTAAAATGAGCTTAGCATTAGATGTTTGTTTGCTATTTACCCCAAACAAAGAAAATGGATATGCTAGTTTCTTTTGGAGAAAAAGTCATTTTAGTTTAGATATGTATTTGATTTCCATTGCAGTTGAACATTGAAATATATGCCAATTAGCCAGGCATGGTGGTCCACACCCTTTAATCCCAACACTGAGGCTGGCCTAGCCTACAAAGTGAGTTCCAAGACAGCCAGGGTTTCATAGAGAAACCCTATTTTGGAAACCCAAATAAATAAATAATAGTAATAGAAAGAAAAGAAAAAAACATATGCCAGTTCATCATTGGCCATCGCATTTTGCTGTTTTCTTCCCCTGCTGATTTAAGATATATATGTGATGTATTATATAGCAACGTAGATATGATGTCGTGACGTGTGCTGTATAGAAAGAGAAATGAAGAGGGTGTTGGAATCGAACATGTGACAAGACAGGAAATTCAGTCCCTAAAGATGACCCTTCCAGATGTTACTACTCCAGATACATCCCAAGCCTCCCACCACCCCAGCTCTTTGACAGCTCTGCTGCTTTCTGGATGTGTGCTCTACACATCATGCACCCTGCCCTCAGTGTTAATCACCCCGCCCGCATGAGGTTTGAGACAGTAGTCGCTGGTCCTGGGGAAGTCATTGAGCACTTGCCAAGGGCGCAATGCCCAGCCCATACTGCAAGAAGTGCAGGAGGTGAGGCTTCCTTTCCTCCCCCGACACACATGCTCTTAGATACGGGGAACTGACATTGGGAGATGACCCCACCTTGCCACCTCTACAGGGTGTCACAGTAACAGAACTGGGATCCAGAGGTGTCTGCTTTTCAGCACCAGCTACAGAGCTCTTTCTGGGACACCACTTCTTACACTGAGAAACTAATGTCTGTAGGGGAAAAAAAAAGATCTTTTGTGGAACCATAGTGTCTAACTTACATAGGCAGGAAGCATGCAGGAGACAGGTGTGCTGTGGATCCCAATAGAAATAAAGCCCACCCTCCCACCAGTGCCACAGCTGCGCTAGGTAGAGTCACACAGATGACATTGACACTGTCTGCAGAGCACACAGCGGCATCAGATAATCTATTAAAATGGATATCATGTCACTACAAATATCTATATCTATATCTTCTTATAACAATACCGTTCCCTCCCCACCATCACTTCTAATTCCCAGCAACCACTTACCTATCCTCTATCTTTATAATTTTATCATTTTCAGAGTGTTAAATAAATTAAATCATACCATATGTGACCTTTGATACTTCCACTTCCCCTCTTCTCCATCTGAACATAATGCCCTTGAGGTAAATCTGAGTTGTTGCACTTATTAATAGCTTCCTGTTGGTTGGGTGGAGGACAGCATGTGTGAAGCATGTGTGGGGCCATAGGTTCAATCTTGGGACCCGTGCCCCCCATTTTCCTCTTCACGGTTGGCTAGTATTCTGTAACATTGGTGTACCACAGTTGGGTCTTCTATTTCAGGGCATTCTTGTTGTGTAGTTTATGGTAATTTGAAGTAACAGTGGCCTAAACAGCCACCTAAAGGTTTTCATTTGCTTGACATCGCATTGTAAGTGAAATTAAACATTTCACAAAGATGCCAAGCTTTCATAGTGGCGATATTGTTTTCTGTCCCCAGAGGAGAGCTTCCGCTGTTGAGTGTGGCTTCCTGAAATGAAGTCTTAGCCGCAACTGTGGGCACACCTTTCTCCTTCTAGCCCTGTGCACTTTTTCTCCATGATTTTGCAGCTTTGTTATTTAGTGCATCCTGATACCGTGTTTAATTCACCTACAGTACACGTATCCACAGTGTTTTTATTGAATTTCTTTTTACAGCTCTATTGTAGTTAAGTTTGTCATATTATAAATGCCCATTTTCCCCACGGGCTTCCCGTTTATTGCCCGCCAGTTTGAGGGATACTCCCCCCCCCCCACGACTCTTTCCTCCACTGTTTCTAATGTGGTTACCTTTAAAATTACCCTGGAGCAACTTGCAGTGGCATCCAGGAGTGACGTCACATATGATTTAGAAATTGAAACACAGGAGGAAAGCCCACTTTTATTAATGCTGATCTCTCTGCCTTTTTCAGGGAGTAAACTCACTTGAGTTTTCTTCATCTGAGACGCCCCTAGTGCGCTCGTTCTGAAGGATGGGTGTGAGTCACAGCCCACAGCTCTTGCCTTACATCACACCAAAGATTGTGTGCTGTATCAAAACACCACACATACAAATACGTGCAAGTGTGTGTGGGTGGAGAAACAAAGCACTGAAATATACAGCCTGTCGCTTCCTTTTCTCCTGCGCTGTCTGGGGAGAAATCTGATCGCATGCGAAGTGTGCCTGTACTCATCAGTGAGCTGTCGGCTTCCCCTCTGCCTCCCGGGTTCTGTTCTTGTCCTTGCCCTTCAGATGTTCAGAACTGGGCTGAGGATGTGGCTCAGTGGTAAGCACTTGCCTAATGTACACAGTGCCGTGGGTTCAATACCCAGCACAGCCACAAGCAAAAACTCCAGTTCCTCCATATCTCCTAATGGGCTTCTCACGGGGGGTCTGTTCAGCTTCTTCAGTCAGTAGAGTTGGAAAACCGCCTGTCGTTTTTCTAGAATCTTTTCACTTTTTCACACTCCACCCTTCCTAACTCCTGCCATGTCTAAGGTGGTGGATGGATAAGAACTGTTTTCTCTTTGTTGTTTTGATTATTTTCTTTCCTGCTGCTCTGTGTGTGTTTCTGTTCACCAATTCTTTCCAATCTCTCTCTATCCTACTGGCCTGTGATTCCTGTGATTCTCCTGCCTCAGCCTTCCAAGTTGTTGCCAACATGGTTGAATGCGCTATGATCAACTCACATGTTTTTTGTTTTATGGGGGTTTTGATACTGCTGTTGTTACATCTTTTTTCACCCCAAGATGTCTGATGTTTAATGTATGTTTCTGCTCTACCTCTAGTCTCTGTGGAGAAACAGTCGTGACTGATATACAATCACAGTTGGCTTGGAATTTGCTATTCCCCTGCCTCAGCTTTCTGAGTGAAGAGTTTACAGTATGTGCCATCACAAATGACTGGGTGAACTTTTGCTGATGGCAACAAAACCATAGGCGAGCTTGGGACTAGAATGTTCGTCCATTCTAGAGATTAACGTCTCAGGCCTTTGGTGCTGCATTTTGAGATAGATATTGTTTGCTGATCTTTCTTACCTGTCTTTTTTTCTTATTCTATTTTAACCCTACAAAAGTTCACCATTGAATAAAAAAAAAAAATGAAAAAAAAAAAAAAGTTTACCATTGCTGTGAAATTATCTCCTGAGCCGGTGACAGTCTGTCAGTGACTTCAGTACTGTCTACGCTTAAATGAGGCTTGGCTGGGAGTCTCCAGACGCAGCGCTTCACACTAACCGAGGCAGACAGTGAAGTGGGGCGGAAGCCATTCTCTCACCTTTGTGCACACAGCCTGTGGCCTTTTCCTGTTTCATGATGAACAGCATCAGCACTGAGGAGCTTTTCAACACCTATTGACAACAGCGTCTCCCCAGCTCACCCTAGGTGAGGCTTTTACAAACCGATGACTTTCTGTGGGCGTTCATAGCATACAGAAAAGAGAACTCTGCCCTAATCACATATGAATCTCTGTTCTGAATCCCCAAACACAGTACTGACCAAATTCAACATTGCAATAAAAGTCTTATCTACCATGATCAAATATGATTTTCTTCGAATTTCCTGTGACTATAATATATCGCTGTTAGTTGATACAATAAAAAAAATATGTACTCAATACTAAAAAGTCGTTTGATGAGATTAGCACTTCTTCCTGTAAGGCACCATGAGATGACTAGGGGTACAGCTGTGTGTTCCTAATGACAACTTGCTATATTAAATCTCAAACTGACATTAAACTTAATGGGAGATTTGTTTGGAATTCTTCTTTAAAAATCATGAGAAAGCCGGGCGGTGGTGGCGCACACCTTTAATCTCAGCACTTGGGAGGCAGAGGCAGGCGGATCTCTGTGAGTTCGAGACCAGCCTGGTCTACAAGAGCTAGTTCCAGGACAGGCTCCAAAAACCACAGAGAAACCCTATCTCGGAAAAAGAAAAAAAGAAAAAAATCATGAGAAAGCCAATCATACACTGACTGTTACTATATAATTACTGTGAGTTTTCCAGATGGTGTATTAATATATAAAACAAAGGGTCCTGGAGAGATGACTCAGTGGTTAAAGACATTCTCTGCTCTTATGAAAACCGGGGTGAGGGTTCTAGTATCCACATGGCATCCCATAACCATTTATAATCCCAGTAATGGGGATCTCTGCCCTCTGTTCTCTGTGGGCATCTACACACATGGTGTACATAAACTCATAGAGTCACACACACAAACACAAGTAATAATTTTTTTTAAAAAACTACAACTACAAAACCCATCTTTTATAGACAATACTTTTTACCTTAAACATTCAAGACCATCAACTTTCAAAAACTTATTGACTAGTCTTATCCACATTACCACATTTTCCACTTAAGACTAGATATTCTAATCTTTATTATTTCACTTATGATAGTATTGGAAGACCGTTATTCTTAGGAATGATCCTAAGAAAGACAATGGGGACTATATAATGAACATTTATATAGATTATAATTATATGCTCGCCTTAGCACTTGAGAGGTTGAAATAGGATGGTCTTGAATTCAAGGTCAACCTGGACTATACAGTGAGTCAGAATCCAACAAGCTGAACACCATGAATGTCTCAGGTTACTATTGCTGTGATGAAACACCATGAACAAAGAAAATTGGGGAAGGAAAGGGTCCATTAACCAAGTTATTGTCCATTGGGGGACTCCTAGGAACTTGGACGAGGATGCTGACATATAGGCCATGGCTGCTTACTGGCTTGCTCAGCTGCTTCCTTACAGAACCCAGGACCACCAGCCCAGGGCTAGCACCTGATGATCTGTCTGGGTCCTTCTGCATCAGTCACTAATGCCGCCAGGCAGTGGTGGTGCAGAGACAGGCAAATCTCTGTGAGTTTGAGGCCAGCCTGGTCCACAAGATGAGTTCCAGGACAACCTTTTACACAGAGAAACCCTGTCTTTACCACCCATACACACACCCCCCCCCCAAAAAAAAAGAAAAAAGGAAGTGCCCTACAGGCATGCCTATAGCCTCTTATGGAGGCATTTTCTCAGTTGAGGTTCCCTCCCCTCAGATAACTATTGCTTGTGCCAAGTTGATGTAAAACTAGTGAGCACAATATAGGACACCGTGTCTCAAGTAAATATAAGTAAGTACTAACATACCCCAGTATCTCTCTGAATATGCAGATTGTGTATTTTTAATGCAGGTTTTTCTAAATTTAAATTTTTAATGCAGTACCTATGAAAATACCAAATTTAGAATTCTGTTAGTGTATCTAAAGATAGACATAGCCAACAATTGCTAGCAAGACAATGACAAGGACATTGACTTCCCCGCCTTTAAGGTCAAATAACTTCATTTACTCAAAAAAAAAAAAAAAGCCTTATGTGTTACAGTTCAGAAACTCACAAGACTCAAGTGTGTAGCTTTCTGTGAACTCTCCTCAGGATGAAAACTTGAACCTAAGTATGAATGAGTTTTCAGGTTTGTTTCCAACGTGCTGTTGTTTGTGGACTGTTTCTTCCTTTTCCTTGAATTGAAAACAATCCCTATTGCCCTCGGTTTTGGAGTGCGCGCGTGCGCGCGCGCGCACACACACACACACACACACACACACACACACACACACACATGCCCGCACCCCCCCCCCATACACATAGCTCATCCTGTGCACCCCCCCCCCATACACATAGCTCATCCTGTGCTAGTGTGAGCTGGGTGGGACTGTCCACCTGAACTCCCAGTACTGCCCACACCAGGAAGGTTGAAACAGAAGGATCACAGGTTCCAGGCTGCCCTGAGCAGGGTATAACAAGGTGCCAATCAGATTTTAACAATGAAGTAAAACTTCTGGCTACTGATAAGTTTTTGTTTGTTCCTTTATACATCTCTAGGGTTTTTTTCCTACATGGTATACAAAATATTATGTGAATTCTCATAGCTATTATTAAAGCAATTTATCTTTATTTGTATGGGGGTGGCCTTTGCACATGAGTGCTGTGTCTGCAGAGTCCAGCAGAGGGCACCAGATCCCCTGGAGCTGGACTTCCCTGGGCTGCTGTGAGCTGCCTTATTGATATGGGTGCTGGAACCGTACTCCTAAGCACTAAGTTCCAGGTGTCTTCCACACACACACATTTAATTTGGTCATGATTTAAATAGCCAAAAATGTATGTGATTCTGCCGGTGACTCAGTAAAAATGAACAAATTCTGGTTCTTGAAATGGCTCGGTGAGTAAGGAAAGAGTTAGCAGAGTCTGATGTGGCTTAAGAATTGCAAGTTGAGCCAGGGGGCTCCTCTTGGCTTTGAGCCAGGTAACAAAACCTTCTCTCGATTCCTGCGTCCAGACACTAGCTTAAAGGAAAGTACAGTGGACTTGGAAGCCTCCTTTGCTGTTGGCTGGGGGAGCCATGTGCAGAGCTTGCGAAGATGTGAGGCCCGGAGGGAGTTCTTTGAGTACATGCATTTTCACACATCTGCAGCCCGCCAGGCCCCAGTGTGAGCATTACTCCTCAGGAATGCAGTGTGGACCGGGATGAGCGCCACAGGATCTTGGCAGGTCAGGACAAACATTATCTTGCTCCCATATGTTTTTTTAGGGTCTTAAAAGGGAAACCATACCTATTTCCTTAAACTGACATGCTGAATTTTCCTACATACTCCCCAAACCACTCTCAGTGAAAATAGGTTTCAGAACACGTATGTGACACTCACGTACAGCATCTTCCATCAGTACTCCGCCGTTTGCATTTATCTTTAAATGACTTATCTTTGAAAACCTGACCAGACAGGTGAAGACTGTGAAAGATGGCGTGTTCTGATGCAGTTCTTTCTGCCTTTTCTCCTCAACATCTCCTGAAGTGCCGTACGTACGTGCGGCTTCCCGGACGATGGTGTCCCCAGTGAACACACCTCTCCGCATGTTTGTCGTATCTGGTATGGATCCCACGTGTGTGGCATGAAAACTGTTAGGATACCCGGTGAGGCTGGAAAGCGCCCACTTCCATAAGTAATGATGACGTAGGGTATACGGAGAGCGAATCTGGTTTTTATCACTCTTGAGCAAACCCAGTACTTTTCACAAGGGGCTTGACATCCAGTAGGCAGCATTAAATGTTGCCTACCCCTTCTGCTCAGTTGTCTCGTTCCTTGGTTCCTAGTCTCTCCAGAGGACAATGCGTAACCTACCCAGTAGTTTGGCTTCTTCCTCTCTGCGTTTATTATTAGAAGCTAAATAAAGAAACAGCACCTGTGTCAGCAACTTAAGGGGCCGTGTGTCAAGGGCAGCATTTTGGTTGCTTGTCACTGACATCCAGGTTTATGGAGCTGCTCTTATTTCAGTCGGCTTCACACCCTGGCCTCCTGAAGCCCTGAGTCCCAGGAATCATCACTGTCACTGTTCGCAGGCTTATGAATGGACGTGGCCGTGTCACGTGTGTGCGTACATCTGTACAAGTAGTTTCCGTAGTTTTGCTGAAAACTTGTATCTGGGACTGTATCACCCCGTGCACATCCGCACACTCAGTCTGGAGCAAAGTCACAAAGTCACTTATCTCTGACTGCATTTCGTTCACATTGTTTCATGTTTATTTAACACCAGTGGTTTCCTATTGGATTATTTAGATAACAAAATCATTTCTCAGACCTGGGATTTTGTTCCATAAGATGAAACAGTTATTATTTATTATTAATATTAATTCATTGTTAATTTAATTATTATTAATATTAATTGTTACTAATTTAATAATTCAACATAGGTTGGTCTTGGGTTCTTTGTCCTGCCATGTTTAACCACCAAGGTAATGTAACTTTCCTTGGTCTGAATTTATCGGTCTAGAAAGGGCGTGGTTACACCTTTCTTAGTTTCTTGATGTCATACTGTTTAGAATGTTACTCTCAAGTTCTTGACCATCCACGGAGGTCTTCACCTTTGTATCTCAGTTTAATGTTGGGTCATTGGCCCTGGTTTACTTTGGGTTGGGAATGAAATGGAGTGGGAAATTACCTTGATTCTACTTGATTTTTTTTTTCTTTTGGTCTAGTTTTCCTTAGTGAAAACTTACCTGAAAATGTTCTTCATTTTTAAAACATGGGTGATTTTTAATCCTTTGAAGAACATGGTTATAGTCCATTTTCTATATGTTGCTCAGCTTCACTGATGTGCCTGCCAACTTATCCCAGGTGTGGGGTTGCAGCAGGTAATTTCCTCAACAGTAAGGTACAGATGCTTTTCTGTGTTGGAAGATGCTATCAGCTCACCTGGCCTCTGAGTGACAGAGAATCCTTTGTTTATTCATTTAGTAGGCAGATTAACCCTAATGAATATTGGCTTCCTGGAAATAGATCCAGGTGACAATGGCAGATCCTGGAGTGGAGAAAAGGAAGACAAATTCCCTTTTCTTTCTTCACTTACAAATAATGGCGTCTTTCATGGGAGTGTCTTAAATGAGAAAGGAATGCAAAATATTTGAACTGAAAACCTAGATTTAAAGAATCATCCTTGAATGTCTTCCTATGTAGAGGTATGTTCTTTTCAGAGTTGACCTTCTGATTTTGGAAAACAACTTGAAATTTTTATATTTTCAGTACTTTTTCTCCCCAAGATACTTCAACCTGTTTTCCCAGGTTGGCCTCAAATGTTTTACATTTAAATGAAAATACTCAAATATACCCTTTCTGCCCATTTGCACAGAACTAGTCAGTCGATGGGGAAAACTCATCCCTAAGGCGCTCCTGTATTCAGGTCTTTCTGTGAGAGAGATGAGTAGTCCCCAGCAGCCACTCTGTACAGGAAAGAAAACTCTCCCGTCTACTGTGCGTTCTTTTCCGGCGTGCATACTGCCTTGGTTACGTTTCTGTTTGCTCATAAGCAAGGATGAAGCTAATATAGACATCAGAAGATTTTAGGGACACCCTGTGTCCCCAAAAGTTTATTCACCCAGCTGTTTGACCACTGTGCTTTGTTACAGCCCTTTGTGGATTTTGCAAAGTCATTTTTACGCTAGTTCCCTGGATGTTTGATGTAGCTCTCGGTAACATCTGATGAAATGCCGTGTTCACAAATGCAGCTCTGAAGTTTTGCTGGTGAAGGATGGCGCTTTGCAGCATTTTTCTGTGACTGGTCTGGGAGATCCATTATTCCCAAGGCAGGGATGGACAGGCACAGATGTGAAAATCTCTTTACGCTCAACCAAACCTTTCCAGGTCTTACAGCTATGATTTATTCTATGCTCTCCAAAGACTTCCAAAATGTCTTCTTTTTACATAACTTTATCCATTGGAGGAAGAGTTAAAATTCTTGTCTGCCTCATGCTTCATGCTGGAGAGGTACTTTTTCAGGATGCCTGCTCTAGCTGGCTGTAAAATCACGAGAATATCAAGGAAGAAGTGGAAAAACAGAGTTCACCTTTGTGTGAAGGTTGAAAATGTATGATTTCTCCTAGTTATAAAGGCTGGGATTCTGCTTGACTGGTCTTAGGGAGAATCCTGTATATTGTGAGAAATGTATGGAGTGGGGGCAGTAATAAATTCTGAATGAATCTTTTGGTTTTTACTTAAGATTACTTTATCCTTAAAACTAATGTTTCCATAACCTCTGACCAAATACAGAAGATCCAACATACTTCCAAGGGTGAAATTTTTCTTGCCTGTTGCGAGCAGCTTAACTCATTCCAGTTGTGTAGGTGACTGCCTTGCATGCGGGTACCTCAAAACTGCACTCACAGACTGCAGATTATCACAGGGCTAAAAACACAGTTCTTTAGTGTTATTTCCCTTCTGAGGTACCGACAGGGAGAGAAAAAAAAAAGAGAGAGTGATCGTGCCCCATCATCTTTGTGTAAACCACTGCCTTATATTAAATGGCTTCCCCTCTTTCTATTTAGTGAAAAACTCAAGGACAGCAGTCATTATACGATTTTGTATTTTAAGTATTTTCATAATCTAACATAAATTGGCCCACCCAAGGATTATGTCTGTCTTGTAAGATGTGTTTATATAGTCATTGGGTGAAAGATTGCAGAAGTTGAACCACTGGTTTTGAAAGTTGAGCCAGACCAGGGAAAATCAGGATACAATTTGGCACTTACGGAGACGAAATGATTTCCTTTTTAGCTGTTGATTTCTACTGGGAAATGTATCCTTGGACTGAAAATTGCATCCGGAAAAATGTTTATGTAGTGTTTTTCAAGTGACTGATTATTCTTCTAACCTTTAACATGAACTGTGTCTAATTTTGGTCTCTTAACTCTTTCAGGACTAGGGGCTTTTCCTTTGTGGGAAGCAGTGCAAATTCATTTTACCAGTTTTAGACATTTAGAAGCGTGTTACTACATGGTACCGAGATCATCAAATGTGCTAAGATTTCTGGGCTGTTTTCCCAAGCAGACAAAGAAACACCCTGTGTTGTCCTCCTCTATCCCAGGCACGCAAGTTTTCTATCATGGCAGACCTTAAGAGAATGGGGCCGTCGGCTTGGACAGCCACAGCTTCTACATGTCCCTATCTAACCATCACACAGAAGGCAGAAGTTCCTTGACATTTTCATGGGTGATATTTGATCCACATTGTTTTGACAAATTCAGTACTTGCTACATTTAGTGACCTTTCTGGCTAAGCTTTTGTTAAATATTGTCTGCTTCTGGTTGTATCTCTGTGCAAGGACCTGGGTTGATCCAAGATTTAGCATTGAATTGTCTCAGACAACCGTGGTCGGGTGGCCTCAGTGATCATCTCTTTCCCTAGCTCCTGCTTCGGGTGTGGTATACAATGAATGGCTACCAGCTACATTTTCTATTTGTAATTATTTCATCAATCGTGCTGACCCTGTTTTCTTCTCATGATATCATATCATACCGTTACCATGAGTAGCATATAGAGATTTCTGTGGAAGACGGGACAGCAACTTCACATGGACCCAATTGTGTGGCGTTCTAGATATGGAAGTGGACAGGTGTTTCCACAGTTAGAGTAGGCTTCTCCCTGCTCTGAGATCTACCAGTGTACTGCTCAAAAAATGTGGGCTATTGGAGCATTTGGGTGTTTTGATTAGGAATATTTAATCAGTTAAGCCTATATATACATTTCATTTGGAAAGTAAGGTACTTCTGAGCTTGAGTATTTCAAATAAGGACTCTTTAAGCTGGCGTGTCCACCGTGATTTAAAACTAATGCTTAGTACTTGTTTAGGTGTCCCTCCTTCCCTCCCTCCCTCCTTCCCTCCCTCCCTCCTTCCCTCCCTCCCTCTCTTCCTCCTCTCTCATTCCCTCCCTTCCTTTTTCTTTCACCCACCATCTCCATTCCTTTCTCTTTTTACTTTATTGTTCAAGAGACTAGAACTGAGAAGACTTGTATAGGAAATTACGATTCTGTCTGAAAAGGATGACTTAGGAAGCACACTCCTGAAAATCTGGCTGTGCCCAGAGGAAGTCCTTCTGGTAGATAGCCCTTTGAAGGGAAAATCTGCAGTGCATTTGTGTGGCTTTGGAGAAGACATCCCACAGAGAAACACCACAATTCCCACTGAGCTCGGAAAATATGATTAAGGAATTTGAATGTAATTACCCCAAGTTTGACTTTTCTTTTAAAGAACTCATTCATTTTAGAGATTCCTTGATAGTGTAAATCTGACAACTAAATGGGTTTTTCTTTTGGAAGACTTCCACCAGTAGAAGCATGAGTCAAGGGTGAGTTCATAGAAGCCGCCCTAGGAAGGTGGCCTAGGTAGGGCCTGCTTTACCCATGCCTCAGAATGGGGACAGAGGGGAGTGGTGCTCAGAGCCTCCTTCAGGTCCCTGACTTGACTTGGTCGCTGCACAAGGTAATGAAGGGCAGAGGATGTGAGGGTGGTCGATATTTGGCCAAATCACGCCACAGCCATTGCCGAATACAGCCGTACAATTGGAAAGGTATCTTTATTTCAAAGACAGAATTTGGTAAGTGATGGACAAACCCTTCAGTTTTCTCTTGTCCTGAGTCACTTGACAGCCATAGAAAGTCTTCAGCACCCAAGGAAACGGTGTAGAAGAGGAGCAAGTCCGGGAGCCTGCGGCTTCTGCAGCAGACCCTCAGCTCCTTTGTGCTCCCAGTGCACCGCCCTGTCTCACATCTGGAAAGCAGTGGTCTGCAAGCTCCTCCCCGCAGGACTGTGCATTTACATCATTGTGCTAGCTGCTACATTTCTTTTCTTCTTTTTTTCCCCCAAGGGGGGAAAGGGCAACCTTTGGTCTGTCACAAGGTCAAGTGATGATTAGTGAGTCCATCTCCCCTAAACACATGGCTTGCCCAGGAAAGCTAAGTCAGTTTCCAAAAATTTGGTAACCATTAGAGTGCTTCCTAAGTCACTTCCGGATGTCAGGCCCAGGGTGGAGAGGGGACGGGGCTGTATTGAGTGCTTGCCAGTTCTTCACCGAATGGATTCGACTTAGCAGCTGATTGAGCCAAGGAAACACTCACGCAAGTGCACAGCTAGACAGGAAGCGCTTTTGAAAGTGCTGTTTGGTAGAGGATCATGAGATCAGTCAGTTAGCTGTGAACGTTCTGTGTTGCCTGGGCACTGTGCTCTCCTGAGGGTGGAGAGGAAGGAAGGAGCGCAGTGAGCTAGAAGGCAGGGACATTTTCTGGGGAGTGTTAAATTGTGAATTTCTTTGAAGTAGAGGACCTTAACAAATGCTTCATTTGTTGTTTGCCGTCTCTCATTCCGAGGCCACCATTCATCTACCTTTACATTCTTAACGTGCTTACTAACTTAGAAACCCAAGAGCAAACCTCACCCGTCCTAACCACCTTTTTCTAGCTCTCAGAAGAGTGCACTTCCAAGGAAAACAGTGAATTGAGCAAAGGTTGTAGTTTTAGAAGATGGACGTTTTATAATGATCAATTTTGACAACTTGGCCTGGCTGCCATGTGTCTCCAGTCCTGCCGGTGGGTGGGTACTTGTCAAGAATGAGAGTGTGTCTGAGTCAGGCTGCTTTATAGCAGCCAGATTGGATTTTCAACTTCTAGGGCTTTGGACATCTCTGAAGCCCTCTGGAAGCATAGAAGGGCTGTGCTTTTCGTGGGGGTCCTGCTGAAGAAGAGGTTCCTGCCCATTTCTTATTCACCCGTGGACTTTTTTTAAATGTCTTTCCCTGTCTATATAAGAAATAACTGTTTATCTCATTCTCTCATGGGTCTGCAGGAGCCAGACTTAACCATTGCACACAGCCAATGACTCAGTTGTGTGAGGCCAAGTTGCAGGCTTGACATGAGAAAGAAACTCCCCGTAAGCCTGCAGGAGGCTCTGTGACTTTGCTCTTGACCGGCAGAGCCTCTTGTCTTGTTGCTTTTGATCATAGATGTGATGTCATATTCCACAGCCTCGTCACCCACGCTGAGTGCTGCCATGCCAACAGTTGGCATTTCAAAGGCACAGGATATGGGGTGCTGTCCCATGGCATCTGCCCAGTTGTAGCCGCACACTTGGGAAACAGCTGAAAGACTGCGTTCACCGTTACCAAGTGTTTGTGACCGGCTTTCAATAAGTGTAACCCTTATATGTAAAAGCTCATTCAAATGCTTATCAATACTTAATCATCATCACACAAGTATGTGGATTCTGACTCCCAGGGCTCCTTAAAAAACCAACCAACAAAATACCTTCCCAGTTAATTATAAGAAACTATTCACTACAATTTCCTTGTCATCTTTAAATCTTATATCCAAAAGAATGGTCAGTACATCCCTTAGACCCCATTCATCAGAATAACCACACAAGTGCTTCTTAATTCCTTCCTGCCCAGAGCACTACACAAGTATCCAGATTGGTCCCACAGCCATTAGTCTCTGTAACACTGCCGCTTCTCCCAGTTTATCACATACAACCAAAAGAAACTTCTAGCCACAACATAGCTTTACTGTGCCACTCCTGCTCTCAAGGACCTTTGCCTGCTGCCTGTTTTAAAGGCTGGCATTCGGGTGTCTTGAGTGGAGATGGAAATGGTACTTGCCTTATACCCTCCTTGAACATCCTAGAATTATCAGGAAATGCTTCTCCTAAGATCTTCTGAATCATGGCAGATGTTGAGTTTTGGTTCCAAAGGGGAATTGATGTAGATTAGGTTGCGAGCCTCGCTTTCCTGCCTCCCAGGTCCTTAGCTGTGTATTGTAGCATCTTCAGTAAAATTGGAATAAAACAAATATCCATGCCTCTGAACCACACATGACTAACTACCTTGGAATGGTGCTTCTCGGAATAAAGGACAAGGTCCATGCGGACCCAGCCATGTCGGCGATGGCGTCGCCATGAAACAGACATAAAGGGGCAGATGCAGTGTACTCAGAACAACAGTGACTCTTGGCTCCTGGGCAGGTGACTCATAAGCAGTAGGTATTTGACTGAGGGCTACTTGTAATGTCTTTCAATAGCCCAACCCACAGTTAGATAATTAAAAATGTTTTAATTTCACATTTGGACAGTTGACATCTATTTTGAAAGTCACGGACTCAATTAGCTTGCTTATTTGCATAATCCCCATAATCATCTGCTGTGATTCCCTAGCAGAACTTTTCTCCTAGTGTCGCAGAAGGACTTGCTACAGGACTAGTCTATATCCCTTTAAAAAAAAAAATAAAGGAACTTAGTTTTCTGTGTTTACATAAATCTTTTTAGTGCTCTAGCTTTTGAGCCCTGCATGAGGTCTGAGGTTATGTGTGGTGCATAGACTCTGAGGATCTAGAGCAAGAGTTCTCTTACGTTGGACATCCTGCCTCAGATACTGCCTTGCAATTCACAGCAGTAGCAAAATTACAGCTCTGAAGTACCAATGGAATATGGGTGGGGTCACCACAACACGAGGGACTGTATTAAAGGGCCGAAGCAGTAGGCAGACTGAGAACCACTGATAGAGAAGAATCTCTGCCACTAGCCGGTTCAGTTGACTTGTTTAAAGACATAGTCAATGATCTTTAACCAATTATATTTAACTCAGGTTATTGCTGAGATATTTTCAAATGAAAAAAATACTATGTCTTTCTAACTTTTTGATGCCGATTTCACTGATGTACATACTAGAAGCTTCTTAACCCTAATGGTTTCTTTCTTTCTTTTTTAAAATATTTATTTATTTATTTATATTTTATGAGCATTGGTGTTCTGCCACCATGTATGTCTGTGTGAGGATGCCAGATCCCCCGGAGCTGGAGTTACAGACCATTGTGAGCTGCCATGTGGGTGCTGGGAATTGAACCCAGGTCCTCTGGAAGAGCGGCCAGTGCTCCTAGCTGCTGAGTCCATGTACTGGAACGGTTTATTTCTTAGTGACATCACTGAATACAGGTGAAGAGGAGGCTTTGTCACAATTAATTTATCTGAGGTTTCTCTTTCTTAGTGTTACCAAGTTTTAAGTGTGAAAAAATTATTGAGGCTACAAATTACAATTCATTAAACAAATTTGTGGTCGTTTTGTAGTTAAAATGAAATGATATTCCAAACTTTTGTAATTAAGTCTGACCAATTAGTTTTCACCATTTTGGAATAAACCTTTTGCCTTGGCATCCCATCGAGCCCACACTGGCTTCTTTCTGCACAGAGGCCCTTCTTTCTTGAGGCCTTTGGGCCTTGGCGCCTTTTCCACCCCGGCGGTGGTGGTGGGCACTGTCTGTTTTTCTTTCCCTCAGAGCGCTGACTAGCGACTTGCGGTGTGGATTCTGATTTATCGCAGACCAGAGCTGCCCCTCAGGGGCTGAGCAGAAACACTCAAGAAGGAACCCTGATTAAAAAGAGTGGTAATGAAGACAAATGTTTCAGAGGGAGTTGAGAGAAAACCAGTCCTTGGCATTCCCTGCAGCTCCTCGGAGCTCTAGGAAGGGAGGTGGTGGAAGCCAAAGGAAACACTTCTCTTTGTTGTTTATTTCTCATGGTGTGGAGAGACTTCCCTCCCCTCCCTGGTGTTCCAATTCTCACTTGTTAACTGTTTGCCATGCAGCGCTGCAATTAACCCCAGGCAGATGCCTTGCCGTGCGCCCCGAGAACCACTCCATCTCCAAAGAAGTTTTTAATGTTTTGACCTATAACCATTTTTAAATTCTTTAGACTTGACACTTTCACCTACTTTCTCAGATCATTAAATCACACTTCTGTTTTTTTTTTCTAGTGACTTTTTACTAAATCTGATGGTGGATGCCCATAGTCACCTTCCCTTCTTAGTATTTTTACAAGAGGGAATGCCGCCAGAAAACAACAAAACAAAATAAAAGCGAAAGAAAGGAATTAATTCGGGTCCACTTGGCAGTTTCCTTCACGGCAAGGTCAGAGTTTCCAGTGCTAGTACGCCCATAGCTACTGATGCCATTCCACAGTTACTTGAGAAGGCAAGTGGGAACTTTGCAGATAAGTGTCATTTCTTGAACTTGGCCTTTGGGCATCTCATAAATCAGTAATGTCTTATCTGTGGGTGAATGACCCTACCTACTGCTCTCACCAAGTGTACCCCAAATTCTGTTTTCTTTTAGAACATTCTCTAACACTAGGATAGATGGCTGGGTTAATGCTAATATAGATTAATGTGCTAAATTTACACAGTGAATCTGAAACTGTCATTGAGTGGTCAAAATATTACCTCCACTTCACTTGGGGAAGGGAGGGTGTGCCTCGGCGGCCTGGCAGCACTCGAGAGGAAGATGCAAGCCCAGGTATGCGCCTTTGCATCCTCTGTTACAGACGTGGTGGAGACAGAAAAGAGCCCAGAAATAGAACCCAGCGGCCACCCTTCCCTCCTCTGTGAGGAGAAGCTGTGTGCCTCATACAGGAAAATGCCCACCCCTGGTCTAGGACCTGGTGTTCGGGGATCTGAGTTCCAGAGCAGGCCATGGTTCTAATCTGTCTAGGGGGTTCTTTTTCATAAAGAAAGTATCTTTGTACTCGGAGAGCTCTGTCAGATATCCAAGGCTCAGATAAACTAAATCTAATCCAACCAGATGAGCACACAAAGACTCATCAGTGTGAAAGACGGAAGTAGGCCTGAGGTCCTCTGTCTAAAATGAAACCAACAAACAAATGCCCAGAACAACAATAAGCATTTGTCACACATAAGAAAGGGTTTGACTTTTCCCCATTTTCACAACCAGCTGAGATTGAAAGTTGAAGAGGACACACTGAAAGGGGTCAGGACAGACCTTTCAGGGTCATGTGGGTTCCTGCTGAGATCGGGCCTGTTTTCAGGATTAAAGTCTCCCCAAGTACAAAGGCGAGGTTAGCTAGGGTCTGAGTGTAGGCTAAATGATGTCAGGTATGAGGTCTGGAAGAAAATGCAGAACTGTGACTATCTGTTCGCCAGCGGATGAAGATTCAGACTGCCAGATTTACAGCCAGGTTTCCAGAAAGACTTCAGGAGAAGGCTCCAGGGTAGCAGAGTTTCATGCAGATCTGAGCCTTTTCACTTAGTTCTCTGCTATAGAGAGGAACAACTCAGTCGTCTTGGACTAAGCCGAATTTCCCCTCAAGTACTTCCAGTCTGAAATCCTAGCATACTGTTGTTTGTTTTTCCTGGCCTCAGACAGGCGTATTGAGATTTCATGGACATCCGAATCTGTCTTTGAGGGTCTGGGAACTCGTATGAAATCCAAGTAGAAAAGAAGGAAAAGGAAATAGTTTGTTTCCCAGCCTCTTGAGCAAACGGACTGGAAGGGTGCCTTCTGTAATCTCCTTTGCCCTTAAAATGGCTCGGAACCTCCAGAAATTATTCTCTTTATTCCTTGCTATGCCCCTTTTAGCACAGTGTGTTGTAGACTCAATATAGGATTTCCACAATTGATGGAGTAGTGTTGGAGAGAGGAACACATTTAAAGAGAGATACACCAAAAAGGGGGATCGTCCTCCGAAAAGAGGAGACAGAGCTTGCCTGAGTGGGAAAATAAGTATCTTGAGTAGTATGCTTCAGTCACGGAGTATAGGTAAGTTAGACTCATGTTCAGAATGAACGTAGATGCCGTATACACATAGGCCTTCCAGTGAGTTAGATCAGTGATAACAGGAAACTTGTATTTATTTTAAAAACATGTGTTAGGCTGTGGGCATGGCCTATTTACTCTCCATTTTACAAGTGAAGAATTTGAATCTCCGAGACACTAAGCAGTGTGCTTCAATGACTACCATTAAGGCTGGTAGAGAAAGGACCCAGAACAACAAAGGCCTGCTTCTGGTGCCCTTGTTTAAAAGAAACTTTTTAGTTGTCTGTCACATAGTAATAAACATGTTGGGGAGATCGCAGGCTTTCCACACATGCTGTGATGGTCAGGTCGAGTTAACTGTCATGCCTTTCAGTGTATGACAGTTGATCATCTCTTCGTATAGGCACCATTCAAAACCCTGTTTACTAGTTTGAAATATTCCATCAGTCACTGTCAGCCACAGTTATCCTACCATACTGTAGAACACCGCAAGTTATCTCTGCTATCAGCCAAGCCATGTACCCATTCACTGCTCTCTTCATCTACCTCCCCCATACTCTCCCAGCCTAGCCTTTATCCTTTATACAACCTGTGTCACCTCCTCTGTGAATCTCTCAGTTATTTAGATGGCTCAGTACTTAAGAGCATGAGCTGCTCTTGCCAAGGACCTGAGTTTAGTTGCCAGCACCCATGGCAAGCAGCTCAGCCACCCGCAACTCCAGCTCCAAGTGATCTGGCACCCTCTTCTAGCTTTCAAGGGGAACTGCACTCAGATGCAGTTAAGAAGAAAACGAGGGCTGGAGAGATGGCTCAGAGGGTAAGAGCACTGGCTGCTTTTCCAGAGGTCCTGAGTTCAATTCCCAGCAACTACATAGTGGCTCACAACCATCTGTAATGTAATGAGACCTGGTGCCTTCCTTGCCAGCAGTACATTGTATGCTTAATAAATAAATAAATAATAAATAAATAAATAAATCTTAAAAAAAAGAAGAAAATGAATCTTTTAAATGAGACTATCAGACTATATAATTTCTGAACTTTTTGGTTCTAGAATTATAGAGAAATATTGCAAAGTTGGGAAAACTGACATAGGTGGCATATTTTAGAAAAACTGAAATAGTGTAATGACATTACAAGTAGATAATAGCTAACATTTTACTAATTATATATAATTAATATTTATAATTAAATTTCTAAACATCTCAGCTAATCCTGGTTTTATTTTTTTAAACATCATTGTGCCCCTAAGAAAGGTTGTATCACTAAGATTACGGGACTCATGACAAACCCATTCAAGGATTCCAAAGACTGTTGTTGTTGCTGTAGATTTCGAATGACTTTTGTGATAATGACAATCAAGCCCTTTTTGAGTGATAAAAAAGTAGAATCATGAAAAAGCAGGTTTTTGAAAGGTCCGTTGTACTGGTAAGCTCTCTGCTTTTCTCTTAAACAGCTTCTTTGATACAATTTTTAAGAAGTTAGTGAAATCAGATCAGGCATGATATCTCACATCAGGAGTCTGAGTACTGAGGCTGAGAAAGGAGTATTGTGAGTTCAGGGCTAGCCTGGGCTGCATAACAAGAGCCTGTCTCAAAAACAAAAAGTAAAAGCGTATACATTTTCCTCATAATTTGAATTCATATCATCAGACTTTACCTTGGAGTAGCTTTTGAACCTGGCTTGAGATGAGGCCTGGACTGTGTGGTCCAGTGAGAGCTCGGGGTTGCTAAACGACATCCCAGGTGCTCTGTGCCTCGATTCTCCTGACACTAGGTGGTAGCTGGCATTATTGATTATAGCTGATGATTCTGAATGGTTTCTTATTAGCTGGTACCTTTTGTCACTTCCCTAATTCTCTTAATTCAAGGACATACTTTGTTAGTGCTGGGCAGCTAGTTTAAGGCTCACTGTGCTCCACCAGTCAGATCACATCAATGTCAAGTGCCCACTGATTAACACAAAACGGATGTCTGCATTAGGTAAATGTCATTCCACCACAGCGGCCTGAAATAAGTTATTTTATTCCCTGAGTAGCATATCATCTCTTTGTAAGTTTTCAGTGAAGAGAAGGGCAGGATGTACACCCGTGTTCATTTGGTCTTCACGGAATAGCCAGGAACTAGCCAGTGCTGCCAGAGTCCTGGGGCAGATTCACTTCTGTGTTTGTCATCTGATGGTTGAAGTTGTCACCTTGAAATCCTCTGTGTACACTATAGCAGGGCTGGCGAGCTACTGCCTCCACCAGTTCATAGACAGCCTACGGGCTAAGGACAGCTTCATGTTTTTACAGGGTGGAAAAAAAATCAAATGAAGAAGAGTTTCATAGAACCTGACAATTCCGTAAGATCAGATTTTAGTGCTGGTCGCTGAGGACAATCGCACAGTTGGCATCTGTGTGCTGTCTGCAGCTGCTGTTGCCCTTCGCTTGCAGAGCTGAGCAGTTGTAACAGATACCATATGGCCCAGCCTGCTGACTATCTGACTCATGCCAGCCCTAAGGTCAGCTCCAAACTCACATTCAAAGCCTTACTTCTCCTCTCCCTTCCTTCCTCTGTTGCCATTTTCAAATTCCTGGTGTATCCTAGACTCCGACAGGCTGTCTGTATGTCTGTCCATGTCGTCCCTTCCTATATGACTTTCAATGTTTTTGGCATAAACATCACTTACCCTTCTCTGCCTCCTCGCTATAGCTTGGTTTGGTTGTGTGTTTCCTCACTAGACTAGTAAGAATTTCAAGATTGAGAGTGTGTTTTGTTCATCCCTTTCTCTCTAGAACAGCATTTCACAGCCTGAGCATGATCGTAGGGTGTTCAGTATCCCTTAGCTTCTGATGCTTGCAAGGGTCAGAGTACCAGATCTTATGTCCCCAGACATCAGCCGGCAATACATTGAGGACGGTTTCCGAAACAGGATATCATAAGGAAAAAGGTGCCTTTTACTTTCCCATCCCCCGAGTTCTCCCTTCTTGATATAGTATTGGGATGTTGAAGATATCTACAGTTTGGCTGAGAAGTTCCCAGTTACCACCTCCATATTTGTGGGGTTTGCACCCACACATGTGCCTTTCTGTTTTTGCTTCTCAAGTAAGGGTGTGTGTGGATGGGGGTGAGCTGGGAGGAGCTTGGGGAGGGGAAATGTAATTAAAATATATTATATGAAAAAACTTTTTTTTTTTTTTTTTTTTTTTTTTGGTTTTTCGAGACAGGGTTTCTCTGTGGTTTTGAAGTCTGTCCTGGAACTAGCTCTTGTAGACCAGGCTGGTCTCGAACTCCCAGAGATCCGCCTGCCTCTGCCTCCCGAGTGCTGGGATTAAAGGCGTGCGCCACCACCGCCCGGCTGAACAAACTATTTTTAATAAAAAAGTAATTAATTATAAAGTGAGAGGGAGGTTTGGCTGCCCCTTTCTATTCTGGACCCATGTCACCTGTGTAGCAGGAACCATACCGACCACTGCCCTTGAAGGAGTCCCCGCGTGGACCCAGAATAAAGAGGTAGGAACGCCCTTCCTCATGAGCTTTTCCTGTGTCATAGGAGGAGCAGAGCGTAGTTCGGTGAGCACAGAGCCACACTCTTGGCTCTGGGAAGAAAATGTAAGATGGCCAAGCGGATGGCAACAGAATCCTAGCGACCTTAGAATAGGCTGCGGAGTTCTCTCGGCAAGGCAGGGAAAGGCTGATGTCAGCCCATGATCAGAGAGTTTCCTCAGTGGGAAAGGGAAGGCCCTGAGAGCTAGAGGGTGAGGCAGAGGGGCTGATGACAGGTTAGATGAAGATTGAGACCACTCCTGCTGGCCAGGGCTGCGCATACTGGACTGATTTGGGGGCGGGGCAAGGGCCTGCTTTGGATACACAGCCGAGAATCTGTGGGGGTGGTGGGGGTGGGAGAGCCGACTGTCAAGGGAGGTCAGGACCAGACTGGAAGGAAAGTGCCAGAAGAGTGGGAACCAGGGCAAGCGAGGTTTTGAGGTGGGAGGCGTAGTCTAACAGCAGGATGGTATAAATGTGGGAACTCAGCGCGCTCCGACCTTTATCAGATAACCAGAGCAACTGAGTTACAACCTGCAAAGCCAATGGGAGGGTCTCCTTTCAACTCCTTAGTTTTCTGGCCTTTGGCCATCTCTGTAAGTTAGAAATGTTAAAAAAAATAATAATCAGAGTTCAGTCAGTGAGGAGCTTCTACTTTGTGATTTTACAATTAATAGCCAGGCAGGTAATTCTTGAGCAAAAATGTGTATCCATTCTTCTCCTGTGGAACATCTGTGTAACACTGGGCCCACCGCAGGCTTCTCAGCGGGGACTTGATGGCATGTGATTGTGTTGTAGCCCTCAGCGGTCCTGGCAGGTGTGAAGAAGTGGATGTCGGTACAAGAATGGAAGAGCATGTGCATTATCAGCCCCTGTAAACGAAAAGTCCAGCACATCTGTCAAGTGGACTGTATTTTAGTAGGGTTGTACTCCCAGGAATACAAGTTGGTACCAGTCAAAGAGTCTTGAGTTGAAGGGTAGAGGCTTTTCATCAGGGGAAGAAAGGCATTTTGGAATGCAGGTGAAGGCAGGAAGGGTTGTCAGTACCGAATAATGTGCTTGGGTGATCTCTGGTCTCCCATGTACTGTATCTGACAAAAAAATGGGTCTGAAGACATGTGGGATTTGGAGGCTGGGAAGTGGGGGTGTGGGGATGGAGCAGACTTGACCCAGTGTGATAGCTATTGGGGTCCTGTGATGGATTTCTAACAGTGTATTTGTGAGCCCCATTTGGACGCTGTGGGCGTGTCTGTGCTGTGTGTTCATCCTTGCGGATTCTTGGAGAGTGCTGTCAGAAGCATCTTCACCACCATTCGCTCTTGACTGTCAGAGAACTCGGCTTTGTCATGGTGAAAGTCGGGTAACTGTGTCTGGCCAGGGTGGCTACAGCACGGTGATACTTGGTCCGGTTTGCCCTATTGTAAGTTCTCTCTGACTTTTTTGGCTCAAGGCCTTTCTTGTATTGTTCTCCCCATAGAAAGCATGGCTAAGATGTGCTTAGTGATTGGAGGCAGCTGCACTTAAGACCCCCTCAGCCAGACTGTTATTTCAGCCTTCCCGAGTAGAGTTCTGCACACCAGTTTGACCTTACTTTGAAACATTCTCAAAATACCATACTTTAATATCAATTTATATACTTTCATATTAAGGCAGATCAGGCTCCCGGAGGTGGAAAATTGAAGTTCTGACTTTCACAAATACAGAGCAGAGATGGACCCCTGATTTTTGTTCTTTAAAGTTATTTAGTGGAAAGGATTTGGATAAAGTTTTCCTCTGGTCAAGGTGTGGTGTTTGCAAATGCATGCTAAAGTGTATGCCACAAAAAGATACAGAGTGTCCCCGGATTGCTCGAGCAGAGACAGAATCCCCAATGTAAAACATCGAGTCAGACTTCCGTGGAGTTTTCTGTACATTAAGTAATGAATTTCATTAATTATGCCAATTCCATTATAGACAATTAATAATCAAATCTTGTTTAAAAATTAAAAATTAATTCTGGCGTTTTTTTAGTGTTCCGTGGAGAGTCTCTACTCTTCTGCGTTTTGGCATGGCCCTCCTCCCACCCTGTCTTGTGTCTTGGCCCCTGGCCATCTCGTCTAGTGGAATGGAAGAGCAGAGAAAATTTAGGAGTGTCGATATTCTTGTTTCAGTAAATTGAGGAGCCTGGGGGTGTTCTCGGGACTCCACTTCTCTCTCTGAAGACCTGTCAGCCAGCAAGTCCATATAAGGCAAGGGTCTCCCCGTGTCCTGTGAACTTCCTGGGGTGTCTAGATCTGTAACAGACTCTGTGCTATGAAGACTGGGATGAGACAGTAAGGCAGACTTTTTTCTTGTGCTAATATATAGGATCAGAGCAAGGGTTAAAAACAAGTCAACCCTCCAGGGATTCTACATCTTGGGATTGTGGAATTGCCAGTCACCCAGTAAACAGTTGTATTTTTTTTGTTTTGTTTTGTTTTGGTTTTTTGGTTTTAAAATGTTGGCTCTTTGATCTTTTATTTTTCTGAGGTGTTTGGCTTAATTCTTTTATTTAAAAAAAAGTAAAATGAAATCTCTGAGTTTGAAATCTGATTGTCAGTCCTCTGCAGCTGACAAAGCTCATTTAACACAGGATTTTCTGCCTCTTTATTAAACTATCACCTGTGACTGTTTTAAATAGCTTTTTTTTCTTGACATTTTCATGTCAGTGTGGCAATATTTTTGCCAGTTGTTGAGGCAGCAGACTTATTTTCCTAGTAAGTTGATTTACATCAAAGAATTGCTTTGTATGGACTAATTGAAATGCTGATAGTGGTCAGATTGCAGCCCAGAGTCATTACAGCCTTGGCAGTAGCCACAGTGACAAGGAGCGCCAAACCTGTTTGGCTCGGCACTGTACTTTTTAAAAACATAAAAATAAGAAACTGTTTAAATTTTTTCTTCTCTTCCCTTATCAGAAATATTTATTTAGACCATAACAACTGTTAGAACAAGATAACAGCTCAGGCCAGCTGTCAAGTGTCTACCATTATCAGAACCCTCCCTGGAGGAAGATGCAACTTTGGCTCGCCTCACCGGCAGTAATTTAATTTTTCCTTCATTCTGACTCGGAAATGGCAGCATTTTTCAAAGCTTCCTCCCACTGATGGCCGAAACTTTCCTTGTGAAATGATTTCCACCAGCCTTGCATCTTTCTTGTTTCTGCCGTCCTCACCTTTGCTGATGGCTCTGCAAGTCATCACCAGCTATGCAAACTGACAGTTCACATCCTGGGGCAGCGGCAGGGTCTGGCCTGCAGAAGGGAGCAGCCTGACCAAATTTACGCTCACGAGATCTCTTAATTCACAAAAGCATTTGCTCTAGTTCCTGCTCTCTGCTGCAGGGGCCTAGAGGGAGGTGGGGGCTGGGGAGAACCGTGGGGGGACTGTTGGGAGGGACAGAGACTCTCTCTTCACACTCTGCTGAGTACACAGACTTTGGAGATGAAAAACAGACGGGGAGAGGCATCTCCAGCCGTCTGGCTGATCTGTGCAGGAGTTCACTGAACTGTGCAGCGGAGCGCCGGGCCCTTGTGTCAAGATGGTACTTTTAAAAACAGTGCTTAAATGTTCAACACAGATATCCCTTCCCTGTGACTGAAGGTTGACAAAGAATATGAAAATTCAAAAGAAACTATAGCGCTATGTGCTGCGGCGAGAGTGACCAGAATGGTGCTCTCTACAGAGTGGTTAGAGTGGTGTTGGTTTTTGACGAGAGTGGACAGGGGAAGTTGTTTGTTTGTTTGTTTTGGTTTTTCGAGACAGGGTTTCTCTGTGGCTTTGGATCCTGTCCTGGAACTAGCTCTTGTAGACCAGGCTGGTCTCGAACTCCCAGAGATCCGCCTGCCTCTGCCTCCCGAGTGCTGGGATTAAAGGCATGCGCCACCATCGCCCGGCGACAGGGGAAGTTTTAAGTCTGGCTGAACTTCATGTATATGATTCATAGCATTTTTCCCCCTCTTGCCTCACTTAATTGAGCCTAGCCACTTGTTTACACAAACTACCCACTTTCCTGTCCTCTTCCAAGAGACAGGGTCTCTGTAGGTAGCTCTCGCTGTCCTGGAACTCCCTGTGTAGACCAGGCCGGCCTCAAACTCGGAGCTCCACCTGCCTCTGCCTCCTGAGTGCCTGGAACCTTCTGATGGAGCTGGCTTTTGTCCGTTTCCCAGGAGCAGAGTTTTTCTCCAGGATAGGCTGACCCCTGTGTGAGCCGCACATAGCTGACACAGTCTGGCTCGAGGCTCTGGCTCACTTACTGATACCAGTTTGGACGTCACAGAACGTTTCTTTTTTGAATGCTGTTGTTTAACGTAACAGCTCACTGACCTGCACAGCATAGCACCAAGCGCTCCCAGCATCTCCAGGTGCCCTCTCGGGAGCATTGCCCTCTGCTCCAGGGTGGCTAAGATGGGCTCCTGGGTGGGTAGGCTGTCTCTGGGCTTTGATAAGGAACTAAAGTTAAGGAAAGAATGAAAGAATCCCAAGACTGGGGAACAGACTTGATTCTAGACGACCCTACACTGCAGTTCTGCTATCTCCATCCTCAACTGCAATAAAAAGATGCCACTGTCAGTAACAGACGGCCAGGTTCCCCATATAATTGAGAGTGTGTGGACTGTGACTGAGAAAGACTGTTTCTGAAGGAAATCCATTGAAGGAACAAAGCTGCTTGGTTGGGCTCCTATGACTGGATTTTTTTTCCCCCAAAGACGCGGGGCAGGAGACTATGGAGTGGTTTCCCAAGAGGGCATTGGAACGCCTAGAGCTGGAGTTCGAGGCAGCTCTGAGCCACCCAGCGTGGGTCCCCCAGAAGAGCAGCAAGCACTCTTAACTCCCGAGCCACCACGGCTCCGCTGCACTTCTATCTCTGCAGTGCTAGTGAGTGTCTGCTTTGCAGCGTTTGACCCTCCGTGCCACTCACCTGCTTCCTTGTCACACTGGCTGTTTGCTACTATGAAACATTTTTACATTCCCAACACAGTTGAGGCCTCGCTCTTGGCCAGGAATGCTGATCCCAATACCGATACAGTTATGTCAGATTCCACGAGGAAAGCTATAGACGCCTTAGTGCTGCGGGCAACTCTTGTATAGAGCTGGCCATGGTGGCCCATGTGTTTACCCCCAGGACTCAGGAAGCTGGAGCAGAAGGATTGTTCAGGAGCTTGTCCTAGTTTGGGTTATTGCTGGTCCCATAAAATACCATGACCCAAAGCGAGTTGGAAGGAGAGTTTGACTTAAACGTCTCTGGTGTAGTCCATCATGAAGGAAGTCAGGGCAGGAACTGGAAGGCAGGGCTTGATGAAGGAGCCTTAGACACATGCTACTGGCCTGGTCCTCATGGCTTGCTCAGCCTGCCTTCTAGAATCCAGAACGACCAGCCCAGGGACGGCACCAGCTATAACAGACTCCCCCACCCATCAATCACTAATGAAGAAAATAGCCTACAGGCTTGCCAACAGTCTGATCATATGGAGGCATTGTCTCAACTGAGGCTCCCTCTTCTCTGATGACTCTAACCTGTGTCAAGTTGACCTGAAACTAGCCAGCACAGACCCTGTCTCCAAAAATAGCATCAAAAAATAGTATCACATGTGCCTCACACATTCTGCTGTGTCTAGAATGTGATACATCCTCCGCCTTTCCTCGAACATGGATTGGACACTGCAGTTCTTGAACCCCCTTTTATTGAGTACTTACTATGTACTGAATGTTATGTGCTAGATGCTGCCTTGAACATATGTTGACGAGTTTGAGCAGGTTAGGTCCGGCTTAAGTGGCAGAGGCTCCAGCATGCTGCCTGTCTATCCCACAGTGCTGTTGTAGATTTGTAGGCCCATTTTTGCCAAATCTTCCATTTAATCAAGGGAGACAGGAAATTTATATTTTTAAGGATATGGCCTGATTTTTAAAACAGTTCATTGCTTTTTTGTTTTGTTTTGTTTTTTTGGTGTTTTGAGACAGGTTTTCTCTGTAGCTTTTGGAGCCTGTCCTGGAACTAGCTCTTGTAGACCAGACTGGCCTTGAACTCACAGAGATCCACCTGTCTTTGCTGGGATTAAAGGCTAAGTTCAGTGGTTTTTGTGTTATATACGCAACTCTAATCTGTTCTTCCGGGCTCCCTGCAGGATCAGTAGTACTATGCTTGACTACTCACAGAATAGTAAGGAACGTCGGGAGGAACCCACACTGTTCTGACTCCCTCCAGACTACTGTGCCTCCATCTCTGCTCATGAAGGCTTGCTGAGTTGATGCTCATGCCGTACCTCTTGTCTGGCCCAGAAGAAGCCTGTAACCAAATTGCCAGATCATATGGTATTGGACCATAGAGTGTCATCTTTCCAGAAAGCAGTTAGGCATAGCTTTGGTGGAACTGATTATAAACAGAAAGGTATTGGCGACTGTAAATATCAAACGAAAGCTCTGTCACTTGTTTCAGATTTATTCCTTCAACCCCGTGGTCCTCATAGACACGCGACACAAATACTTTAAATCATTTGCAGGGTTCTTCAGATTTCATAAGGAGTGGCAATTTGCCAGAAGTTCACCTCGCCAGGGAGAGAGGAGGCTTTGGTAGTTCTCAGGCTCTACTAAATATTTAATCACTTTTATTAAAATTCTAAATGCACTCTGTGACCTGAAGGAGTTAGCACACTTCCACAGGCCTGCCTTCAGCTGGTCAGATCAGGCCCGTGGCTGCTGTTGTCCACAGCTGCTCAGGACTGGTTACACAGCATAACTTGCGTAGACACACTCGGGCCGCAGGATTACTGGAGAGCTGTGTTGCTTGCCCAGTCGTATATTTTGATCTTTATTGGAAGTAGGTTTTTTTTTTTCTCTTGAGAGTTGGGAGCTTAGCCCTGCTTTCAAGGTAAAAAGTGTTTCTGCGAGGGTAAAATGAAACTAGATTTTTAATGGCAGCTTTGGTTCTTAGCATCCATTTCACATGCATTTTCCATCCTGAACTTTTGAACAGTTTTGGGAAACACATGAGAGATTTGTGAACAAGGGCAGGAGAGGGTCAAATGTATCAAATCCTTGGATTCCAGCAAGTGTAGGATTTGTGCAAGAGCAAAGAGAGGCACACACATGCTTTGGGAATGTAAATTAAAGTAAGCCCCATTCTGTGGTGGCGAGGAGAAGCGGATGAACCCTGCGATGGTCCAACGTTTGCGGCGTTTGTCTTCTTAATAAATTAAGCAAATATTAAAATAAACTTTCATTTTATCAGTCTGCATTTTTCTTCTGTGGATGAAAGTGTCTCAGGAAAAATCATAAAAGAATCTCTGGTAGCTCAGAGAGGTTAAACTCAACAGTTGTTTTCTTTGAAGTCTCTGGCCACGAGGTTAATTGCCAAAACTGCTTGTGGAAAAGGTGGTAACAATTTAACAAGACTGTACAACTCAAGGACTTAGATGAATATCAGGTGTTTGCAGATGTTTTTTCTAACAGGAAAGGGGGTGGGGAGGAGAGGCGGAACAGAATGAGAAACAGGGGAAGAGAGGGACCTGAATAAAGTCCCAACTAAACAGCCAATAATTCTTTGTTTGCTTAGGCAATCATCCTGTAATTGGCCAGGAGGTTAATAGGAGTCTATTGATTGGCCAGGAGGATTGCTTACCGTGGCTGTTTTTACAGTATGCTCCCAGACAGGAGGCTGCAATTACGGGCGCGCTCATTGCCACTCTTTAGGGCCATTGCTGCTCTGATTTATGAAACCCGATCGGGTTACTGTTGGCAGTTTATGTTTTAAGTGTTGCCTTCTGGGTCTATGCTGCTTATGGGCCAGTGTGTTACTTCGCATCATTTATTGTGGCCATTTGAATAGGTAAGCTCATTTATGACTTACTGCAGTAGGAATACATTAAAAATAATAACCACCACCCAAGTGGACTGGAAGTGGGAGCCATCGGAGACGTGAAGGAGTCCTACTTGCTCTAGGTCACCAGTGCCATCTCCAAAGATGGAGAAAGTCCTCAGTGTGTCTTGTACCCGCCCCCAGCAGACACATCCCAGCTCTCTAATGGATTATTAGACTTCGATTCCCTTTGTGTAATTAATAATCATTAGGGTTAGTGGTGGGTATGCTTAGAGTTAAGGAAACTGAGGCCGAGTTCAGAATGGCTCCAACTCACGAGCCTGCCTGGGATCCCATGACAGGCCTCCTCTGTCGTGACCCATCCTGACCTGCTCTTGACCTTAGCATTACTAATAAGGTTCTTACCTCATGATTTCATTTCTCACTCAGTGACCGTGACTATAAATCCTCGTGAGTTCACGGTCTTGGTTCTCCGCCGTTGCGCAAACCTCCTTTTGTAGTTGAGTTCCCCGGGAGCCTGGTGGAAGGGAAGTCAATCTCAGACGTGGCCCTTGAGCGAGAGCGCTCTGTGGGGTCACTTCCCGACCACCAGCTTTCACCTGCACTTCTAATGTGTCACTAAAAATGACAGTGGCAACAAAGGCTGCTGTTCCTGCCGTTGCTGCTGGCTTCTCCCGCTGCTTAAATTTTGCACTGCCATGTTTTAAAGAGCAGCCTGGTGCTGGCGCACCCCTTTAATCCCTTGCTCGGGAGGCTGAGGCAGGCGGATCTCTGAGTCCATCTGTTTTACAGAGCGAGTTCTAACTTGTGCACACGACCCACCGTTCAGCACCTGTGCATGTAGCGCTCATGGTCTGGACTACAGGATTCATGCTCTTTTTTTCCCTTCAAGACAAGAAATTCTTTCTGTACAAAATGGGCGAGTAGCTGCCTCACAAGAGACATACTACAGCAAGGTGAGAGGTTCTCTGTGCTGTAAAGGTGGAATTACGACAGAAGGCAGACTGTAGAGGGTTCTAATACCAGGAAAAAGATGTAGCAGCCATCTGCATGTCAACAAGAATGCTCCACGACATCATGCAGGCATTAGATGACGGTGAGGAGACTGGCAGACCATCCCTTTTAGCTCTGCTAGCCTTGTCCTGGCCTTGGCAGAATCACAGCCTGAGGAGGGAGGGAACACTCTTCTGGTGCACCGCATCCTCAGCCTCCACTGTGCTCCCTGAGAGCGGGAGGGAGCACTCTTCCAGTGCACTACATCCTCGGCCTCCACTGTGCTCCCTGAAAGGGAGGGAGCACATTCTGGTACACTGCAACCTCGGCCTCCCCTGTGCTCTGTTTTAAATTCATGAAGACAATAAAGACTGAAGTTGCCTTTCAGAAATAAGGCAGGAAGCTGGGACCTCCTCAGCACTGCGGGTCCTTCCACATTATCCTGATTCCCTCCAAAACTGAGGCAAAGACCTGCAGCCTCACAAGATGGAGACCTTGTTGTTGTTGTTGTTGTTGTTGTTGTTGTTGTTGTTGTTGTTGTTGTTGTTCTTCTTCTTCTTCTTCTTCTTCCTCTTCCTCTTCCTCTTCCTCTTCCTCTTCCTCTTCCTCTCCTCCTCCTCCTCCTCCTCCTCCTCCTCCTCCTCCTCCTCCTCCTCCTCTTCTTCTTCTTCTTTCTTCCCCTCCTCCTCCTCCTCCCCCCCTCCTCCAATTTCCAGGTGGAGGTAGATTCCAGACATTCTCTGTACTTCACATTAGACCCCAGGCGTGGTTAGCGGTGTCTTGGTTAGAGTCACTGTCACACAGCAGCACATGCTTACCACTCTGGGCTCCTTCACCCTCAGAGAAACATTAGCAGTTAATTCTCCACAGAGGAGAGCTCAAACAGAAGCACACTAACTTACAAAGAGACCAAAAACAGTTTTATTGCTTTATAAGCCAGCAGCAAACACAACTAATTATCAACATGACACTTCTAAACTCTCCAAGGGAACTACGACACCAGAAGGTAGCCAACTCAAGTTCAGGAGTTAGGGAGGTGCAGAGGCACTGGCGAGAGTCCCAGCCGCTTGGCCGGCCGAGGCAGGAGGGCTTGAGCCCAGGAGGTTGAGCCCAGTCTAGACAACACTACAGGTGGGACATCACACCCTCTGTCTCTTTTTTTTTTTTTTTTTTTTTGGTTTTTCGAGACAGGGTTTCTCTGTGGTTTTGGAGCCTGTCCTGGAACTAGCTCTTGTAGACCAGGCTGGTCTCGAACTCCCAGAGATCCGCCTGCCTCTGCCTCCCGAGTGCTGGGATTAAAGGCGTGCGCCACCACCGCCGGGCTGTCTCATTTTTTAAAAGGTTTTTTATGGTAGGGCATGGAGGGTACTCCAAACTCCCAACACTTGGGAAGTTGAATTAAGAAAATTACAAGTTCCAGGCTCTGTATTTCTGTACTGGCACACAATTTCCTTGAGCTCGTATATTCCCAGCCCTGAAAGAACTGCCAGTGTTTGCTCTGTGGCATGGTGTATCTTTTCCTTACCTTGTGTCTCTGAAACAGGGGGCCTTTCCTTCCTGCCTCCATGGCCTCCCAGTAGAAGCCCCTCTCTGATCAAGGGAAGAAGGCTTCTCTGCTAAGTAAACCCAGCTCCAGCCCCACCAGTCTTGGGGGCATCACTACTACCTTTCTTTGTTCCTGGAGCATAGGATAGGCAAGACTACTTTTCTCTGGTTTCTTCGTTTAAGCTTGTTTTTTTCTTCCTTCCTTTCTTTCTTTCTTTCTTTCTTTAAAAAAAGCTAAGGATGGTGGTACATACCTTTAATTAATTAATTCCAGTACTCGGAGGCAGAGGCAGATGGATCTCTGTGAATTTGAGGCCAACTTGATCTACAGAGAGAGAGAGAGAGTTCCAGGGCACTCAAGGATACACGGAGAAATCCTGTCTAGAAAAACAAAAAAAGAAGAAAAGTTTTTTTTTTCTTTTAACATTTATTTATTACTTATTTGTCTTGGCACATGTGTGGAGATCAGAGAACAGCTTGCAAAAATTGGTTTTCTCCTTCTACCCTGTGGGTTCTGGGGATTGACGTCAGGTCATCAGGTTGTAAGACTTGGCCACAAGCCCTTTTACCTGCTAAGCCATCTTGCCTGTCCTTCATGCTATTTTAATCATTGCTTTTATTCTGGCCTCAGAAATGGGAGGTGACTCACTGTCCTTGAACGATGCTATAGCCCCCACCCCCAATCTTGCCAGCTTCCCCAAACCCCAGTGTTAGTAACAGCTCTTGGTTACTACATTTAGATATGGCGGCTTGCTCCTTCTAAACAGAGTAACCTCTGGTTACCATAATCAAAACTGCAACCCCAGAAGATCCCTGATGCATTCTCTCCACCACGTACCCTCCATGTGCACTTCCTCCCCCCACCCACCCATTTGCAATGATGTTGCTGCCCCTGGATAGGCGCCCCCCCACCTTCCCCTGCAGCTCAGCCTCCCCAGTGCTGGGCTCCCTGGCATCTTGGGCCCTTACAGTCTTCGGTCCTGCTATCTTTCCTTTCTTTTTTCCTTGCTTGATTCATTCTCCTGAACATCGTGTTCAACTTTGTATCAGCTCCTCAGCTTTCATAATAAACTGTGGCTCATGTGGGAAAGTCAACTGTTCTTCTCCTGGTTGGAGCAGAACCAGCTACTATTTTCCAGGAAAATGAGCAACCAGCAATAAAACTGGGCAACCCCTGCTTTCCAAGCCCCCTAGTCTCCTTTGCACTGTTGATAAGGGCAGCCCTTTCATCCGCAGAGGAAGCTGAGCCCCCTCCCGGCCACCCTGGTCTCCTCACATACTTGTCACACTGCCCCGCTTGCAGTCTTTCTGTCTTTTGTTTGGTTCTTTGACAACTTGACCTTAGCTGGAAAGCGGAAGGAAGCTCAGAAGGAAGGGAGGAGAAGAGAAGAGAAAATGCAGAGCTGAGATAGGAAGGAACTCAGCATTTGGAAAGCTAACTGATTTTAAAACTTTGCGTGCTGGCTGAAGCACAACACATTCATCTTTGGGAAAGCCCAGGGCGGTTTTTTTTTTTTTTTTAAAAAACCCATGTCTACAATTTGATTTACAAAGTTCTAGAATAAGCTGCCACCACGGCTTTCATTCACTTCTGTTGTCCCCCCCCCCCCCCCCCCGCCCCGAGAAGGAGTCATTGTGTAGCGCAGGTTGGCCTTGAACCCCTGGCAAGTGCTGGGATTATAGACCTGAGATAGGATGCCTACCTGGCTTTCTATTCCCTGCCCCCCAGAATGGGTGTCCCGATACTTGCTTTGTAGTTCAGGCTGGCCTCAAACTCAAAAAGATCCGACTGCCCCTTTGTCTCAAGTGCTGAGATTTAAAAAAAATAAGCCACCACTGCCCATCTTCTTATTCTTAAATTACTGAAGCAAGCTACTGAAATATTCATTATTTAACGTGTTCAGGATTTTAAAAAAGTGAATTATTTCATAAATGCAGGCACTGGCACTAAATACATTTTCATCCTGGGAGTGTTGATGTTGAGGCATCATTTTGACGTGGTGCACTGGGTTCTCTGCTTATTAATGTTTCTTTTGCTTTGGCTTTCAGCTTGGAAAGACAAAATAATCCATTTCAGAAGAACGCCCTTTGCGTTGTCTTTCCAGCCTCAGAAAGTGATCTATAAACAATGCAGAGGATTTTTTTTTTCCTCCGAGGCAGATTTTCTCTGTAGCTTTGGAGCCTGTCCTGGAACTCACTCCATAGACCAGGCTTGTCTCGAACTCACAGAGATCTACCTGTCGAGTGTTGGAATTAAAGGCTTGTGCCACTACCTCTTGACTGATACATAAGATTTTTAATAGGACATTAAAGAACAGACAAGTCTTTACTTGTCTATATTACTACTATATATACACTACATTACTATATAATGACGGCATGGGAGGTTTACCTGGAGAAAGAGAGAGAGAGAGAGAGAGAGAGAGAGAGAGAGAGAGAGAGAGAGAGAGAGAACACGTGTGTCCATGCCAAAGCATGCATTCAACTTTAGCAAAGAATGAAAAATTAATAACTGTCTCGACTTAAAGTTTAGCAAAGGTGCTCAGAGCCCACTTTGTTACTGCTCAACTCAGTGCTGTCTCTTGACCTGGAGCAATAAATATCCCCTGGGCTTTGGTGCCACTGTGAAATATTCTTGCTTCCTTTTGATTTATTGTTTGATCAAGATAGCATCCATATTTAGAAATGGATAGTTCACACTTATATCTGTTTTTCCTCATTAAACCAAGCTAAGCCACAGGTTGAAGAAGTGGGGGAGGGGGCTACTGAGAAGGGGTGGTGTTTACTTTGCATCTCAACCGAGATTTGCCACCCAAGGCTGGCTTTTCAAGTACACCCCTGAGCAAACCTCCCTGGTATTCGTCAACAAGCAGGAGGTAGATACTGGCTCTCGAATAACAGGCATTTGGTGAACTGGCGACAGTCGTGCAAGCGAGAACGTTCAAATGGCTTCAGCTCTTTCCAGATTCATTATGTCAGGCTGGCAGATCACATACGGCATTATGGAAATCAGCAAATGAAAACCATATTGATCTGCATTGAGAACAAATGTAAAAAAGGTGGTCTCGGAGTCGCGGGGAGGGGAATGCTTTCCTGGTCAACCTGATAGGCCCTTGTTAAGGCCTTTTAATCATTTATTAACTTAACCCTCCTCCTTCCCCTCCACTCGGATTACCTCAGCCACAGAGCATCCTGCACCATTTATCTTTTAATGTTTCCTTTATTTAATTTATTTTTAAGCTCTAACTTATACTCTTAGTTCAGAATCGAGTTTTACTTTTCATGGGGTTGTTTTAAGTGACTTAAATGACTTTTCCCAACAAGCTCACCAGGCATTCAGAGGAGAAGCGTTCGCTGAGCCTCACCTATCAGCAAATCATTGACTTGGTGTGCACCGCAGCCAAAAACAGGGCTAGAGACAGTCGGCCAGACGCGTTCAAAGAAGAAGAAAGAAAACTGGAGTTGTTACTAAGGCCAGTTCTTTGATTAAAGTTTGGGTCAGTGTTTTTAATTTTAAAGACTTCTAACCAGGGATC
This sequence comes from Chionomys nivalis, assembly GCF_950005125.1. NCBI lineage: Eukaryota > Metazoa > Chordata > Mammalia > Rodentia > Cricetidae > Chionomys > Chionomys nivalis. The sequence goes on from NC_080092.1 coordinate 66,339,894, forward strand.
GGAAATTAACCTGGTAAAATTACTTCCTGTCAAGACCTGGAATGACAGTCACCTGTCTTTTGTTTGTTTTCTTTTTCATTCTGTGGCTCAGGAAAAGGGAGACATCTCTTCTATCATGTTTCTTTGGGGTTAAACTTAGAGAGCAGCGTTTGGTCTGCAGACAGCAAGTAGAGAAATGGAAGCCATGACTCATGGAGGCCCCCTTCCTGGACCTCCCACCTGTGGTGGCATCTCTGTAGCTGCTCCTTTCCAAGCCCCTCCCACAGCCTCCCTCTAGCTCCCACCTCCCGTTTATTTTATGTCCTGGTTCAGCGTTTGGGGAGAAATTGCAGGGGATGGCTGTGTTTTTCTGAAACTGTGTCTTTTGTAATTGCTGAGGGGTCTGAGGGTGAGAAGAGGCAGATAGTGGGTTGTTTCTTCCCTTCATTGGGGCATATATAATTTTTATAGGCTCATGTGCATTGAAAAATCTGGACTGTAGATATAGGTTAGTCCCAGGACCTGGTGCCTTACAAACAGATCCGTGATAGGTCACTTCACAGAGTATTTAATTATTTGTGGGATCCCCCATTTGGAAACACTTTCTTTTTTAAGAAATAGTTTCTGCAGCATCCATCCAACTGTAACAGCATGTACAAATTTAGCATTGACTTCTGAAGTAGATATTCATAACGGGACAACAAACATGTCCGTGTCTGGCTGCTGTGGCCATCGGATCACTGACCGTTGTCCTTGCTCTGGACTCATTTGAGGCCGTTTGGGATTGATTATTTCTAGCTCTGCTTTCCTCTTTCTTTGCTTTTCTGGTGCATCTTGTAGGGGGGGACATCTATGATTGATTTGGGTATGAAAAGATGCCCAATGTGGAGGTCTGAGTGCATTCTAAATAGAATTCAAGATTTTATTTTAAATTCATTTTGGCTCTCCCTGGAGACTCTAAAGATCTATTCAATAATATATTTGAAAAAAATCCATATATGAAACCTGCTCTCCCTTGTTCTCGCATACTCCTCGGCTTCTAAGTGGCTTCCTCTAGACTGGCGTTACTATCCCATGTTCCTTCTGGGCGCCACATCAAACAGTGTATGAATCACAGCAAGAGTGCTGTGGGGAGGACCTGCTGTCCTCGTTCGTTGCTGAAGAGCAGGACATGAAACAGTGAGTGGACCATGCGGAGGGGGGGGACAAATCTTCTCTCCTCCTCCCCTTTTTCACTTGTCTCTCTCCTTCTCTTTCTCCCTCTCCCCTCTCTGTCCCTCCCTCCATCCATCCCCCATTCCCAATGGGAGTGTTGTTTATAGAGCATTATAATTTATAACTGAAGAGAGTGGATTTAATTTCAGTGGAGAGGCTCGCCAGCAGGGCGCCAGCCTGCAATCATATGAATCAGCAAGCTGCAAACTCTATTGAATGGAAAGTATTATCGCTGGCCACAAACGGACACTGTTTCTCCTAAACAACTCCCTTGGTGCAGGAAGACCTTGTCTTCATTCATCTATTTTACATATCTACTTCTGTTTTAATTTCGCCATTTCCTAAAAGTGTTTTCTCTTTAGATTGCAACTTTTCTCTAACTACCTTATTTCCTGACCCAGCAGTAGAAACTGCTCTTGTCTGTTTCTGACTGATTTGATATCTCTCCTGTACTGACTCCTTACTGTGTGTGACTTGACTTTTCCATTTACTTCTTCCTGCATGCAGCTCCTTTTTTCTTTTTTAATGGGAGCTGTTAAACATGCAAATGAGACTATGATATTCCATTAGCATTAATATTGTAAAATGCTAGTCAGTTTCAATCACCTAAAACTTTATTTAATCATGGATATTTTGCTTATACGCTTGAATTACTTCTTTTTTTTAACATCTATGAGAAGATTTGTTTCCTTGTCTCACAGACATCTGGGAGGTGATCGCCCATCCTTTGCAGCACCCCCCCCCCGAATGTCTCATTGTGTTAGTGCATTACCTTTGTGCCACATTCTGCCCAAGGGTTTCAGTCAGGTCTCAGAGAGTGATAGGGTACTGCACGCCTTTCTGTGGTTGATGTTTGTTTTTGGATTTAGCCCACCATCGACCGCTATAATGTAGTTAAACCAAACCTCTGAGTCATTTTTAAATCAAATTAGACTTAGGAGGGCTGCTACCCTTTCCAAAGTGTTTTTCTGAATTCGTGGAACTGATAAAGTTGTTGGGAATTTAGGAAGTGCATCTTGAGATTAGGCAGATCACATTTATATTATATCAAATATCAGGTTATCTGCAACCAGACTTCCAAATAAATTTCAACACTCGTGTCTTCACAAGGAAATTCAAGTCGCACAAAGAGGCAGTGACCTGACACTGGCATTTGTTTGAAGAGGGAAAACAGTACATGAAGCAGGAAAGGCTTTTTAAGAAGGGGATCCTGTGTAGAGGGCAGAGACAGCCTCAGCCTGCTTAAAGCAAGGGTCTTATGCTTTTAGAAAACACAAACTAAAATAGAAACGCCAGGAAATGACCAAATTCTAAGCTCAGCTATTTTATAGTTTATTGTCAGAACTGTATTTATCTCGTGAGCATGGGAGAAATTCATACATCAGCCTGTGTATTTTCTTGAAACAATTAAACAAAAATATGTTGTCATAATCTTTCCATTTCAAGTACAAATCAAAGAATTAATATCTATTCATAATTTTTGCTCTTTAAAGCCTAAGAATAGTGTTGAAGTCTTCTGTAGTGTTATAACTAGGAATAGTTTTTTTTTCCTTTACCCTTTGATTACTCAGTAACAATTACACATAGGAACAGAAAATCAATATGTTTGCCTCTACTCATTTTCAAAATTAAATGTTGCTCTGGCTTCATATCAGAGAGGCTATACCTGCTGTCAGCTCTGAGAGGTTGTGTTTGGTTTATTTTTAAATTTCTTATACGGGTGGGAGTTACTCTGAACAAAAATTAATCATCAACATAAGTAAAATTCACACACACACACACACACACACACACACACACGTAAGAAATAATGCATGAAATGAGAAGTCAGTCTCCGGGGTGACTTCAGGGACATCTGCCTAAGTGCTTTTCTCTGACTTTCAAGGCAGTGGTGAGTAAACCCACACATTAGGAATACCTGTCCAGTGAATTGTTAAAATTATAGAAACTAGAGTCCAGTCTGATGGGAAGATAATAATCTAGAGAATAGAAAACGAATCCTGTGCTTTCTTACATCCATGGCTTGCTGGGTTGGAGCGCAGATTCCAGCACTCCTTGATGCTCCTGGAAAGCCTTCCGTTTACCCGGTCGCTTTTCAAAGGTTTCCGAGGGAGGCCCTTGGTGTTCTCACTGGAGTCATGCATTCCTGCTTTGCTCATTTTATTTGGCCCTAAAACATGTCCCTTTTTACCTGAAAAGCATCTTACTCTTCTAGACCAATGTGGTTTATTTGTGCCTCATTCTGAATAATCCCTAGTTTCAAAATAAAAGCTGCCTTAGAAGTCTCCAAACCCAATCCTAGAACAGATCAATTCTGTTGACTTGTATGTTACTTTCTGTAAATGAGTGCCCTTGATTTAAATTTGCCTAATTGAGAAGTTTTATGCCATAGAAGTGAAAGGAAGTATGTGGTTGTTATCTTTAATTAAAAATTAAAAAAACTAAAACAAAAACACCTATAGCTTCATTTATGCAAACTCTCAGTAGAATCAGATTTTAATTAAATGTAGGAAAATGACTATTCCGTGAGAAATTGCTTTTTATTATCTAATTTTTTTGTTTTGTTTGCATCCTAGCATATTTTCTTCTTCTATGATCAGAAAACTATTGTAAGAAATATTCTAAGTAGATATTTTTTAAAAAAATTTTAGGTAACCTTGTAAAAAGCCCCCACCTCCTCACAACATGACTGTCCCGTTGAAGCTCCTGCCTTGGGCTCCTTGTGTAGAACATGGTGTCTGTGAGCACCGCTTTGGGAAAAGCCAGCTGCAGCATCATGGCAGCCACTCGTGTGTCCCTCCCTGCTGTACCCACACAGCCCGCCTGGCACTTCGAAACCCTTAGATGTCAGCTCCCCTGTGTGATGGATGGGCTCTGCGTTGGCGGAGAGCACCCCAGTGCAGCATTTGCTTTCATTCCTAAACATCACGGAAGTTTTAGTGCTCATTCGCTAGAGCCTTTCTTTTCTTATTTCTTATTCTTATAGGCTGAGAGTTTACCGGTGTTTCAGACATCTCAGCATCCAAAATACAGACATTAAAAAGGGCCTTACTACTCTCTCTAAGATAGCACTGTGATCATGTTGGTTAAAAGTGTGACCATGAAGGGGCTTCTGTTCGGGAAGGATATTCCCGCTGTCCGCTTCTCTCACTCTGAGCTTTGCTGCTTCCCTGCAGCTGATCTAAGTGGAGGGTGGGGTGTCAGAGAGGCTGCTGACTGGCAGCCACAGATTAAAATACTTCTGACCCACAAAAGTAACCAAGTGCCCATATTTCTTCATTTAGCATAGTTAATACCTTGTATTTCCACTGACTTTGATAAAGTGACCTTCCTCTCCCTGCCTTCCCCCTCCCCTCTGTCTGCTTGGGGGAAGAGTTAAGAGAGCTACAGTTGGTCGCTGCAACTCTGGGGAGCAGCGAGATGCTTTCGAAGAGTTAACGTCAGAAGTCTCAATCAAGCGGCTGCCTGGCAGGAAACTCAGGACCACATTCAGATGAATGTTGTTTCACATTTGGATCTATACGTCTGCAGCCAGGCTGCAGCCTCAGCCACGGGAAACACTGGGGCCTGCCTGCCATGGCAATCCTCAGTTTGTTATAAATGTATAATTACAGGAAATACATGAAAAGTGTTAAACATTTCTTATCAAATATTGTTTCAAGAGAGGTTATAGTTGCATTTGAAGTTTAGAAAAAGTCCTGGGGTGTCTTTGGATCGTGTTACAAGGTCCACTTGTTGCATTTAATTTAAAACAGTTGTCCTTCTTTCATTACCACAGACCATAGTATTTTCCAGTTTATTCTTTAAAAGGCAGAGGCGGCAGCACAGAGCAAGCCTATGGGTTTAAACAGCAGTTGCTTGATCATTTGATACGACTTTTTTTAAGTTTTCATTTTGCTTCAGAATGTGCAGTTCTAAATGGGAAGGTAGATGGTGTCCCCAGTAGTAGTAATGACTTAGAGAGAGAGCCACCTGGGAGGTGGTGTCAGCAAAGGGCAAGGGTGTGGCAGGTCGGTGGCCAGGCACCTCCACCACTCCTGCAAATCCAGTTTCACGGTGCTTGAGTTGCTCTCTGGCTGGTTGAACTCATCCTCCCCAGCTGATATTTAACCAGTCAACTTGTGCTGGGAACCATCAGTTCTGTCTTCCCTGGCTCGACAAAGATGAGCAGCGTGGTGCTGTGACAGGCATAATTCAATTACATTCCTCTCCCAGAAGGGCAAAGGCACACATTTGATGCCATAACTGAATTTATCCTCACTACGAAGAAACTCTAAATTTGAGTTCAGTAGCCAGCTTAATGCAGCGCTATTTGCATTTATAGACTAGATGTAGGTTGGTAGAGTGTGAGTTGGTTCTGTCTGTAGACAGATTAACCATCCTAAATGAAACTTACATCCTGCTTCTGTACCATTTTCACCCTGCTTAGGTAAAACTGGAAGCTCCTGTTAGAAACCGTCCTGGTCATGTGACTGAAAGGCGAACAGAACCATGCCTGGTGCAGGGGCATGTATACTTCTTTTGGGATGGGAAGTCCTTCCAAGAGGGTAGAAACCCTGTCAGGAGAGGCAGCTCAGAAATGGCACTGCCAGGAAGATTTCTTCTTAACCCCAACAAATGAAGGTCTGAGATGCTTTCACCTTCTCAGAAGACAGAAAAAACAGACAGGCAATCTATCTTCTTTCAAGACGTCGTGACAGTCTGTTTATGATTTTTCCCATGCTGCAGGTGACCAGGGTCATCCCAGGAATAGACCTTATGTTGCGGTTCAGTGGCTTTTTTGGACTCTGCATTTATTTTAGCAGACTTCTGATAGCATTTTGCAGCTTTCAGCTTTTTGTGTTGGAAAGACAAATAATAAGTAAACCAGTCCAGGGCTCTGTTTCCTTGTGTCCTAGGGCCTCCCTGGGGGGAAGCAGAGAAGCTGTTCCTGGTGGGATGCCAGAGAAGAGGGTGCTCTTCACTTCGTAATGTCTCCCTTTCCTTGTTATTTAGGACATCGGTAGAATTAAGGAGCATTAGGATTGTTCTTTAAAACATTGTGTAGACAGGAGCCTGGCTTCAGGAGTAGTGCATCCTGAGTTTAATCTCATCCACGACATCTTCCTTCCTTCCTTCCTTCCTTCCTTCCTTCCTTCCTTCCTTCCTTCCTTCCTTCCTTGCTTCCTACCTCCGCCCGCCCTCCCTCCCTCCTTCCCTCCCTCCTTCCCTTCCTGTCTTTATTTATTTATTTATTTATTTATTTATTTATTTATTTATTTATTTTTGTTTTTTGAGATAGGGGTTCTCTGTACCATTGGAGCCTATTTTGGAATTTTCTTTGTAGACCTGGCTAGCCTCCACCTCAGAGAGACCCCCGCCTGTCTCTTCCTCCCGAGTGCTGATAGTTTCATGGTGCGTCACCACCGCCTGGCCCAAGATACCATTCTGCCTACATAAGCAAATTTTCTTGAGCACCTAGAGACATGGCAGTGCCTAGAATGGTTTTGCCACACTCAGTGTTTCCATCGTGTGAGTGAATCACTGTAGCACACATGGTAAACAGTATTCAATAAAAATTTTCTTCAATAAAAAATTTCCCAGTAGTCTGAGACATCGGGGTGCCAAAGTGTCATCAACATCCCTGAAGAGGTGTTAGATGATACTCAGTATGGATTTTGTGTTAAGGATGGTCCATAATTTTCTTGGTTCTTGTGAATTAGTATCTACATGTAATAGGTGAGATATGTCTTTATTAATGAGAAAGTCTGTTAGGCTTGCTGTGATGGTATTCTCCTTTAATCCCAGGAGGATCTTTGTGAGTTCAAGGCCAGCCTGGTCTGCATAGGGAGTTCCAGGCCAGCCAGAACTACATAAGACCCTATTAGGAAGGAAGGAAGGAAGGAAGGAAGGAAGGAAGGAAGGAAGGAAGGAAGGAAGGAAGGAAGGAAAAGGAAGGAAGGAAGGAAGGAAGGAAGGAAGGAAGGAAGGAAGGAAGGAAGGAAGGAGTCATGGTTAGAGTAGTTTCATGGTCCATTGTGAGGAAATGAACCTAAAGCCCTCACCCTGGGTGTTTGGATCCAAAGGTCATAGAGACCCTGGCTGGGTCTAAGGTGGTGTCTGAACTGGGCTACCTTGGCAATCGCATGCAGTAATATTTCCATCCTTAGGGTCTTATTGCTCCATAGGCTGGTTTCTATATGCACCTGGTGTGTTGCAAAGTATGTCCTGTTAGAAACAAATGTGCTTAAGTTAGAATCTTCTCCCCCGGAGAAAAGTTAGCCTTTGGGATCCAAAGAAATTAGACAACTTCACCTAACAAGCCAAGATTTAGTGCCCACCACTATTGGGCACAGCCACTCAGAACATCTGCGTGACAAAACTCAAAAAGGCAAACAATGCATTTGACAGATGAGTAAGCTGAGGCTTAGAGATGTGAAATAGCTCTAGCCCAGGCACAGTGCCAATGGGCTGAGAGTCCAGCCTGAGTCTGTGGAAGCCTACACCTCATCATTTTTAGGATGGCTTCCTGATGAAGCCTAGTGCTCTCCAGTATGGCTGCTTCTTTGCAAAAATAAAATGCCTCGCCGGGCGGTGGTGGCGCACGCCTTTAATCCCAGCACTCGGGAGGCAGAGGCAGGCGGATCTCTGTGAGTTCGAGGCCAGCCTGGTCTACAAGAGCTAGTTCCAGGACAGGCTCCAAAGCTACAGAGAAACCCTGTCTCAAAAAAACCAAAAAATAAATAAATTAATTAATTAAAATAAAATAAAATGCCTCTTCTCCAGCTCCCTCTGGCAGAATAGCAAGAGCAAAGGCCTTGCTTTCCCCATGCCATATTTTACACCATAAAGGAGCCCATGGGACTAATTGCATTTGCAAAGTTTACCCTCCCAAAGTAAGAGGGTGCTTGCCTCAGGGCCTCGCAAGCTTGCTGGCTTCCCATCCTGTGAATAAATGTTCATCTTGTGAAGCTTGAGGTGTTTGTTGAGTGCTAAATGGCAAATGTAAGAAAACTCCAAAGAGGAGCGAGACTTGAGGTGAAGTCAGAGCCCAGGGCTGGGGGAAAGCCCTGTTTCTAGGACTTCTCCCGGGGACACCCTGAGCACAGGCACCCAGGCAGGAGGAAGTGCTGGGTGTTGGGGCTCATCTGTCGGTGCCTTTGCTCCTCTCCTGCTTAGCACTCAGCACTCCTGCTCCCTCGCTCCCTCCCTCCCTCCCTCCCTCCCTCCCTCCCTCCCTCCCTCCCTCCCTCCCTCCCTCCCTCTCTCTGTCTCTCTCTCTCTCTGTCTCTCTCTCACCGTCTTAGACGCACACATGCTTACCCTGCTATCAAAGCCTACTTTTGAACGCTTGCATTAACTCTTGGTTACTTGGTGTTCCTTCTTTGTTGGTTAGCTCTGACACTGCCTGCCTTTTATGAAGGAAGAATTTCCCTTCTTTGTTGACTTTTCCCATTTCTTGGGGGGGACGAAATGAGTGCTCACACACCCTGAGCTTATTTCCTTTGCTGGGTTTGACCTTTCATGCTCCCCACGTTGCCCCCCACCCTGGGTTGTCTGTTTTTCATTTCTCTGACTTGAGTCTTTATTCTGCCCTCCCAGTTTCTCATCTGTAGCGCCCCCGACCTTTGGGTGATTCTGACTCGGCCGGCTTTCAATCTGTTGGCCTCTTCCCTGCGCACGCACCGGTCTTCTCCTGCAGCCTTCTCTGTCTCTCCCTTCCCACACATTCTTGCATTTGGCCTCAAACCACCATGCTTCTAGATGAGTTTGTATCATTTTCTATCAGAAAGCGATCAAATGGAAGTTAATTTCTTTTTAACAGCGGCTTTGAACGTACAGAGATTAGATCTTAATATTCTCACTCTTTCAAATATTTATGTTCAGTTTTTCCTCCTGCCAAAGTCTAGAATTCCAAAGTGTTTTTTTCCTCGGTAATTTAATTAGGCCACAAGTTTGAGACCTAATGGTAGATCAAAAAATGCCTGCTATGCTTGAGAGATCAAGACAGCAAATTGATTACTGTTGTAGCAAAGGTTGGCAAAGGTGGGTGAGGGAGCGGGTACCGCCCTGTGCTGTAGGATCTGAGTCAGTGATCAAGGTCGGTCTCAGTTCATTAACTTCTAGAGGCTTATGGTCGTTTTGAATATAACCACCCATACCTTAGATTGCAATTATAGTATGATATGGTTATGGAAGGACTCAGACTCGCTCCACTCACGTCTGGAAGTGTTGTCAGATGCTGAACAACCTAGAATAACCTTAGCTGACTTCTGGCCATTTTGCCTATTTCTTATAGTTCACAAATGGATATAAAAATCATACTTCTGAAGGTGTGTGTATGGGAAAACACACTCTTTCACACTAAAATTAGATAGGATCCAGTTCTGACTCAGTATTTCAAATTTATTTAACTTAAGAAGACTGTAGAGAGGTCCCCATTGCTCTTCCTGGTAACTCATCACTTAAAGTGGAATGCATTTCATAGTGAATGTTATCACTGGACCACCAAAAATAAATGTTTTCAGTAATTCTGGTACTTTTGTTCAAATAGTATTGTAAACTATGTTGACATTAATTTTTTGCTAGTGAGTTTACTTTAAAAGACTTTGAAGCATTTCACTTGAAGCATCATGACACAATTTTAATCTTAGTTTTTCTATTTTTTGTTTATATTTTATTTTATTTTGGATTTTCAAGACAGAATTTCTCTGTGTAACAACCCTGCTGTCCTCAAACTCACAGAGATCCACCTGCCTCTGCTTCCTGAGTGCTAGTTTTTTTAGACCTAGAATGAGAACAATTAATGTGCTCAGCCCTTCACACAGAGGCATGGCTTCTGTTGGGTTTGTCTGTGAGAGGAAGCTCATGTGTTATGTGACAGGACTTTGCTTAAGTGTTCTTCACTGCAGAATACTCTCCATGGCATCCTTCAGAAGTAAATCCAAAGTTAGAAAAATCAATTTAGTTTATTTTTCCTTTTGTTAAACATAACATTAAAGGTCTTTTGAGTAGCAGGTGATAGTGTTGGTGCTAAGGCAATGTATTTATTTTTGTGTTGGACTGTTTTCCTTGTCTCATTCGCAGTGGCATTTGCTCCTTCTAACTTGTATGTTTTTCTAAAAGTGACACTATTAGTGCTCATTTTCTAACCATTTATTGCTCCACACACAATATATAGACCTCCAATAGTGCAGGTGTCGGGCTTACATTTTTGCCTGGTTTAAAAAAACTGGATCATTGTATGATATAATGACTTGCAAAGTATTGGGTGTCAAACAATTAATGACCCCTGAAAGATGGGAATCAGACTAAGTGAACCCTGAAACTGTCCCTGCTGTGGCCAGAGCATAAAGAAGAAAAGTCCCAGGGGCTGTTGTAGTTTCCTTGGATAGGCACAGGGAAGCTGGTGGTCTGGGAAGAACACAGGGAAGAGAGAGAGAGACAGACAGACTGACTCTCGGTACATGCTCTAGAGTAGCAGTCTCAGCCTGTGGCTTGCGATTTCTGTCACTTTTGAACAACCCGTTCACAGAGGACCCTAAGACCATCAGAAAACACACTTATTTGCATTATGATTCATAACAGTAGCAAAATTACCGTTATGAAGTAGCAATGGAAATAATCTTATGATGAGGAGGTTGCCACAACACAAGGAACTGTATTAAAAGCCACTGCACTAGGAAGGTTGAGAACCACTGCTCTAGAGAGTCACAAACACGATCCTACCAGGTTTCAACCAAGCACTGGTTCCTAGATCAGCATGTGAGAAACTATGCAGAGCTTGGGAGAGACCTATTGTAACACGCTGGAGGAAACACTCACTGCAGCTCAGACATTTGTCACACCATGCTACGGTATAGAAAACTTCATGACTTATAGACAGGAAGGCTTATCACAAGATAAGTCAAATTTCTTTTAGTTTCCCTAATATAACTTAGAAGACAGACCTAAAGCACATCCTAAATAAGTTGCTTTAAACTGATGATGGAGGAAATGTAAGGGTTTTCATACTATATTTATAAATACCATACTCACCACAGAAGACTTGGAGAAGTTACGTATATATTCTCTAAGTCCTAGAAAGACTACTAGTGTACCAGATACAACTCATAAGCCAACACATGAGTTAGAAGGGACTCCTAAGCACACCCACATACATAATCACATCTACACACACATGCACAGACATGTTACCCAAACATTTGATTTGAAAAAGGTGTAAAGAAAGAAAAAGGAAGCACAGTGCTTGTCTAAAGAGAGAACCCAGAGAGATAGTAGGTGAGAACCCAACTGTATTGAAAATCACGCTTCACATAGGTGATCCACGTGCCCAGCTAATGGACAAGAATTGTCAAACTACCTAGAAACAACAGTCTCTAGTGTCTTTCCTGTAAGAAATCCACGCAGATAAAAAGAGAATAAGATAAAGAAAGGCAGGAGTGGTGTATTATGCTAACACCAATTTTAAGAAAACAAGGCTAGTATTAAAGACCTAATTAGTCTTCAGAACCAAGGACTAGCAGGTACTTTATAACAACAAAGAGGTCACCCCATGAACGAATGTGTCATTACTATATGTATATGCCTTGCTTACAGAACTGCAGTATACATGAGGAAAACTGATAGCACCATATGTCAAATGACGTAAATGCTCAGTTATCATCAGATTTCAATGTCCTTTTCTCAGGACTTGATAGGACAGACAAATATTAGTAAGGAGAAAAGTTGTCTTAGTAGCTCCAATAATAAACCCAGTGGATAAGCATTTATTAAAAACAAAACAACCCAATACCATTAGCAGGGCCCTTTCCTTCTCAGGGACACAGTCTCTTCCACAGTGATTCCTGTTCTGAACCAAGTAGCCATGATACACTTAAAGGATTGGAATCAAAAAATTCTAAGACCACAATGAAATGAAAATAAAATTCAGGAGCAAAGAAGGTTTGTTCCCCTGAATGTAAATGGGAACAAACTGTAAAATTTGCCAGGTAGAGTAAAACTTGAAGAAAATGTACGGGGGCTGGAGAGATGGCTCAGAGGTTAAGAGCACAGGCTGTTCTTCCTGAGGTCCTGAGTTCAATTCCCAGCAACCACATGGTGACTCACAACCATCTGTAATGAGATCTGGTGCCCTCTTCTGGTGGTGTGGGCATACATGGAGGCAGAATGTTGTATACATAATAAATAAATAAATCTTTAAAAAAATGTACACACTAAACACTGCTGTGACACAAGACGACAGCTCTCAAGAGCCGTCTCTGCTCATGTCTTAGGCCATGGATGGGGCTTGGTGATGAGCTCACTGGTACAGCACATGCTTGGTGTGTGTAGGCCCCGCGTTCAGTCTCGAGGACCATGTTTAAAAAATGTGGAATGAGGATCAAGATCTACATTTTTGTACACACACACACACATATCTGTCATTGCACACAAACGTGTGTGTGTAATTGAATTTCATCAATTTTAAAAATATCAACTTCTGTTGGTTCAACACTAATAATGGAATGTCACTTAGATTCAGTATGACCGCCATGTTCCTCGTTTCTGTGACATTGACAGCTTGGATTCCATGTGTAAGATCAGGTGGCATTTGTCTTTCTGTACTTAGTTTATTTCAGTGCATGTAATGTCTTCTCAGTTCATCCATGCTGTTGTAAATGATAGGACATTTTTTTATCTATTTGTGCATTGGTGGAATTTAGCTCAGTTCCCTGCTTGGCTGCAGGACTGATACTGCCCTAAATAAGGGAGTACACATAATCTCTTCAACACACTAATTTCATTTTCTGTGTATATATATAATATATATATATATATAATAATATATATAATATATATATACACACACACACACATAGAGATGTGGCATTGTTTTTGTATGTCTAAAATAAAGAGATGATCAAAGTAAGACATTATGATCATTTAGCTTATTGCCATAAAAATAGATTCTTTTTTCTTTCTGTGTTCAAAAGGAGGAAATATAATGAGAACCAATCTGACGAGGGACACAGTTGATAGATGGGGCATATTAAGCTCATACAGTGAATCTTAATTTCATTTACCTCCAATTTTTAAAGTTCAGTTGCTCACTTAGGAAGGTCCAGGCCTCAATGGACATAAGTCTGCAAGTCTTTTGTATGGACGGTTTGATAAGCACGGTGTGGATCCCCAGCATGCCAGATCTCGTGTTGGTGTGGAAGATGGCTCTGAGACACATGGAGTTGCCCTCTGTGGCCTAAGCTGTCAGCGTGTGTTATGTCAGAATCTTAGGTTTCTAGTTGCCGTGGAAGCTAGCAGTTAAGGTGAGTAACTCGCTTGAGTGGTCTGATTAGACATCACGCAGAATTCTGATGGAGAGGAGCATTGCTCCCCAATTTCCTATCACAGAAAAGCCCAGGTCATTCAGGTTTGTGTTTGGAATCATTTCCCAGTAGGGGATGTAGTGAGTCTCCTTTGCACGGTGCTTCTATGCTGGTTTTCCTGCGAGCATGTGCGTGCATCTCCACCAGCAGTGTTTCTGGGTCCCCTGGCTGAGCCACGAGTGCAGAGCAAACATTGGGAGAAAATACTTTCAAAGCACATATCTGTTAGCATTTATGTTCACACTGAGTTGCTTTTCTCATCCCTGTGACTGAATACCTAGAAGAAGCTTGGGAAGAATTATTTATTTTAGCTCACAGCTTTGGGTGTTTAGTTCATCGTATGGCAGAATGGGCAGGTCACCTCGTGGTACACATAAAACAGGGATTATGAAACGGGGGATGGGGAGGGCGCTGAGGAGACTGGATGTAACCTTCAAGGGGATGTCCCAGGTGACCTGTGTCTTTCAGCAAGGACCACAGCTCCTAAAGTTTCAACAGTCTCCCAAAATAGTTCCAAGTTTTCAAAACATGGGCTAGTGAGGAGCATTTCATAGCCAAAATGCAGAATAGATGTGCATGTGCACAAAGGCTCCACCATAGGCAAATGGCCGCCACCGCATTTATAACAACAGAACCCAGCAGGCAGCTATGTACTGAAAGCCGAGTATGCCACAGCTTAAGGGAAATATGATAATGGCAGCAATGCTGCACACGCTACCTCTTCCCTTGTTTTACTCAGTGGTGGCTTTCACTTTTATTTCCTGATAGCAAAACTTTACAAGCAAAAAACTAAAAGAGAAAGAAAACGTAACCCTTGAGTAGCTAAGTCTGCTTTTTTCTGTGTGGGAATTTTATTTTTTATGATAGCTTGATGACAGTTGTGTGATGAACTTGGTAGCATTTTCTAAATTTGTATTCATTCATTTGTGCTGAGGATCTCCTGAGGGAACATGTCCTCTACCCATCCCTGTAAGTGTCTTAAAACATTAGACATGTACCTGGCATGGGGCCTGGCCATTATACTCCTAAGTCTGTATCCAAAGAATGAAAGGGGTCTGTGAAAAGTCAGTATCGGCTCTATCTGTAGCAACCATGACCTGGAGCAACTCAGTTCTCCATGAGCCGGCAAATGGACAGAGAAGTTAGTATTTGTCCATAAAGTAGAATACTACTCAGCAATGAAGATGATCAGAGAATTTTTTCTTTTCTTTTGAGACAGGTCTTCTCTGAGTAGCCCTGGCTCTCCTGAACTCTCTTTGTAGACCAGGCTGGTCTCAAACTCACAGAGATAGACGAATGGCGCACGCCTTTAATCCCAGCACTTGGGAGGCAGAGGCAGGTGGATCTCTGTGAGTTCGAGACCAGCCTGGTCTACAAGAGCTAGTTCCAGGACAGGCTCCAAAACCACAGAGAAACCCTGTCTCGAAAAACCATAAATAAATAAATAAATAAATAAATAAATAAATGTCATCTTTTTTTTTTTTTTTTTTTTTTAAAGTTTGACAGCATACACCCAAATCCCTTGATTTAAGAGGCCCAGGCAGGAGAAACTTTGAAGCCATTGCAGGATGTATAACATGTAACAAAGATCAAACAAGAACAACAACAAGAAAAGAAAAGAAAAGAAAGACAGGCAAACACAGAAAATTCTCTGCGCTTTACAGTTAGTAAATTGGTGACCTTTTGCCCTCTATCGATACAGCTTATGGAGACAGGCACTGGAGACTGTATCTTTGAATGTTTAGGTTGGTTTTGCTTTGTATTCTTCAAATGCAAATGTAAATCCCAGTAATGTTTTTCAATTACTCCCCCAGTAGTACAGGCTCTGCTCAGAGCCTCCCCTACCCAATCTGCTATTGCATTCTGTGTATTCTGTTCAGACATTGTGTTTTGAAATCTGTAATTGCAAGGTCTTTTATCCTTTTATTGGTTTAGTACTTTAAGCCCGAGACATAAAAAAGAAGACTATCAGTGAAAATCAATTGAAATGTAGTTAGATGAAGATCTGAGGTCCAAGGCAGAAGGCTTAGTTGCCACACAATGTAATCAATTAGGACCCTCCAGCTGCATGCTGACTTCTACCCGTCCAATCACTTTTCACACATTTCCTCCATTAGCTTGACTTGGGTTCTTCTTCTTCTTCTATGTGAATTATGATGAATGAGATTGTTGTTATGAATGTAGAGATGGGTCATTACCCTACAGAAGCCAGACTGTGCCAGCGGTCAGCTATTAGAGCTCTGTGTGCCTGCTGTCAGTACAGCACAGATTCATCTGTCTCAAACTATGATTGCGAGGCTGTAGCCATTGTTTGCTAACTTGCTTAACAATGTTACAAGACAAATTTGTTACAATACAAATTTACCATACAGAATTGTTTTGTCCATCTGGGTAATTTACATGAATCTTAAGTTAGTTGTAAAATGAAAGAATATAATTTATTAAAGAGATGCGAAATATTTTTTTCATGGCTTGCAGACAACTATCCCCCAGGACTTAACTCTACCCAAACTCACTGACCTTGGTCTGGCTTTTTAAGATGTCCAAAAAGTAAAAATAATGGATGAAGCTTACATTCCCTACAGGAAGAGGCTGGGGCTTCAGATAGGAAAAAGCACAGCTCCTTTTGGGCCCCACAGTGGGTGCTTGTTTGGAAAACTACTGTCTGTCTGGGCTTGGGGAGTTCAAGAGCTGGGAAGAAATTATTCAGTTTGGTTTAATATGTCAGTCACATGGCTGAGATGACACCACTGGAATTATTGGGCCAATCAATCAAACGTTAGCATCTTTTATTTTTAAAGCATGTTTGTATATTTTATGTGTCAATCAACCCTTCCGAAACCTCCTTCCCGGTAAACTAAAAGAGCTCTTGCCATGGGAAGCTGGTGAATGTTAATCAAACTTGATTTTCTTTGCTCCTTAGTTTTATTTTGTTGTTCATGTTCTACCTTCTATTAGCACAGGAAAAAAAAAAACACATGTTATTTAGTCCCTTCATCTGGAAGCTGTTGTCTGTGCTACCCTACCCTCATATACGTCGGCACGTGGGGAGAGTACTTGTGTTGTCTGCACACGTATGCCATGTGAAGTGGAAGAGCAGGAACTTCTGGACTGTGCTGGCCAGACCGTAGGCTGAGGGTGGCGGAGATGTGCCCTGTGGAGGCTGAAGGTTGTAGTGGGTTGGGCTGTGAGACCCATTGAGTTTGGGGGAGGAGGGCCAGGGACAGAAGAGTTAATAAATGCCGAGAGCTGTGTTCATCTTGTAGCTTTGCAGAGGCTTAGTCTGTAAGCTTGCTTGTCCCCAGCTCTCTCCTGCCTCTCCCTCCCAGCTCTGTGGGGACTTGATGGCAGTATTAGTGGCATCTTGCCCATCACTGGCTTTGGGGAAATTATCCTACATGAGAGAAAAGCAGAAAGGCTGCTGTGTGTGTTCATTACCATGAGAATACCCTTAGCGGCCTCCATAGGGCAGGGCTAGGTCTGTTCTTAGTAGGAAACTAAGGAAAGTTCTTATCAAATGTCATTGCCTATTTTCTCTCACCCTACCGTTTTCCTCCCCTGTTGGTGTCATGAGGAACAACTCTCTTTAGACACTTCCAAGAAAATGTTTGCTGACATAACTTGGAGAGCACCTTGGGTAATCTATATCATAATGTATAAAAATGCATCTATAAGTTATGGCTGGATGGAATCCCATGCACACAGATTTTCTGTGTAATTAATTCTCGGTACTGAGCTAAGGGTCGGAGACCAGATTGAGTGTTCTCCACTTTGCCAGGCATCGTTAAGTCATTAGTATAGAGGACCGGTTGTGAAAGACCGATTAAGAGCTCAGAGAAGCCCTTGAATTTTTATATTAATCCCACAAGCTTTCCAATATTCTCGTTCCTCTTTCTAATGAGGAGTCTGAGAAGATGATGTGCTATTTCATTTTTTCAAAAATCCTGGAAGACAAACAACGACAGAAAATGAGTATGGCTATAGATGAGATTAAAGTGTTCAGCCAACAAGCTGTAATAAATAAATAAACACAAGAGCCAATTTCTATTAAGCTGGGAGCCTGTAGGGAGAGGCAACACAGTTTACGCTTGGATGCTGTAGTCGGGGGAACAGAAACAGCCAGGCTGTCTTCTGGAGAACAGTGCAGATGAGGAACATGGGTGGCAGTGGCAGCTAATGTTCGCAACCTTCGTAGGATACACCGCTTCCAGGGTACACGATTGTGGGGCCACGTGCCGCCATGGCATGGTCACCGTCTGCAGTAGACTTTGTGCGTTAGGCACAGAGGGGAGTGAATCTAGCCAGGCAGCACTGGAGACAATGAAAATTTAAGATGACTGGATGGAGCCCACAGACAGGCTAGAAGGTCCATAAGGCCAAGACCTCACCTTATGTCTTAATGTTGACAACACTGGCGATTATACCCAATCAATTATGATGATTTAGTTTAAATTTTCTTAATTTTATTATTATGTTGAAAGTGGGAGTGAGGCTTTTGGGGGGGGCAAGGACCATTTCTTGTTTGTTTTTGAGACAGGCTCTCACTGACTGACCTGGAACTCACAGAGATCCACCTGCATCAGTGCTGGGATTAAAGCTGTGTGTCACCACGTGTCACCATGCCAACACCAAAGCATTTGTGTGGGTGTCAGAGGGTGACTTTCAGGAGTCAGTTCTCTCCGTCCATCGTGTGGGTTCTGAATTTGAGAGCATTCCAAAATTTCTGAGAAACAGCTAAGTTTTTTATTACAATTTTTACCTAGTTTTCCTATTAGGGGAGAAAGTTTGGACTATATATTTGGGATACTGTTTTTTTTTTCTTTTGTCTGACTTTATTTTGAAACAGATTTTATATCCAGAAAAAGCGGAGTTAAAGCCTGTATTCCCACTACTTTGGAGGCTTTTCATGAGTTCTCAGCCAGCCAGAGGTTACCCAGAAAGTTCTAGGCAAGCCTAGAATACAGAGTGAGATATTAGTTTAAAAAGAAAGAAAAAAAAAAAAACACAGTAAACTTCATAATCCCTTGTCAACAATTCTCAGATATTGTGGAGTTTATTTTATTCTTGTCTTCCTGACCCTTCCCCTCATTGATTATTTTCCTCCATTTATAATTCTCCTTTATTTTTACTATTTCTTTTTAATAACCTTGTAGAGGTACATATTGTAAGCACTCACAGTGTACAGTTTATTTATGCATGAACTTAACAGACTCATGTAACCACGCCATATTTCCTTTCACACCATATTCCCCTGTGCCCTTCACAGGGAAACCCTGCTCCTGCCCCTCCCTGGACAGACACTGAGTGCATTTCCGGCTCTGTTTGTCACTCTGGTCATTTCCCAGACACTTTCTGTCTGTGTAACCACACCATTTTAGTCTTCTGCTTCTGCCTTGTTTCCACACTGTAGAGCGGGAAGTGCTGTATAGCATTTTGATACTTTGTGCTTTGAGCTGGGGACTCATCAGATTGGCTTCCTTGACCTTCAGCTTTGGCTTGATTTTGCAGGCTGTGTCCTGAATAACTTCCCTGCTACTTTCAGTATCAGTTTAGTGGGAACAGAGGTTATTATTCTCATGACCTGCTATTTCCTGTGAGTTCCCACTGAAAGTTAAATTATTAAAGGCAACGTCTTCCTTGTAGAGGATGTGCCTGCTACTTTGGTCACTGTTGTGGACAAATATGTGAGAGAAGCATCTCCAGGGAAAACATGTTTTGTCTGGGCTTGCATTTGAGGGAGCAGAAAGCATGGCAGGGCTTGCAGCCCCAGGGCTCCTCTACCTGGGACAGTGATGTCTAGGATGGTGCTGCCTGCATTCAGAGCAGGATGTCCTCGAACCTATGAGGAAGTGCCTTACAGACACCCCATGGTTGTTCTAGGGGGTTCTGAATCCAGCCAAGTTGACAGTGAAGTGAAAATCATCTCAGAGGAAGTTTTGCTCCCACTGATGTTTTTGTTGTGATCCTGGACTTGAGCACTCTCCTGTAATTGTGCTAGGGACTTTAGATACTTCTTTTTTTTTTTTTTTTTTTTTTTTTTTAGTTTTTCGAGACAAGGTTTCTCTGTAGCTTTGGAGCCTGTCCTGGCACTAGCTCTTGTAGACCAGGCTGGTCTCGAACTCCCAGAGATCCGCCTGCCTCTGCCTCCCGAGTGCTGGGATTAAAGGCGTGCGCCACCACCGCCCGGCTTTAGATACTTCTTAAATTGTCATTGAACTTTTACAAGAAGAGATTTTCCCTTCCATGTGTCATTTGTCGTGCCATCTAACTTCATGATCAAGATCATAATGGCCAGGCCTAATGGCGTACCTTTGCAACGCTCCACTTAGGAGCTGGAGAATTGAGGCTAGCCTGGTCTGCGTAGAGACAGACCCTATCACAGAACAACAAGCAAAAGTTGAACCATGGACTTAGAATAATATTTAGATAAGTGTCTTTTCAAGTGCACATTGTTTCAAATTGGTAAGGATTTCCTGCTATTTCTGTAATTCAAAAATAGATGTATCTTGTTCATTTTAACTTTTATCATTTTAAGTCAGTTACAAGGACTAAGGGTGTCACTTCGTTTGTGGAGTGCTTGGCCAGCGTGCATGATGCCCTGAACTCAGTCACAGTACCACATAAACCAAGTCTCATCACTTAGGATTTGGAGGCAAAAGGATTAGAAGTTCAAGGTCAGCCTGGGCTACCATAGACCCTTTCTAAAAAAAAGTCAAATACATTAGTTTAATTAATATGATGCTCCAAAGTAAACTATTTCCAAGGTAAAGTATTTGTTCTATTTCTCCCAAGGAAGTTTGCTCGAATATCAGTTATGGTCTTGTGTGTGGCAGTGGGTACCGTCTCGTGTTCCCACATGAAAGAAGTGTGTGTTGCTAAAGCTGCAAGGGCACCACGTGTTAATATCTGCCTTATGTAGACAAGAATCCTACTCCTGTTGACTGTGAGTTAAATATTAGCGATTCGACAGTATCCAGTGTGAACAGTAGACTGCTTGGGAAAATGTTAGGGCAACATTATAGAATTTGATGAAGCTGGAGAAAAGCAACTAAATATATGATTCATGAGATAGCAGCTGATTTCAGAAAAGCATAATGGACAGCCTTGTTGGGAGGCTGGAGGCCAAGTCATTGCCGGTCAATTGCTCAGGTCAGGAAAACACTACGTCTTTCTCAGCCAGGGCTGCTGCTTCCCAGGTGTCATTGGGAGCCTGGTGAGAAATCCCAAGGTTATAGGCAAGGTACCTTCTGCAAATGTGGGGCTTCTCAAAATCTCGGCCAGAGTTACCCAAGAGGAGTCTCTATGGAAGAGAGGCCCCTTAGTTAGTGCCCCTGGGGCTGGTTGTGTTCATGCTCTTCAGACGTCGGCAAATGAACCAATATGATGTAAATACTTAACAAAGTGTCTGGCCAGAGTCTTGAAAGAAGTAAGCCCAGTCTTTCCCAGGGAAAAACATAAGAATTCATGTCCCCTTTCACTGATTTTATATGACACAACTGCCTTAATAACAAGAATTGACTATATTTCACAAACCAATTGTTTGCAGACTATAAACATTATCACTGGGTAATGAGATGATAATCACCACAGGAGATTGTAAGATCACAAAAGAGTAATGGTCTGACATTAGTTGTTAGGAAAAATGACACCAAATGTCCCAGAATGATTAAAATCAAAGAGACTATCAATACCACCAGTTGGTAAGGTGAGGGGAATCTTTGGAGTTTCAAATGGCATTTTGTCTTTTCAAACTAGTTTGATGTTTCCTTGTGCCATAAGGACCTCCATGAGTGTCCCTGTTAGCCCCGACCTGAAGATGGCCCAGCACTTCCCTCAGCTGTTCAGAGGGATTAGCAAACACCAAGACCCAGGCATAGCAGGGAAAAGGAGGAAATGCTAATGTGCACATATGTGGATAACTTTCAAACATTGTGGCAAAGTGAAAAAATGCACATATAAGATTGTAAGATGTGTGACTTCATTCCTGTGAAATTCTAGAAAAAGCAGTGCTGTAGAAGCAAAAGATACTGCTAGAGATTCACTGGGGAAGAATGAATTGACTTTAAAGGAGCATTGGGGACTTTCTGGAGTGACAGAAATGTCCTGTGTCTTGGTTTTGGTGGCAGTCATTGACCCGAGGCATTAAACACTTATCCTTCTCAGCACCTAAAATGGGAGAGAGTTCCCTGGAGGTCAGCTGGGACCTCCATGAGGACAGCAATGAAGCATGCAGTCCAGCATCGAGTTTCCCAGAAGGACAGCGAAAGAGCTGTTCTCTCGAGCTGCTCAGCATTTGGCTGAGCGGAAGGTGTCGTCAGGATTGAGCAGTCACTAAAGTTTTCTCTCCTCAAATGGGAAATGGGCTGATGGTTGGATCCATATTCTACCATGTTCTCCTCTTCCGTGACCACGCTGTGACCTTGCAAAACAAAAGGAGGAGAAGGGAAGTAACTAACTGACAATTACAGTGGTTGATACTCTCCAGTTTAAATAGACGTGTCCTCGCTTAAAATATGGTTCATTCATCGGTCAAACTGTCCTTATTCCCTTTAATTGAATTAAGATGGACAAATGAGAGATGTGTGCAAGGCAAGGAAAGAAGTCCTTTCACAAGTCACTGTTAGCCTCCCTCGAGTGTAAAACGAATCAATTAAAAGCATGGTACAGCGTCTTTAACTCTTGAAGTTTTAGCACAGAAATATTTGTAAAAAAATAAACCCGGAGTGAAAAGTTGGCTACCTTTTACAGTTAAACACAATTTAGTATTATTGTTTGAATCATAGTCGCATTTTATTCTGTGTTTCCATTTAACTACAAATATTAGTCTCCTACCAAACAGATTCCCCTTTTTCCCACTTCTTTACGTTGAAAATCTCAGATAAGAAAAATAGCCACTTTCACAGTCTTCTGTGCATGGTTTCACTTGATGTTGTCATTTCCTAAATAGATTCCTTCAGGAGACACTTGCTAGGAGGACAGTGTGTGTGTGTGTGTGTGTGTGTGTGTGTGTGTGTGTCTGTGTCTGTGTCTGAATAGCCAGCTACCCTGAGAGATAGTCTTTTTCTTTCTAATATGTAATGTAGTATAGATTATTTTTATGAAGTCATACACAATCTATAAGTGAGTTTTGTTTTAATTTTAAGGCTTATGTTATTCACAATAAATCTCCTTGTGTCTTCCCTTGGTTTTTGTACATACACATGAATGTACCCTGCTTTGCCCAGAGCTAGCTCACTTTCTGTTTATAATTCATACCTTCTCCTATTTGACTGTGGTTTTTCCTGCTTTCTAAATTTGGTCATAGATATGCTCATAATTCGTTCTATTTGTTCACCTGAATTTTTTCCAGAAGTGTTTTATACGGTGTACATTTTTGGTTGGGTTCAGGGTCAGGGTCAGTGAAACAAGCCTCACTTGTTCAAACTTTGAAAATTTCTAAGTGCTTTTGCTTTCTCCATGTGGAGTTTTTCTAGACAACTTGCCAACCAACTCTTCAGATTTTAAGTGTCATCAGGGACATAGGGATAAACCCTTCACTAAGATAGTTAAGAATACCCTGAATAGCAAGCAGCTTTTCAGAGCCTCCCGTCTTGGGACTCTGTGCCTGTGAAGTGTTCGCTCTCAGATGTGTTTCTGAACAGTCTGTGGAAGTCTCTTATCATTGTTCTTTAGAAAGGACCAAACCTACAAAAAGGGAGCATGGATGTGAATTATTGAGAAGCACTGGTTGCCAGCACAGTCACACTGAATATTTCCCCTTTTATGTCTATAGATTTTTCTTCATCAGTTCCTATAGCTGAGGGGAATGCTTTTCCCTCTTTCATAATAATAAGTAAATAGAATTTTAAACCCCATGACAGGAAGCCATAGCACTGGCTGACATGTTCATGGTTATTTATTGATGATTTTGCTGTTGGCAGTATGAAGTATGTGTCACTTGTCATTAGCAGTAACAATTTCAGCACATTATATTCTTTTTTTATTTACTCTGGTGGCAACGTGTTTCTGAACAGGGCCACTGGCTGTGGGTCACGAGGTCAGACTTTGAGGTTAAGCGTAGATGGGTCAATCGCTATTAACCTGAGGTTAGCAGTTTGTGGGGGTTTCTTGCTGGTCCTGATGTTTTTCTTTTTAATAATTTCTTCCTACTTTTGTAAAGTGCCATATTAATCTTGCCCAGCTTTAGACTGTTTCTCCTTTCTGACTTGAGTTTTTATTCATTTTATCATCAAGGTATTTTTCTTTCCCATCAGGTCTTTTCTGGCCTTTGTCCTAGGCCATGAAGCAATGCTACCTCTAAGATTTAAAACTTCTCTTTGGCATCCTGATACCGGTGTTCAAATGCAGGGTATTGTTCTGTACTGTTGAGTGTCGAAGGATTTTCTTTCTGCACTTCCCATCAAATAGCCAGGGTATAGTAGAATGTTAGGATTATGTTCATGTGTCTTCCCTTAAGACAGGCCATCTCTCTATTCCTGCTGTTTAGTCTCCAACTCTTAGACTGGCAGGTTTTGTTGCTGTTTAACTTTGATGATTTATTTATCTGGAGTCCTGACATCAGGAAACTCCTCCAGTTCTTCATTCTGCAGCAAAAGACATCATCTCTTAGAAGGTACATTTGTCTTTGAAAGCTGTCTGGCAGAAAGAGACATCTTGTAGTTCTCTGTCATTTCCTTACAGGAAAATTTGCATACAGTGCCTACTTTATGTAGAGGCCACCCAGCTAAGAACTAAGTAGCTTTTATGTCTTTTATACCAACATTTTTCCTCTTATATCTTGGCTTATTTGATACTTGCATTTTTATATTTCTTTAAAAATTGTTATTGATGATTTCCTTTTTCTTTCTCAGCAGAAAGTTATGTCTTAACTTGTGAACAAACTCCTGATGAGTGCATCATGGGTACAAGCAAGAAAAGATGCTTAATGCACCCTTGTCAGAGGGTAACCCCAAGTTTAATGTGCTCAAAAAAGGACAGCGTTTGTGCACGTGTGTACATGCGTGAGTGTGTGTGTTTGTATGTATGCGTGCGTGTATGTGTGTGTGTTTGCACACACACGTGACATACATACAGATTGAACCTAGGGTTTTGTGAATACTAAGAACCCTAGTCCTTATTAAGATTAGATATTAATATGTCAGTGGTGATACACACCTTTAATCCCAGCACTTCCAGGCAGGCCTGGTCTAAAGAGCTAGTTCCAGGACAGCCAGGACTGTTACACAGAGAGACCTTGTCTTGGAAAACATATATATTTATATTAGACTTATTAATGAACTGTAAGTTTAAAATCACTTGATTTCAGATCATAGTATACTATGAAAAATGACATCTGAGGCCAGCAAGATGATTCAGCGCAAAAAATTGCTCCATGTCTAACCTGATGAACTGAGTTTAATTCCTGGGAACCACATGATGGAAGGAGAGCACACTCTCCTATGTCTTCTGACCTCTCAGCATTCCTACACATGCCTGCATACACACAAAAACAAACAAGCAAGCAATGGCACTGTCACAGCATGGAGTCATGCTGTTGACCCACTTGCATGCAAGCGTGCATGTGTATTACAGGTTTGCACTCTGTCCTCTAGGCAGCAGAGAGGAGGTCTAGGCATGAAGGCAGTGATACTGTCAGGCCTGTGCTGTAAATGCAGCTGGAAGCTGCGCAGAGCGCGGGGCTGAGGGAAGGTTAAGAGACAAGCTAAGCAGACCACTTAGCGTGCTGACCTCACCTAGGAGGGTTAATGGCATCGAAAAGAATGGTAAGGTGAGGAGTGAGAAGCTGGAAAGTCCCCTAAATGAACACAGTCAGGTGTGGGGGGCAGTGGTAGGCATGGGGAACGGGTCGAGTTTGATGTGAGCCCACATCCCTGTGTTTGCTAATCTAATAGCAGAGAGACTGGAAGAACAGCCGTTTCCTTTGAACCCTAGCTCTAATTGCGTTGACTCTGATGCACCTAAGATCGACTGTGGGACGACTGTCTTGTCCTGAGTAAAATGTTTGAAACTTGACATGGAAGGTAAAAGAGAAAGATATAGAATAAGAAAAACAGCGAGGCAAGGGCCACCCACCAGGACCACTCTCCAAAAGGGAGTGCTACCCACAGTCATTAAATGCAGTGTAGCGTGCTGGGTGTGGGGCGTGTACCTCCAGTCTGACTGATCGGGAAACTGAGGCAGGAGGATCAGCTCCACTGAGGATCTTAAAGCCATCCTGTACATGGGAGCCCTCTTCTCATGTAAAAAAAAAATGCTAATGTATATCAAATTGTAATCTGTAAATAATTTTTTAAATTTTATGAGATGGGTTCTTATTATATATTTATGAACCTGTAAGATGTGTATAAATGTAGCCACTGGATTTAATAAGTAGCAAATTATTAGAGGAATATACAAGAAGAGGTATCATGTTATTCCCAAATTGAATAGAAACATGGCTGATGACCAGAGACACAGAGTATCTCTGTCATTTTAAATTTTTATATTCATTTATTTTGTGCTCATGTGTGTGCATATGTATAAGCCGTGATGTATGTGTGTGTAGAAGTCAGAGGGTCTCTCCTCTCCTTCCACCATGTAGGTCCTGGGGATCAGCCCTAGGTCCTCAGGCTTGGCAGCGAGTTCCTTTCCCCACTGAGCTATTGTCCACCCCCCCTTCTGTCATTTTTAAAAGATTCTTTTAAATTTTCATTTAACACACTGGCTGTATTTACCAAAAGGAGAGGTGAATTTGAAATGGAATTGAAGAGCTGCGAGAGGGCCCACTGGAAAAGAGGGCTTGATGCATAAGCAAGAGGTCCTAGCTTCCTATTGTCTACATAAAAAGTGGGGGCATGTCTGCACTGTACATGGAACCCTAATGCTGGGATCAGCAGAGACGGGACCCAGCTCCGGGTTCTCTGAGAATCCCTGTCTCAAGGAATAAGGCAGAAAATGATAGAGCAGAAGAGCTGGCCTCGTGCCTGTTATAACACGTGTGCTCAGGCGTGCGTCTCCACCCACTCCCCACACACAGACAAAGAAGGAAGGTAGTGGTGGGAGAGAGAGTTTGGGAGGCTGGCTTGGGGCACATGCCCATAGGCCAGCCTGGGCTACTCAGTGATAGGCCAGTAAGGATATCCTGTCCCTACCGCCTCATGTGAACCGTGAGACAGTGGGCGCCGGAGGAAGGCAGCGGTTGAGCCTGCAAGCAGTAGGAAGAAGTAGCTAAGGGCACACCAGCACGTGTTCTGCATTTGCTGACA
Source organism: Chionomys nivalis (assembly GCF_950005125.1). Taxonomy (NCBI): domain Eukaryota; kingdom Metazoa; phylum Chordata; class Mammalia; order Rodentia; family Cricetidae; genus Chionomys; species Chionomys nivalis. Next base: position 66,366,676 of record NC_080092.1, read on the forward strand.
GCCTTGTCTGCTCCTGAGATGCTTGTCCTCCAGCTCATTCTGTGTCCCTGTCCTTTCTCATCCTGCCCACATTCCCCTACTTTTGCATATTTCTACTGTTTACCAAGGCACATCTTTTGGCGTATAGGAACAAAAATTTTAACACTATGAATCTGTACATTTTGCTTATCAACACACTTACAGTGATGGGGTTTGGTCTAATGTCTCACCCACTGTGTGTATATGTCTGGTTACAAAGTGGCTAGTGTGTAATGCATTTAACCATTATTAATAAATACTGTATTTGTTGCATTGCTCTTATTTGTTTTGGTGTTGGCTTGGTTTGCTGTTTTGTCTTTTATAACCAATTAACTTCTTATGCATTTTGGCACATATCGTCAGGATATATTTCTAGGAAAATCGCTGAAGCAGTGGTTTGTGTTTGGGGGGCTTGTGGGGAACTGTATCTCTTGCCAATATACTTTCTGTGAAGGTTCACACACACATATGCCCTGAGGGACTGGCTCCCTAAACCCTGACATGAGCATCATCCCTTTTCATGTTTGTATACTACTCAAAGGGGAAATGTGATACCTTTGCTGTAAGTTGGTGTTTTTATGTCAAATATTTCCATTTCTTTTAGCATTTGATAAAGTGTATTTTTGATGTCTTTTCCTCATTTCCTAAGTAACAAATAGTATAGAAAAATTAATGCTTCTACATACAAGCATTTTTATCTATAATAAGGCCCTTTTGGCTTAGCAGAAAACCGTAAGGTGAGTGATTTACAGTATGACAAAAGTCTGCGGCAGGAGCCGGGGAGAAGATGGCTCAGTTAGCAAATCGGTTGCTGTGAAAGCCGGAGGTCTGAGTTAGAGCCCCTGGGGCGTGTGTCTGGAACCTTAGGGCTGGGGGAACAGGGACTAGCATATCCCTAGGGCTTCACAGACATCCTGACCAAAAAGGTGAGTTCCGAGCTCACTGAGTTTTTATGGAAAAAAATAAGCTGTAGAACAATAGATCTACACAGCCAGCACCCGCCTCTTGGCTCTACAAGGTCTTACACAGACAGGCAATCTCTGCATACCTGTGCATATATGTGCATACAACCTGTGTGCTTTGCTGCAGGAAATTCTTTCACTACAGATGATGCTGTAACTTCATCCTTTGTGGAGGTGTTCTCCAGGGCCTGCCCCCAATGAAGGAACTGTTGCCAGGTGATAGCTCCTGGAGGAGGGAGACTCAGTTCTTTTGAGACTCAGTTTTCCTTGCTCCTATTTACCCGTACGCATACTGACAATAGTGATGGGACTTAGTGGGTTTCAGTAAAAGAGGGACATGAAGTTGTGAGGGGGGTGCATTGGGACGGAGGAGTAGACGAGGGAAAGCAGCGGGTGGCTGTAGTCATATTTCCTTGCATGCATGTAGTTCTCAATAATAGAAAAATTTATTAAAAGATAAATCAATCCTTAGGCAACCTCAAATGCATAATTATTGGAGAAAGAAAAGAAACAAATGAAGTTTAAACAAGATAGAAAAACTCAAAGACAGAAATAAATATCTCCATTAACAAAAATTGGTACAGAGTTGCCAGGAGCCAAGAGGTAGGGACCATGGGTCTTGGTCCCTGCAGAAGGAGGACACGGCTCTCCCACCTGAAGGCAGTAATGTCTTACTGGTTGGGCCAGACGGCTCAGTGCACCACAACAGCCCACCAGCTCCCACAAAATAATTAAGTGTTAAAAAGCAATTGCTGACCATTACCAAGAGGCATGTCTGCAGGAAGCTGCATTCATTCAGGAATGAAAAGAGAAAGGAAGGTGCCCTGAGGAAACGAGGTAAGGTGTCCTCTGGTATGTCTTCTCGTTGCACTTTTCCAGTATTATACAGGAATCAGTGCTCTGGACTGGAGGTCAGGGCTTCCACGCTAGCCTCTGTTAGCTGCAAGATGGAGCCGTACCCTCACTCAGGGAGCAGAGCTCCTTACGATGAGCTGCCAATCTCACGTCGCAATCCATAAGATAAAGTGACAAAGTGGTACCAAGAAAACGACTTCAAAGGGAGCCCTAGGAAAATGGACTCGCTTAGATAGAAGGTAGATGATAAAGCAATCTGAGGTCCCTTTGTGGTTAATATCTTCTAAAACTCTGAGGAATAGTGTTGTTAAAACAAGAAATGACAGAACCAAAGTTGTCTAAAATGAGACAAGATGAAGAGAAGTAGGGATAAAGGAGCACCAGATACTAGCAGTGAGAAGAGATGGACATTAAACAGCTAAGTATTTCAGACTGTTTGCATGATGCTTCAATAAAATAAAACTATAGTGTATAAAATATAAATAGTTCAGAAACATGGGCTTTAGAAGTGTAAATATGTATCTTAAAAGAATTATATAATTAAATAAAAATGAATTATAAGTATAATTATAATTATATAAATAAAAGACGTAATGTTCATATAATAGTTAAGAATCTTCTAAAATTGAAGAGATTTAGTCCCCTAAAATGAAACGACTTGAGTGGGTAAGTGGAAGAAATACATTTATATCTTTATTTCTCATAATGGATCAATTTTTTTTTTTTGTAAAGGTGGCAATGAGTATATAGACATTAAACCTATGTTGGTATGAAAGTCTGGTTTATAATAGACTTTTTGTTTTTGAGACTGAGCCTGGATCCCAAAGCTGTTCTTGAACTTGTGAACTCCGACAAGCTTCCCTCACTCAGCTTCCGGAGAACTAGGATTGCAGCTAGGTGCGTCAGACCGTTCCACTCCTCACTGATGCGAGTAGATGGGCGTAGTGCAATCATGGAGCACAATTGTTGCAGCTCTGTACCCAGCTATAGTATTCGTTCAGTTCTTTCACATGATGGCAAGATCTGGCCACTGTTCTGTGCTTTCTCAAAAACCCATCTCTGTGTATGTTGTTTGTTTCTGAGACTGTGTATCTGTTGCCCAGACCAGTCTGCAAGTCTTGTCTCAGCCTTCCAAGTGGCTAGGACTCCAGTACCCGCTGAAGATCTTCTAAAGGGATATTTCACTATGAAAATGTAAAAGTATAAAAAGAAACTGGGAGGTGGTGGCTCACGCCTTAATCCCAGCACTCAGGAGGCAGAGGCAGGTGAATCTCTGAGTTCAAGGCCAGCCTGGTCTACAGAGCAAGTTCCAGGATAGCCAGAATTACACCAAAAACACTTTGCAAGACTGAAGAAATGGCTCAGCAGTCAAGAGCACTGTCTGCTCTTCCAGCGCACCTGGGTTCAGTTCCCAGCACAGCAGCTCACACCTGTCTGTAATTCAAGTTCCTGTGGGTCTGACACCTTTGTACAGATATACATATAGGCAAAACACCATTGCTCATAAATAACAAATTTTAAAGAACACACATTGTGTGTGTGCAATAATTTAAAGAACAATAAACAAATCACAGAATTATATTGATGATTAGCTTTAAATCTTATGATGATAATAGTATCCTCAATGTTATGATTTATTCAGTCAAGACATTAATGATGAGGAAGAGGTGGGATGCTTGGGACAAACAGATACTGAGTATCCTGGGGAGCTTGGGGAGGGTGGTAGTTAAAGCATATTGTGATAATTATTAAGGGAAACACTTACTAGATCTTTAAAGCACACAGAGAAACAATTTTTCAGAGACAATTGGTAGAATGAAAAACAGGAAATACCATAAAATCAAACAGTAGACATAGGCCCCAAATTATAAGAACCAAACCAAGGAGCCATTGCCGATTTAGCTTCTGCCTGTAGGAAAAGTTATCTGGAGACGACGCATGCGCTCATGCCTGTGGTGGGAAATTTCGAGTCACGTTCTGCTGCAAATAGATTCATTTTCTTTTCTTCACTGTTACGAATGCATTGAATTAGATTAAGAAAACACAGCCTTGGAGTTTCACCAACTTCATCCTTAGCTAATCAGAGTTCATAGAAGCTTCAAAGATCCCATCCGCTGACTCCCTCCGCAGATGAAATTCCCGTCTCGTGTGAAAAGGGCCTGAACTTCTGAGCTGCCTTTCAAGCCTTTCCAGACCTCAAACTTCCGAGGGGTTTTAACGCTATACTAAGTATGCGCCTCTTAACTCATAGGCTGAATTTCCTTTTGGATTGCTTTCAAAGCCTGGAAATGCCTGTGTCAGGAAATACCTTCACTTTCCATCTTTCGAGCCCCCACCCCCACCCCCACCTCGTTTCTCTGTTCTTCTGACCTCCAAGATGGGGTTTACGTTTTTAAGTACAGTTGGGGATGACAGTTTCCCTCAGCCATGACCAGTCAGCCTGCAGGCTAGGAGAGGAGGAGGAAAGAGCTGACTGGCCTTCTGTCCCCAAGCTGAGTTACTGCTATGTTCCAGTTAGCCGCTCATAATCCATGACAGAATGGTCCCGAGAATAACCAAATCCTATGTGCCTTCGGTGTAGGTGGATCTTACTGTAAGCACTAACAAATTTACTTTTAATTACATTTCTTCCTTCTTCGTAAGTACCGTTTGCACTTTGGGTCAGAAGGACGATATATGAAAGTTGTGAAGATTTGCTGTTTATACATTCTCATTCCCACTTAACTGCAGTTAAAATATAAGCCGTCCAGCGTAAGTCATCACTAATGGAATATTTATTATACCCTCTCCTCCCAGGCCTGAGGCCCTTCTTTCCCCAACTGTGCTCAGGAGCTGTTTCCGAGGGCTCTGATTCACAGTGACTACAGCTCTCTGCGGCTTGAACGCGGCCTTGCCTTCGCCGCTTTGAGCAGAAGGAGCGATCTACCTGACTTTCTGTAGCGGTGAGCGTTTACAGCCTGCAGTAATGATCAAAAGCCTAGACCGATTTTATCTTTGTGTCCTGTTAAGGAACGAGGATGTAATTTTTTCTTCCTGCACAGTGGTATCAAAAGCTTAGTTTCAACTTCTTCCCCCTTCTCCTCACTACAGAAACAAGTTGCAACCACACATCCATGTAAAGAGTATCTCAGGTTCACACGTGGACAAGACTCATTTGTCGCTTCTGACACGTTCTGGCTCCAACCCTCCCTGAAATCAGTGCAGTTTGAAGAGAAGCTAGTCCGAAACAGTGAATCTTAGAATTTATTTTTTCAACTGATACTTCCAGTTCTGGATTCAGTGACATTTGCCCAAAGGGAAACACCGGTCCCATGGATTGCACTGTGCAGCCATTGTCTGAACTGTCACAGGAATAGCGCGTAAAGCTGTTTGCATAGCGTGCTAACTCTATCAGGGTCAGTTCCAGTCTGTGGCCGCTAAAAATGAAAACCATGCCCCAACCGGGACAAGAGCAGGGTCAACAGCTGGCAAAGGATATGGCAATCATTTATATAAATATGCTTTCTCAAGCCCACAAAAACAAAAAACCCCAACCCAACAGCTGGGAAGGGTTGGAAGTAGCCCCGAGGCTGCTTAGTCCCCTTCCAGATGGAGAGGTTAGACTGGGGCTAGCCAGGCTGCTCCACATAGACTTCCGATTCGCATTAGAAATGAAAAGAGGAGAGGAAAAGGAAGAGGAAGAAAGACTACAAGCATGACTGCTCTGTTTTTCACCTAACTTAATCAAATAAGCGGAGACTTTCTGAGACGGAAGGCTTGCATTTATCGGTATTCACGCTCTGTTTTTTCTGTTTATCGTAGCGTCTGATACACTCCTTAACTGCTTAAACAGAAAGCATATATGCTGTAAAGTATAGTTTATATATAATGTCATGGTTATTTGTAGACAGATTGAAGAACCAATCTCAGATTTATGTCCTGTTTACATCTTCCAAACACTTATGTAGAACATTCAATGCTAGAGAAGATAATAATTGCGGTGCTGGCTCACTCCCAGAATTTTATCCAAGGGATAGGGTTCATTTTTGTAATTTGATTTGCTTTTTAATGCATCGTTATAGTACATCTAATATATCCAGCAGAATAACGAGGGCCACTTTCTTGGGTTCACCTTAAGGTTGCACACCACACGGCCAAGTATTATCTTTGTAACCTGTTGATGCTGAGTGGCAAAGGTAGAGCACCCCAGCTCCCTGACTCTTCCAAAGCGGCACCGTGAAGTAAAAGGCACCGCGGTGGTGCTGAAAAGTTATCATTCTAGAAAAGCAGCCTCTTCCTCGCAGTGGAGTGCTATGCGGGAGCCAAGTGGAGCAGCAGGGAGCACTTTCCTCCTCCTTGGCCTTACGTTGGCTTAAGGGAAAGCTTCCATAATGAGAGCATTTGTAGGTGTAGGATGAGCTCACCATGTCAGAGTCCATAAGGAGACATTACACGGGGTCTTGTGACGAAATTGAGGCATGGTCTTAGAGACTGCTAGTCTGATGTAGGAGTTAAACAAGGAATTGTCCTTCTGCCTGAAGCAGATATTGCAGATTTACCCACAGCTGTCAAAACCAAAAGGAGCTATGATGATCCAATCAGAGAGCACCCCCTGCCCCACCCTCACCCCCACTTGCATCCAGAGTAGTGAAGATGGTATAGGTAATTATACTCCTAGATCAGATATGCATTGGCCCATTGATAGGCTGAGAGAATGGTGTCGAGCCAGACCATACAAACCCTGTGGTCCTGGATTGACAGTCTACACTCTGCTTCCTTGCTGACTCGGGTTTGCTGCACAGTTGTATCTAGTTTTCATCTTACTTTGATCTTTTTCCATTTTTATATCAAATCAAGTATTGCTCAAGCGCCAGTGTTTTAGTAGAGATCCTGTTGGCTTCTAGATAGCAGTTTGCTCAGGCACCTTCACGGGTAAATTCTAGATTAGTGTGCTAGGCGTTGGTCGGATAATCCGTCTTACAATTGATCTGATCTTGGGCTTTAACCTTCTGTAGACAAGATAGGTAGCCATTACTGATGTTTACTTCTGTTGATCTATTTGGCTTTAAAATTGTTGAGTTTGTCTCAAGCTCTTCGTCACGGGTCTACATGCTTTGAGTGTGAAAACAGGCCTGGTTCGGGGAGATGCCTAGAACTTGAGAATGGTCCATCCCTGGCCCCGTGTCTGTGAGTTTCAGAGCTTCTGGTCAGAGTTTACATCATTAGGAATTTGAAAGACACATGCTTTTAAGATGGTGAAGCCTAGCGCTCACTGATGCTTCCCTAAGAACTGATACCTTTATACAAATCTATACACTCCACAGCCTTTAATGTAACTCACTCTGACTACCAGAAATAGTCTAACTAAAGCGAGCATGTACTCTGTTTTGTAATCTATAGTGAAGAATATATTTAAAACAGCCTGTCCTGCTGGGCGGTGGTGTCACTCACCTTTAATCCCAGCACTCGGGAGGCAGAGGCAGGTGGATCTCTGCGAGTTCGAGGCCAGCCTGGTCTAGAAGAGCTAGTTCCAGGACAGGCTCCAAAGCTACAGAGAAAAACCTATTTAAAAAAAAACAAACAAACAACAACAACAACAAAAAACCCAGCCTGTCCTTAAGTGGATCTTTGTGAATTTGAGGCCAGCCTGGTCTACAAGAGCTAGTTTCAGGACAACTAGGACTGTTATACAGAGAAACCCTGTCTCAAAAAGCAACAAAACAAACAAACAGAAAAACCGCCTGTCCTTCCTCCACTTAAAGTAGACCTCACCTTCCTTGCTTTCCTAACTTTCCCCTTCCTAAGGTCCACAAATGCTCGGAAATGCTGAGCACACACTCCCTTCCATGCTTCTACTTCTCCCTTTCTTTATAGATTTCCATGCGCCATATACAGACACGAAATGCAGATATGGGATATGTTTTGTGTACAGGTTGAGCGTGCAGCCCGTCTGCCGTGTGCTTTCCTTTCCACACTGCCCAGCTCTAGCTGCATCCCTGGCAGACCTTGGACACACAGGGAAGACCCCAGCATGTGGCGTGACATTAATGACAGCGTGCCCCGATTCTAGCTGCAGCTTCCCTCTGGTTTAACAGTCCCTCTTAGCTATCATGGCCAAACCAGGGCTGCGATTGACGCGAGTCTTTAAGTGTATGTGATTCATTGCAATTATCCACTCAGATTTTTTGCCTTCTAATTTATGGCCTGACTGCACCTCGTCAAAGGTTTAGGTCTGGGATAATTATCACTATGATGAACAAGTCAAAGGGAATAGTTTTGGTGTAGACAGATGTTAATTTTCCACAGTGAACTCAGAGGCAATGGCTTCCTCCCGCTCTAGTTCTCTCCAGCAGCGGTGGTGGCTCGGTTTCCCCAGGACCCTGCAATCCTTGTGTGTTCATGCCGGTTACGTGCTCAGCATTAGATCCTATCTCCAGCTCCTTTCAGAAGCCCTGAAAGTCGGTTTGCTAAAACCTACCTGAGAATGCCCTTTTAGACATCCACAGTCCTGGAGGGCACTGGGGGTAATGGCCTCCTGACCTTACAGGTTAGAGGTCCCTTGCCTTTTGATCTTTCTTGGTTCCTTAGTTTTTACCTACTTCCTCCTCAACATTCAAGCCTTGTTATATAAGGAAATTGGAAACACCATTTTGGATGAGATAAGTTAGCTTGCCTCCCAGAATAATGCGAGAAGATGAGTTTAAATAGAAACACACTTGGCCAAAAAAATGAACAAAACTAACTTCAGCTTCCTCTTGAGCCAGTTTGAAACTGAGCCCCTTAATGTCTCATCTTCACTTTAAAAAAGTAAGCAAGAATAGTTCCAGGACAGGCTCCAAAACCACAGAGAAACCCTGTCTCGAAAAACCAAAAAAAAAAAAAAAAAGTAAGCAAGAAGAAAACAACCCTGAGACCCTGAGATCAGGCTGTTGACTTAGGGATAATAGTTTTCTGTTGGTTCCAGCGTGACCTCCCCAGGATATCAGAGGAAGTCAGTGCCCAAGGAAATAAAAGATAGCCTCATAAACTGAACAGCTTGTTCTGTCTTTATTTCCTTAGCCGCCCAAATAATACACTGTTCATGGCAGTAATGACTGCGGTCATGTGGCGCTCAGTGTGGGTGAAACATCATCACGTTTGTGATCTCGTAGACACGGTAACACAGTGAGAGACTTTTGTCTTCATTTCACAATGCCGAGTCTGAGTTTCATACAAGTTCTGGGCTTGGCAAGACCGTGTGGTGAATTGGTAGCAAAGCTGGTGAGGGATGCTGGCCTCCTACATCCTGGTCCTTGTTGGAGGAGCTGCAGTTAGACTAGAGCAAATTCCTTTTGATTCCTGGAACCGTCATGCCTGGCCCTGTCCAGCTAGACTGGCCACCGGGTGAGACTCTGTCTCCTCGGCGCTGGGATTACAAGTGGGTACCACTATGCACACCTGTTTTTACCTGGATTCTGGGGTCAGAACTTGGGTCATTGTGCTTGCCAAGCCGGTGCTTTACCAAATGACGTATTTCCCATGTCTTCTTCCGATTCTAACCTAGTGAAGTTATCTTCTGTTCAGCTGGCTGGCCTTCCGTTCCCACCGTCTCCTGCACTGCTGTTCTGTGTCACTGGTGATGACCACACCCAGCACCTCGTGCATTTAGGCAGGCACTCTGCCTTTGAGCTCCAGCACCCTGGTTCTTGGTTGCACTGTTGCCATCTATGGCATGGCTTTTATTTCAGAAGTTCCTTGCTGTTGGTTTCTTTGCCATATACACACAGAAAGGTACAGCTCATTGCTCCAGCTTCATAATGACATATAGATACTTCAAATAGAAGTGGAAAAGGCATGGTGGTGCATATCTGCAGTCTTTTTTAAAATTGATTTATTTTTAGTTTATGTGCATTGGTGTTTTGCTAGCATGTATGTGTGAGGGCGTCAGATCTTGGAGTTACAGACAGTTGTTAGCTGCCATGAGGGTGCTGGGAAATGAACCCAAGTCCTCTGGTAGAGCAGTCAGTGCTCTTAACCACTGAGCCAGCCCCCTTTGCACTTTCTTCAGAGGCAGAAGAAAAATACTTTTGAACCCAATGCCAGTCTGGGCTATAGGATGAAACCTCTTTAAGAAGAAAAGGAAAAACAAAACAAGCCAACAAAATGCTGGGAGCTGAGGCAGTAGGTTAATTGGTTTAGAGCTTTCCTACATCGGTAAAGCCTTGGATTTAACCTCCAGCACAACATAAAACCAGGTGAGAGTGGGGTGTGGTGTTGCACACCTTTATTCCTAGCAGTGGGGATGAGAAGCAGGTGGATCTCTGAGTTCAAGGACAGCCTGGGCTACTTGAGAGACTGTGTCTAAAAAAAAAAAAACAAAGCAAATAACAACAAAACAAAACTAGGCATTTTGACACATTATAATCCCACCTGTGAGGAAGTAGAGGCAAGAGGATTATAAATTCTAGGTCATCCTTCACTGCATAGCAAATTGATACCAACCTGGGTTATATGGGGCCCTGTTTCAAGAACATAGAGTCCTCATATAGGATTGTGAGACACTTTGCAAACTCTGAGTCATTTTTAGCAAAATATATACTTAAAAAAATTCTTACTCATAACTTTTTATCCATCTAGCAGACTGAGCTAAAGAGGACAAATAACTTTTTAAATTACGTATCATTACTTAATTGTCTTTATTTCTGGTAAAATTATAGGCTCTTCTTTAAAAAACTTTTTAATGTATAAATACGTACATTTAAATCTGTGACAGAAGTCAATGGCAGCAGTAAATTGTTCATTGCAAGTGTCTAGCACGACAGTCTCGGAAGTAAGCCAGTGTCCACCCAGTGTTAGTCACCTGCTTCTGCCTCACAAGCCCACTGAAATGTGTGTGTGTTCTGAACGTCTTTTGGCTGCCAGTGGAATAAGGGGGTGGGTGACCAGTGTGTAATGTGCAAACCATCGTTTGCTCCTGCAGAGGATCCAAGAGGAATTCCTCAAGCTGAGAACATGAGCTGTGAGTAACATGTTTAAACTGCTAAATATCCAAGCTTTGAGTCTTATCCATCTATTCCGTGTCAGCCTACACCCTCCTCCGGCTTGGGATGCAGTTCATAGAGGGGGCGGGTAGGTACTGAAATCCATAGGAATGAGCCATTTTGTGCTCCTGCAGGGGAGGGAGGGGCTAGGCCATGGAAGCAAAGGTCTCTGTGTGTTTGGTGTGCTGGCGCGCTGCTGTGCAAAGCCAGGCCATCTCGGGGTGAGCACTGTGTGTTCCTGAGCCGGTGATTTTACCTCATTCTACAGAAGCTTAGAATATGGGGAATGTTGACCTGGCCTAACGTGAGCAATAAGGTCGGGTCAAAATTTGATTCTAGATCTGTCTCCATACCCAGTACCCTTCTCGCCTGCCCTAAAGCATTTACTCAAAGTATTTACTAGAATTCTCAATAGTTGTCTTTGCTCACCTTTTCCTTCCTGTTTAAAAAGTTGACTTCCCTTCTTGATTTCCTTGTTTGTCTCAGACAGAAACTGCCCAGATGAGCATACGATCCTATTGGGCCCCAAATCTTGTTTGCCTTCTGTTTGGACCAAGTTAGCTTTTACAGATGCTGCTGTTACAAGAGGAGCTGAGAGCAGGGCTGGCTCTGGAATAACCAGACACCAAGGCACATCCCACTGCCCTTGTCTGTAGCTTTTGGAGAGAAATAATGCAGCCCACCAGCGGAAGCAGGGGTAGACCAGTAGCTCCTCTGCGGTGAAGGGTGCCTTGTTGTGTCTGTAACGTTACAGTTTGGGAAAGTCAAGGGATTGAATGTTCCCTGGGCAGGATCAGCCTGGGTGGCCTCGTGGTGCTGCGAATTTGGTAGCACACTCTGTGATTGTGGAGCTCCCTAATGCCTGTGCCTGCTGTCAATGTGCTCTCCAAAAACAAAACTCATTTTTTTGGGCAGCTATTAGAAAGAATATTTTTCTTCACAATTTCGAGATGACTCCCCCACTTCCTTCCTTTTTCCCCTGCATCCCTTCCCTCCCCGTCTCTTCTTTCCCTGCTTACCCTTCTTACTTTCTCCTCCCCTCTCCATTTTTTTTTTTTTTTTTTTTTTGGTAAGGGCCTACATGCTTCCGTCTGTCCCACATTCCTTTCATCTGAAGATTTAAATACATATTTCACCCATGGATCCTTCTCCTTTAAAAACTGCTAATTACCCTGCATTCATAGCCTGGCTTTGGTACATAGACACGGTCAGTACATAGGTAGGCTGAGTCCGGCACCGAGAACGGATATGCAGTTTGGGGCAGGGATTTTGGAGTGTAAACACTAAGGACGAATAAATGTCAGTCCCATCAGAACGTCTACAGTCGGACTTCACAACGCATGCTTTCCTGCAGCTGGGCATGGGGGCAGGAAGGCCCAACAAGCTTGTGAAGAACTTAGCTTTCCACGTTCCTAGGAAATCTGGAAAAGAAGCAAGGGAAACTTTAGACTTTGTGGGGAAGTGGTGATTGTAAACACTTAGAAAGGTATTTTGCAGTTCCCAGGAACTCTTGCTTCGTCTGTGCCCACTGCTCCTCTTTTTTGTGATTTTTGGTTTGGTTTGGTTTGGTTTTGGTTTTTCAAACAGGGTTTCTTTGTGTAGCCTTGGCTCTCCTGGAACTCTGTAGACCAGGCTGGGCTGAAACTCAGAGCTCTGCCTGCCTCTGCCTCCTGGTTGCTAGGATTAAGTTTCTGTACAACCACCATCTCTCACGAATGGTTCTTGCTTCCCAGCCAGAACACTTAAACTAGTCCCTAGCCCCAAAGGTAAAGTCAGTATCCTGGAGAAGCCCCCCATCTTTGCTCTCCATAGGGTGTATCAGTGACGAGCCATGGCCACAAGAGCTCTAATGGGGCAGAGACCAAAGTGCAGGGAATGGAACCAGGAGACCATTCAGAGTTGGGGTTCAGTCCATGCAGCCACGCCTGGCCCCTTCTTCCACAGCTGGGCTTTTGGCAGCCTGTCTGATGCTGTTCGGCATGGCGACCCAAGCAGCCTGTGATTTACTAACTGTTTTACAAACACTTCCTCACCCTGGGAGGTTTGATGTATTCCTAGCTCGCCTCAGCTCAGCTGAGCCGCTGAGCCAAACCTGCCTTTGTTTACAACTGTAACGGAAATTTTCACAGAGGGCGAAGAGCCCTCCCCACTCTCCCAGTGTTTTATTTTTAAGTCAACACTTTGCTCAAGTTTATTTGCACTAACCCGTGTTCTCCTACAAGGTATCTCTCCATATTCAAATGGGAATTGCTGTCGCCCTATAAATAGAAGGAAGGTCATGTGAACGGCGCAGAGGACTCTAGCTCGCCCATCTTACGGGGCCTTTACATTTAGTGCACTGTTTTTCGAAAAATATTCCTTGTTTGGATTTGTCCCTTTTTTTCCCACACATATTAGACATTATGTGAAAAACTTGAATTTGAGAAACATGGAGTGGAATCTTTCAAAACTAAAATACCCATGTTAAAAATAACAAGATTCGCCGCTGTGACTTTCTTAAAAGCAGGATTTATGGCCCGTTCATTAAATATTTCTAGCATATAATTGCCTTTGAAAACGCAGTGACATGTTTCCTCCCTTCAGGTCTAATTCCCATCGCACCACTTAGTCTTTTCATCAGCTGAGAATGAAAACTGCCGTGGAAACTCGCAAATCTTTAGTCAGATTTGAAAAATAAGTCGGGATGATGGAGAAAACTGGGAATGCTGAAATCAAGGCCCACACCAAGGACACGGCAGGCCCTGTGCTGTGGACCGTCGTCCATCAGTCACCTCTCTCTGCTCAGCACCTCAGGCCAGATCAAAAAGCAATACACACGCCTGCCCGGCTTTCCCTTCCACTTGCACGTCTAGGAAGTGCGGAGGAAGTGTGACTTTTCTCCTTTCACAGAGGGGGCGAGCACAGAACAAGCAGCAGAGCGATAGGTGTGGCGGGTGTCTCCTGTCTTCCAAGGCCTGAGCAGAGAGTATTGCCTCAGCGCTGCAGCCAGGACCAGCTTCCTGATTAATAAAAAAATAATGTGTTTTAGGAAGGAAAATTTGTTTTATTTCAACAAATCCAACTGGTCTTCCTGGTGGGCCCCCCACATAGTCATCTGCCATCGAACTGTCTGTTGGGGGGGGAGGCAGAAAACACCATAGGTGATCCTGTGTGACACCCAGGAACTGCTGTGGACTTGCAGTGGCCACAACAGTCTCCCCAGCCAGAATGTCACTGACCTTGACATACAAGAAACAAATTGCTCCTAGTGATTACTCCCATATGCCGTTGGGCCTGCCCTGCCTTTTGGAGGCCTCTTTCCTGTCCGTAAGTGAGTGTGTCCCACTCTGCCCGGCATTAAATGGGAAATGGACAGTTGCAGTGGCCCTGAGTACTGCTCTCCCAGACCAGGGGCTGAAAGGTGCCACGGTCCCTGTGCCTTCAGGGTGTGCTCTGATTGGGTCTGCTTTCTCCATTCCCCCAAAGCTCTTAGCAATCCCTAATCAGCAAACCAGCAGATCAAAATCAAAATTCTTCCCCCACTGTAGAGTCAGTGGAGATGAACAATTAGTATAATCCTAACTTTAGCTCTCATCTGTTTGGTAGGATTTTTACCTTTTCCTGGAGGAGCATCTGTGCACTTCCCTCTTTCTAGCATACCTAACTGTGGGCTATTACTCAATGTCCGTGCACTAAGTGACTAAACAGGTGAATGTCGCGCCATCTTGACCAAACCCCAATAATTACGAGAAAATAACTGCTTCTAAAACAGGACCCCAGACTGATTTTTAACCAAAAATCAGACTATTAAAGCTCAGTCTGTTCCCTCAGTTGAACTGTGACACATAAGCTGTGGCTGGATTTACACCTACTTGCTTCAAAAACAAAACTGCAGTGAGCATCCTCGGACCGAGTCCCTTGTGTGCTGTCTTCTTCTTTCGCACTGGTTAGTGTCTTAGCAGACATATGGGTGAGCAGGCAGCTTTGGTGAAAAACAATGATTGCTCGTCCAGAGGATCCGGGATCAATTGCCAGCACCCACATGGCAGCTAACTGTCTGTAACTCAAGTTTCAGGGGATCCAATGCCCTCTTCTGGCCTCCACCAGCAGCTGGCATGCAGGCAAAACACCCGTACACATAAATTTAATAAATAAAATGATTTAACAACTAGTTAAAAGAAATTATTGACTTGAACTTCTTCTTTTGTTTTTTGTTTTTTTGTTTGTTTGTTTTTTTTATCCTGAGTGAGGTATCCCAGACCCAAAAAGAGGAACATGGGATGTACTCACTCATAATCGGTTTCTAGCCATAAATAAAGGACATTGAGCATATAATTTGTGATCCTAGAGAAGCTAAATAAGAAAGTGAACCCAAAGAAAATCGTATAGTCATCCGCCTGGAGAGGGGAAGTAAACTTTCTTCTTTTGAAAGGAGTGTTTCTGAGGCAGGGTTTCTCTGTAGACCAGGCTAACCTTGAACTCAGAGATCCACCTGCCTTTGCCTCCCAAATGCTGAGATTTCCTTCTGTTCTGGACTCTTCATTGCTTTGCTTGAATCTGCTCAGCTTCAACTGAGGAAGAAGAGAACAGTACCCAGTAGCATAGATGCAAGTCGGATGGTTTGGATTTTATGTTCTGTTCATGTGTGTGCGCTTAAGCACACTCATGGAGCTCGGAAGAGTCAGGTTCTCTTCCTCCATGGTAAAATTCAGGAATTGAACTTAGATTATCAGGGACCATGGCCATTTCGAGATAGCCCTTCCAAGGCTTGTGGGCCCATGTTCCTTTAGGGAAAACATGTGTCATGTTGGTGTTCCCCAGAGCGAGCACATTTTGTTCCCAAAGAGATTACACAGAAAAAGCACACGCAGCTCTCTTTTCCTATTTAAAACGTAACTGTTGCTAAAGCAGCAACCTCGTGAGCCCCTCAGCGCTCTGTGTAGACCTGCGGCACACGTCTGAGAGATGGAAGGGCTGGAAGGGTCATTGCCAAGGACAGGGTGCTGAAGGAAAGGAAGAACGGGAGAGAAAAC
The DNA here is from genome assembly GCF_950005125.1 of Chionomys nivalis. Classification (NCBI taxonomy): domain Eukaryota; kingdom Metazoa; phylum Chordata; class Mammalia; order Rodentia; family Cricetidae; genus Chionomys; species Chionomys nivalis. The sequence goes on from NC_080092.1 coordinate 66,382,522, forward strand.
CCACGCGGCAGCTCTTGTATACCCTAGGTCTTCTGGATGTTTAATGTACAGTTTCAACAAGGGACACCCCAAGCAATACCTCACCTTCAGGGCCGCCGCAGTGCTAAACATGCGGGCTTGTGTTCCGTCCCTTGGAAGCCAGCAGCTGTTCTCAGCTTGCAGACCCCGTGTAAACATCCCCTGTGCAACATCGTGACTCTAGAGTACTTGGGTGAGAGCCTCTGAGCTGTTTGGAGAAGAAGAAGGAGGAGGGAAAAAACCAGTTCTTTAAAACAGCAACAACAAAAGGCCACCCTGAAACAGCAGCTAGTGCAGAAAAAGAAAGTTCCATCTTGATGAACATGTTTTCCTGCCTCCTCAGAGCGTGCCATGGGGTCCAGTTGTAAAAGGTTTGGAGATGACCTTGTCTCCTTGGTGAAGACCATGTGATTGTCTCGGCCACAGTGATTATTTAATAAAATGTAATTATCTGAATAATTATTTTATTTGACTACTTGTCTGTGTTCTCTAGTCACAGAGGCCAGAATGTCAAAGATCAAGTAGGTTGGGGAAATAGGAAAATTCTCATTATAAAGGCGAAGGGTGGAAAGAAAGGATGAAATATTTGGAATTTCAATGCAGTGGTTTCTATTTATCTGAAATGTCAAGGGCAGTGTAAAATGTATTTTTAAAATGTGTTGCTGTATGGTTTGTGCCCATTCTTGGCGTGGCTATGGCTCTACAGAGGCCATTGTTCTTTGAGGAGTATGAGGGGGTGTCTTTGTCCAAAGTGACAAAAAGAGGACTTGGATACTGGGCTCCTTTGTTCCTGTGCGGTGCTGTAAAATTTGGTTTGAAATTAGGACCTCAGGGAAGGGCCTTCAATAGAAAGCTTTCATTTCCTGCCAGCATTTTAATCACTGTGGGGTTTAAAGTAGATGGCCAGCCAGCATAATGGCCCTATGTTTAATAGAACAGCTTGTATTTTGAAGGCCACTGAAGGGGTCTGTCATCCGCCCAATATTCATCTTCTGTTTCCTGTCCATTTACGAAGATCGCCCACCCTTTTAGGTGGCTTCCTTGCACCATTTTGCAGTGGAACGACTGCTGTTCCTCCCTAAGGAGGCTGAAAGGGGCGCGACCTTCTGCCAGTGCGGGACAGGTCCTAATGAGACCCAGGCTTGGGAGCCGGCCCCACCAGTTTCAAGAAGAAAGTGTCAGATTTTGCTTAAGTATTCAATAATAGAAAGACTAAAATGTATCAGAATTACCATTGACTCAGTAGGTGTTAAATCACTGTGGTGGTGGAAGGGCAATGTCCTTCTGTCAAGCAGAGGATGCGCTGCTTCGGGGAGGTAAGGGTACCTGTTGTTCAAGGGCGTGTGCAGCGTTTCTCTTGTGGTGTCTTGACTCTGAAGGCTCCCTCAGGGAGCCATTTAGAAAGCCACCTTTACAGTTTATTAAATTATATTCAAAACTTCTAGTAGAGTGAATGCCGGGGACAAGTTTTGAAAGAAAAAGCCAGCATTAAAAGTACTCATTATAAATATGTGTAGTATCTTGGACCTATAGCCCCTGCTACTGGAGAGGGGAAGGTAGAAGCATCACAAGTTCAAAGCCAGCCTAAGCCACAAAAGTAAAAAAAGAGAGCAAAATGGTTCAGTGGGTAAGGCCTTGCACGTGCCACCAAGTCTGGTCACCTCAGTTTGATCCCTAGAACTTGTGCAGATTGTCCTCTGACCTCCACAGGTACTCTGCCACGGTGCGCATACATTGGTACATGCATACATACATACATACATACATACATACATACATACACACAGTGTAATAGAAAGCGGGAAAAGAATTGAATTTCTTCGTGCCTAGTAGCCAAGAGTCAGATAGTGTCAGCATAAGCCTCGCGCCACTAAATCGGCATGTTGAGCACCAGTCACCAACCTTCTCAATGACCTGGGGCCACTATTAAAGAGGATCCTAAGGTGTTTCTCTAGCTGAGTAATTGCATACCGAATGCCTGGAGCCAAAGAATCTTCTCCGCTCCAAACATTGTCTCTCAGCTGATGGTGCTGAGGGAAATGGAGAAGCCCCTTTCGCAGGTTTTCCTTCTTTGCTGGTAAGGATAGGTTCATCTTGGGGAGATGAAGGGGTAGGTAGCCCTTAGTCCTCAGAACAAAAAGGGTTTTCTCACTGTCTCTCCATCTTCTCCCTGCCTTCAGACCTCCTTGCTCTGAAGGAGGATGGGGAAGTCCGCCCAGGAGACCTCATGTCTCTGAGACAAGGCTGTGACTCTAACTTCCCCTTGGCTCCCTGACTTTCTCTTTTCTGTAATCTGAAAGCCACTGCCTGCATTCGCCAGGAAGTGACCCAGCTGGTCACAGAGGGTCATCTTCCCCACTCACCATCTCTGTGATTGAAGGCTCTTAAAATAGAGTTTTAGTGAATGACGGGATGGCTGCCCAAACATAGGACCTGATTCCAGTTTCCCAGCACCCACGGGCAAAGCTTGTCGTGGTCACGCGGCCCTCCAACCCCAGCCACCAGCCTTGCCATATCTGGCCAGCTCCCGCTGCAGAGACAGACTGTAGGGAATAAGGCAGAGAGCTGTCAGTGTCTCCTCTGCCTGTATGTGTGCCGTGTGCAACCACATACACAACTCATGGTAAGTATACTTGTTAGATGTACATGTATGTATACATTCTTAAGGTGTCACAGAGCTCGCCCGGTCATAAGGTACTTTCCTTATTGTAAGCATGAGGACCTGCGTTTAATCCCCAGAACCCGTATTTAAAAAGCCGAGCGTTGTATTAATCCCAGCATGGGGAAACAGAAACAGACAGGTCTCTGGGGCTCGCTAGCCAGCCAGCTTAGTCTACTCAGTGAGTTCCCCAAGCAGTGAAAGATCTTGCCCCAAACACAGAAACAAAACAGCTGGACTGCTGAACCCCTGAGGAGCAGTATACAGGGTTGTCATCTGCCCTGTTCACACACAGATGGGCACACGCACACACACAAAGCAGTCTATTTTATAAAGAAGCTAAAATATGGTTTTCAGTATTGGGAGCCTAGTCTGCTGCTGGGACGGTAACTCTCCTCTGCTTCCTTTGACTTCATTCCTTTATCTCCAGCTTTGGTGTCCTGCTGTCCAACTTGACCTCCCTTGGATGAGTAGCTTCTGGAAAGCTGATGTGAAGTGAATGTTGCTCCCAGTAAGAGCAGCGGGCGAGCAGAGTGCTGCACGGGAGCAGAGGTGCCTGCGGAGGGCAGGCTGGCTCTCCTGAGGTCAGCCTGCAGAGGAGCCTTGGTCTGCTAGGAATCTGTAGCACTAGACCATGGATGCTCTCTCTGCATCCAGGCCATTTCTCCCCCAGGGAACTGTAACTGTATTCACAGCGGTCTGTTCCCACACACAACTCCTCAACAGTTCCTGTCAGGTTCAGAGTGTGTTGCTGGGTTAAATGTCCGGGCATAGCTTTAGAGAGAAAACTGCCCACCAGAGCAGTGCCTTAGCATGAGGAGTGTTGACAAAGGCTGGACTATAATCCGTTTCATTCACTGTTACAGTTCTCTATGTGGGTGTTTCCACAATGTGGGAAACTCACTTCATTGAGGACTCTGAATATTTGGTAAGGCCGGGAAGACTGCAAGCCCTCTCTGAGGCCACAAGAGGAACAAAGCAGCTAATGTTAGAAAGAACTGGAATGCTCTTGTTTTCCGCCATTTGTAGAACTCAATAGGAATATTCTAGATGTGACAGATTTCTATCCTTAACTTGCTCCTTAAAGATTACACACGGTCACCTGTGAAGACATCTGCTGTATTGGAAAGCAGCACTCTGGTACTCAGCGAGTTCTAAAGTAAGACGGCATATCAACGAAACCAACACTGTCTGTAGAAGAGGAAGTTCTTGGTCTTGAAAAACTACCTGGAGCCTGACTGTGTTAGTGACACCAAGGCTGTGGAGCAGGCAGGTGAGCTCGTGTGTGTTAGTGACACCAAGGCTGTGGAATCGGGAGATGAGCTTGTGGGAGGCTGCTGATACTTACTGTCCTACTGTGAAGCAGTGAGACCGTGCCAGCCTTGCCTGCAGTTCTTAGTGCATTTCCTCGGTCCACCTCTGTGCCTCTTGTAAACCACAGTGGGAAATGCATCAGCTTAGTGGATGCCCCTTCCCTAGCCGGTAACATCTGGCTCACTTGGTTTCTGTGGGTGCCCTCCATGAAGTTTGCCTTCCCCCATGGAAGCTGCCTGCTTTGTTATGTTCATACAGTGCTCTTAGAGCTCAGAACCGAATTCCTACTCAATAGGAACTTCCTTGAGGAGGGACCCAGGTCACAGCCCTTCTGTTTTCCTCGGACACCAGCTCACTAGTTATCACGTGAGTGCTAACTTCCTTCCTCGGTGACTTTTCCATGTGGTAAAGTGGGGCATGAAGGTTTTTTTTTTTTTTTTTTTTTTTTGTGGATTGTTTGAGACAGGGTTTCTTCGTAGCTTTTGGTTCCTGTCCTGGAACTAGCTCTTGTAGACCAGGCTGGCCTCGAACTCACAGAGATCCGCCTGCCTCTGCCTCCCGAGTGCTGGGATTAAAGGCATGCGCCACCACTGCCCGGCAATGTGAGGAAATTTAATGCAGACTCATGCCGTAACCGCCCTCCCTCGTGTTCCTGATGGGATTGACTCTCTTTGTTGTTGTTTTTGTTTTTGTTCATTTGGGATAGGGTTTCACTCTGTTATCCCCAAAGTGGCCTCAAACTCACGTGGCCCAAGGTGCTCTGAAACTCGTGGCTCAGCCTCCAAAATGTTCCAGTTATTTTTATTTATTTGTTTTTAAAATTGATGAATATTGGGAAATCAGTATTATAAACAGAGAGATAGATAGGCATTTGTGGAAGAGTTGAGACTAGATTTCACACTTCTACCGTTGTCAGGATATGGTTCAGTGCACCACGAGGAGCAGGCAAAAAAGAGGCAACCACGAAAGAATTGAATGAGGTGCTCAGCCAGCTCAGCCTCTGTCCCTCTGTAACTGTCCCAGAGTCGCAGAGAAAGGTCTGTCTACGTGGTATACAGTGAAGACCAGTGAGGCATGTGGGCAGCTACACTCTCCCGGTCTGGAAGGCAAGGAAAGCCAGGGTTGCCAGCGCTTACCGGAGTTGGAGGGCACAGGGGGAGGTAAGAAACTGGCTAAACTCTCGTGGCTCCTTCTATGACAGGTTCCAAGGCTCAATCCGACTACAGGAACATTTTGCTAAGTTCTGTCTTCGGAATTAACACACCTCGAATTAGTGGCCTTTCTGAATGCTAACTGTGAAGAATGTGCCCTGCTAACTGTGTACTGTTCATAGTGGCCCAAGTGTCTAGCAGTCACCATCTTGTTGGCTTCATCTCCGCATACATTCCACGTGTGTACTTGAGACAGACCACCCTCAAGAAACATAGCCTGCATGGAGCATCTTCACCCAGCAGACAGATGGAAATTAAGGGACTAATCGGGCTCTCTTGAGAACTGGAGCAGATGAGCAGGAAATATAACTAACCAGGATTAATTTCACATATTGTCAATTATTGTTGTTCCCTTAATCAGTCCTTGAGTTGATCTAATTCTTTTCAGATTAGGGAGCTGGCTGAGCTCCCTGAGAATCGGGGACAGGGATACAGTTCACCTGTGCCCAGCGCTTTAACTCGGGGGGGGGGGGAGAGGTGGGCCTCGTTTGGAACCTGTTGATGGCGAAGGCTATGTCAGGCCTCACCAGCATCACAGGGCCAAATACAGTAACTGGCTTGTTGACTTGTGTTCTGGATGGGGAATCTGGTTATCTGACTTCCTTATCTTGTCCATTTGACACTTCGTGTCTCTGTTCTTTTTATTTTTAATTGTATTTGCTTTTCTGCTTACTTTGTTTTTGAGATGGAGTCTTGCTACGTTGTCCAAGTTAGCCTTGAACCGCTAGGCTCAGGTGGCCCTCCCTCTCAGCCTCCTGAGCACATTAGAATACGGTGCCCGGTATAATTGTTTTCAGGCTCATGTTATGAAACATCGAAACTAGACAACACCGAGTTCCCTTCCAGGTGTGTATTTTATTGATGTCTGTCTTGGGAAGCGTAGGCAACGTCTAACTGTGTCAGACACCTGCATGAGTGTGAGCCAGCATCCATTGTGCTGGTGGCGCTGCGGTGTAGAGGCCCCCTCATGTGAAAGTGAACACTGGAGTTTAACTTCCCTATCTCCATCTCTTCGCAGTGTTGCGTGTTTGTTTGTTTATATCCAGGCTCCCCTCATTGTGACCCCACCTCTAAGAACAGTAGTTTTCCAGTTGGACCCATCCTGGAATTCCGTAAAGATCCCAGGACTCCCCCATTCCTAGTCTCCACTCAGGACGTTGACATTAGACCAGATATATCAGCATCTTACAAACTCCTCCAAAGTATAGATTCAGTTTTGTTCTTTTAGATTTGTTTATTCTGTGTGTTTTGCCTGCATATGTGAATATGCACCACACATGTGTATAGTGTAAAGTTACCATTAGCTTTTAGCAATGTCCTCCCCTTTGATTATAGGGAAAAACCTAGATTCCTAAAAAGAATAGATTCCCCCCCCCAAACCTGGCCAGCTTCCAGTCTCTGTGATGGTTTGGAAGCATTGGTAGGAATATTGTGGCCCAGAAGTCACCGTGGCTCAGTCAGTTAGGCTCACCCCTATAATGTGGATTATAGGAAACCTTTCTTGAAAAAGATAAACAGGAAGTAAGAGCGAAAATACACGTCACCACATCATGGTTATTCAAGCCACAACGATATGAGCAATAAATGCACAACATATTCCCAGGACATGAGCACACTCCAGAACTCCGCATTGTTATTCCATTAGGGTTTGTGTTGCTGTTGTTTGCAGACTTAGTGGCATCAGCCAGATTCCTTGGACTTATTATCCACTTGCTGAGAAAGGTTTTCCTTCACAGTGGGCCATCCCAGGCTGCTTTGCCTCTGCTCACCTAGGCCTTTCTTCCCTTCTCTTCCTCATTGCGGTTATGGGAATCCCAGTCCCAAGTGCCAGGCCTCTCTGAACATGTGGTGGCAAACCTCGTGACATCCCTGAGAGCCTTCCGTGGTTTGGAATGAGTGGCGCTGCAAGAAGTCTCTGATGATTTTGGTAGACCGGCTACCTCCAGAATTTGTGGGCCATCTGAACTTGTCCAAGTAGCTCGCCTTTTAATATTGTGGTTTGGGCTCATTTTGGCCGAAATTATGGTATTTTGAGCCACCCAGGACAAGGAGACGCAGGCAGTTAAAGGAGAAAATGCTCAATGTTGGCTTGTGAGAGGTTAAAACTGGGCCCTCGGTGGTTCGTGAAGCCATTCTCCATTTCAGTTCTTCCCTGTTCCCTATGGCTGGAGAGTCCGTTATTACCCTGTGAGTCCATTCCTACACTGTCAATCCATTCCTACACTGTGAGTCCATTCCTACACTGTGAGTTCATTACTACACTACACCGTGAGTCCGTTCAAGACTTGGGGGAGCAGGGAAACTCTCGACCCAGATCTTTCTCTCCCAGAGGGGACCCTGACTTGGTCTCTGTATATCCACGTGAGCTGGGCTGCCAGCTCAGGGAGTCTATGAAAATTTGATGCAGAAATTAGCTTGTTCCTTATCTTGTACCTTCCTGCTCATAGTATTGACAGTACCACTGAATCGCTGGAGGCAGATAGCATCTCAGCTAGGGCTGGGCTATTTCAGCTTTCTGCCGCTGACAACATCAGAAGTGTTTTAACAGGGTTTTAATGGGCAACCTCTGTAGATCCTTGGAGGGTTGCAAAGAGCTGCCGTGAGAAACCCTTTCTGCTGCTCTGGGCTGGCGTGCCCTCTTTTCTCATCCATCCAGCTGCTGCTGCTTTCGATGGCCGCCTTCCTGGTGACAAGCGCTTCTTATTTGGGCCTGAAGGATGAGGACTTGAATTCCAGAGATGAGATTGTGAAATATAAAAAAGGAAAGGTCTTCTAAGGACGATTTCTTCCCATCCTGACAGAGGCAGGAAAAGGGGGGAGGTGTCACATGGGGCACACATAGGGCAAGGAAGAGGATCTAGTTAGAAATGCATCTGCCATTCCCAGGACTTTCAGAGAACATTCTTGGTGTGCCATTACAGCTGAAGTTTCCATATTTGATGGAGTCACAGGAACAGGAACCCATAGACTGTCAATCAAAGCCCATGTTCTAGCTCACCCACAGTTCTGACATTTGTTTAATGACTGGTAGGCATACAAAAGAGGAAAACTACCTTTCCACACATGAAGAATTTTATTTTGTTTTATTTTTTACTATTTTATAGGTCTTTGGAATTTTTCTGGTCTTAGGTAAAGCAGCGAGAGTTGAAGGACAGTGAATCAATACAGCCGTGGCTGCTTGGATTCTGTTATCAGGGTCAACGACCTGAGTTCCCAGTCACAAAAGATCATGGGATGGGAAGGGTGGGTAGCCCCTCTCCCTAGAATTCTCTTCTAAAACAATGGCACAGTGAAGTGAGGTGACAGAAGAATGCTTTGCCCCTGCCAGCTCGCCCCTGGTTTTCGCCCTGTACCCCGGAACAGGAGAATGGCCACAATGGAACCAGGGCAGGAATATCAGATGTAATAACATCTAGTCCAATCAGGGGGATTATTCGCTGCCTCTACGAGGTACACTCACTGTGGAATCCGAGCCTGTCGAGGAATCAGGCCTGTCAAGCAGACCCCCACTGCTACCTTTGTTCTATGTTGCCTTCGTCCCAGATGCTGTCTGGCTGTTTTTCAGGAGAGCTAAGAATATTCCCTTCAGTGTCGGAGACCAACCCTTCACTCCAAGCTCTGCCTGCCCGGAATGGTTTTATCGCTGTCACTCTCCTCAGCGTTTCCAAGCTGTCTGAGCAAAGTCTCCTATCAGACATGTAAGGCCGTTCACAGCCTCCTCTTCCCAGAGCACGGTGATAGTCGAGGGTTATCGCCTGTCCTTCAGGGATTTAAGATTCTTAACTTGTCACCAACAGAGGCAGGACTTCAGCTTTTAAGAGATAAGTCTGATTATCAAGAATGGAGGGAAAAGTAAGCCATTACCCCTCTGGGACGTGTTCTCAGGTTCTTGGGAAGCCTGGGCCTGTCTGCACTTCACTTCCTTAGACTGAGCACCCCTCCCAAAGCAGCTGATGCTGAGGTACTTCAAGTTGTTACCCTAACTATGGTCATGGAAAAGACCCTCTGAGATGTGCCCAGGTTTGGGGTCCTTCGAGACCACATCGCTATCCTCCCCATCTGCCAGCTCTTGCAGTCTTTCTGCCCTCTCTTCTGCAGTGCTCTCTAGTGCTTGGCTGGGGTTTCAGATGTTGTGATGCTGCTAGTGGAATGGCTGTTGACTTAACACATGATGGGGTGGGGAAGAGAAGATTTAGGAAGTAATGAGGAAATGGGTGGTACAGTGACTCCAGTAGACCCAGACAAGAAACCCAAGAGTGGGGAGCCAGAGTGAAGTGATTAAAACTGAGATCTTGGTGTGAGCCTTTAAACAAGTGCATACCGAAGCGTGCCGAACCACAAATTTCAATGTTGTAAAACTATATCCTCATTTTCTAACATCAAGAAGCCCAGGCTTGACCAGGTAGCTTGGTCTGAGCTAGACCCTCTTTCTCTAGGTCTTAGATTTCTCTGTAAAAATGAGAGAGTAGTCTTCCTTATTAAAGGAAACTAATTAGCTGTTTTTGCCCAAGGTAGAGATGACTTCCTGTGACTTTGCAGCCTCCTGCCTCGCGTAAGTCCACAAGGGTAACTTTGCATTTTCATCCAGTGGTCCAGTGTTCCTGGATCAGGGGAAGCAGGGCATTCTGAGACTCTGGGCGGCTGGCTTCCTCTGCCTGGTGGACATTTGGTTTTGTTTGACATTGTTCATTTGGGTTTTGATCTTAGTGCTGGCCTTGAATTTGCATCCACCCTCTTGTTTCGCCTCCCAGTTGCTGGGATTACAGGTGTAACTGGCTGGGTTTCTTTGAGGGTTTGTTAGTCAAGGTGCCCCAGTCCCCACCCCCTCGGTAGATTTCCATTGCTTTCCTGTTTGCTCCCTTTCCAAGGCACTGCGGGGCCACACAGTCCTCTAGATTTCCCTCAGTGATAGTATCCCACCACGCAGCTATTCCCTGCTGCCAGTTAGGTGGTTCCCACATTTAATCGTTAACATTTCCAAATCATAAGAATACCAAATCTGTGTACACCATCCTTCTGCATCAGGAACTGTGGGCCACTCTCCTGCTAAGGTTAATTTTCCTTCCAATATGCAACAGGGTTCAGAACTTTTTAAGTATACATACTTAAAACATTACAAAGTTAGAGGCATTTTCCATCATGTTCTGGACGGTTTGCTGTCCAGCCTGGTCACTCTGCGGGGCTGTATCTCCGCATGCCAGGTTTTTTCCCATCTTAGCTTCCACTTGCGGGGGTCCAGGGGAAAGCTGTCTTTAACCATGATCATTATTATGGGCTGTGGGAACATCAGCCTTCCTGTCTGCTTTGAACTTTAAGTGCTGACATTCTGACAGGCAGAACTTGAACACTGAGGTAGTCAAGAAAAGTGCATGGTTGGTTTTTTGTGTTCTGCAGAGTGTGACACAGACTGGAGAAGGAGCTTTGAAAGTCAGACTGGAGAATACACAGTTGTGAGACCTTCAGTAGCGTCTTTCTTTGGGGGGCGGGGCAGGGATTGAGACAGGGTTTCTCTGTAGCTTTGGAGCCTGTCCTGGAACTAGCTCTTGTAGACCAGGTTGACCGCAAGCTCACAGAAATCCTCTTGCCTCTGCCTCCCTAGTGCTGGAATTAAAGGCGTGTGCCACCCCTGCCTGGTGAGTTTCCGTCAGTAGGAATTTGTTTTGTTTGTTTATTTATGAGACAGGCTGTACCTCTGGCTGTCCTGAAACCCTGAGCCTGGCCTCAAACTCAGAAACCCACCTGGCCAGGCTGAAGAATTTTAATCTTTTCTATTCTCCTTTGGCCTTGGGTTTATTGTTAGTCATCTCTGTAATTTGGTTTCTCTGTGTAACATTTTTCTTTTGAGACAGGGTTTCTCTGCAGCCCTGGTTGTAGTGTAACTCACTCTGTAGACCAGGCTGGCCTTGAACTCACAGAGCTCCACCTGTCTCTGCTAGGTTTAAAGGTTTGTGCCACCACCTCCTGGCTCAGTTTCTCTGTATAAACTTAACCTGTGAAATTAACTTTCAGGTTTTGGATTGGGTGGCGGTGGAGTGTTTTGTTTTTTCCTTTTTGTTGTCTTGAGTGGGTGGAAGTGAGCCAGGGTCTCTCTATGCTGCTCCTGCATCCTGAGTGCTGGACTCACAGACATGTACCCAGCTTAAGTGATGTGAATTTTAAGAATTTAACACAGCAAGTCTAAAAGATTGCCATGTCAGGATTTAATCAATATAAAAGCTATTCATGAATATGTTGCTTTTTTTAAATGCTCAGATTTCCAGCCCCACTATATATTTATACTTACAGTGCATGCCACTCAGACTGACCCGTTTCAAAAGCTATGTGGCCACCGTGTTGATTAGCACCGAGCTAAAGCACAGGTCTTGCCAGTAGCCACAGCATTTATTGATTAGCATGGAGCTAGAGCACAAACCCACACTCTAGCCTCCTACCTTTACTTTTATCAACACAAAGGGAAGGTTGACTTGAACTCAGTCCTGGCTTTGCTGGTAGCTGTGTATTGAGCAGCCTTTCCCCATTTTGTAGATAATAAGATGCTCTTGCCTTTCTCCTTTGCTGACCACGCCTGCTGTGGAACTTGGGTCTAATGACCTTGGAAGAACTCTTGCTAACTTTGTCACCTCTTTTCACTTAGCAAGTGACCTTCTCAATTGCCAGCACTGATTTAATTTCAGTTGCTTCTAAAGTTTACTTTTTACACTTTTGTTGGTTTTAGCTAGTGGCTGTTGTGCCAAAGGTCACACTTGTACACTTCCTTACAGAGATTCTCAGTATGGTGTCCAGGTTCCCAAGATCTTTCTGTATCCACTTTTTGGATTCTGCTGCCACTGATTTGTTCCAAAACTCAGAAGGTCCCATATTATTTCAAATGACAGCAAATGAGGACAGAGGGACAACGAGGGGAACAGAATGCGTCGGCTTCTTTGGCATCTTGATTACCCTCAATCTTTCAGTAACCGTGTCTTCATGGATGCCGTCTTGCCAGCTTAGCATCTAACCGCAAACAGATTCTTGAGTCTGTTTGGATCAGGAGGCAGCAGTAAGTCCGGCCTCAGCCCAGTGATTCAGAAGCCTCAGGTGTCCTGGTGTGTGATGCTGTGTGGTGCCATCAGTATACTCTGCCAGCATCGCTTGTCATCCTAAGAGTTTCCTTTGGTCTAGTGCTGTGGTGCTAAAGAGGATAGTTCTTATTATTTTTAAAAAGTATAACCAAGGTAGAGAAGATGAGATTAGTGATTAACAATAGCTCAAAGGATTTATTACCTTTATTAATTTTTAGGGTTTTGTTTGTTTGTTTGTTTGTTTGTTTCTAGAGAAAGGGTTTCTCTGTGTAACAGCCGTACCTGACCTGGAACTAGCTCTTGTAGGCCAGGCTGGCCTCGAACTCACAGAGAGCCACCTGCCTCTGACTCCTGAGTGCTGGGATTAAAGGTGATATCTACCACAGCCCAGCTTACTATTATTTTTTAAGACTTACTCACTATGTAGCTCTGTCTAGCCCAGGACTTGCTTTGTAGCTAAGGCAGGCCTTGAACTCACAGAGTAAGGTATGCCTGCCTTTACCTCCCCAATTCTGGGTTTAAAGGTGCATGTACCACACTCAACTCTTTTCCTTATATGTGGAATTATGCAAAGAAAGCATCTTATTTTTAGCTATCGGATGTGTTAGGTTACACATTGAACACTGAGGTTCACTTTTTTTTATATCACATGCAACTGCTGCTTTAATTCAGATATGATGAACACTGACCACAGCCGTTTCTGTACACAGATTCTCAGTTTCCTTGTTTTTTATTCTCTCTCTCTCTCCCTCCCTCCCTCCCTCCCTCCCTCCCTCCCTCCCTCCCTCCCTCCCTCCCTCCCTCCCTCCCTCCCTTCCTTTCTTTTTTGTTGTTTGTTTGTTTGGAGTTTTTGTTGTTTTGTTTTGGAGACAGGGTTTCTCTGTGTACCTTGACTACAACCTGACTAGAACTCGCTCTGTAGGCGAGGCTGGCCTCAAACTCATAGAGATCTGCCTACCTCTGCCTTCCAAGGGCTGAGATTGAAGGCCTGCACCTCAACCACTGATTTCACTTTCTTGTCCTGTCAAAATATTCCATAGAGAATTCAGGAAATAGTAATTCTCTGTTACCTGCTTTTCAAGTAACTCCAGCTTTTTCTCCTACCAAAAGGAGCAATATTAGAATGATTTGAGCTCTGCCAGTACTTCGAGGTTTTATTTTAGTTGAATGAGAAATGCTCACATAATTTCATAAAATATTTTAACCCGGAGCAGGAGAGATGGGCTGTCAGTTAAGAGCGCTTGTTGCTTTTAAAGAGGACTGGGATTTAGTTCTCTGACCTGTAAGGTGGCTCACAACCATCTGTAACTCCAGTTCCAGGAGATCTGACTCCTTCAGACTTCCTAGGAACCAGACATGTCTGTGGTACACATACATGCATCTGTTAGAACACCAATACACATAACATGAAATACTAACAATAATTTAAATAGCTAAAAAATATCTTTTATTCCTTTGCACAGAGATCTTTCTCCACTTCATGCCTGGTTTCTCCCCTTCTTTTTATTAATCGTACACCCCCATCCCCCTCCCTTTAACCAGATCTTGACTCCTGTTTGGAAGCCTGGCCTTTAATTGAACTGTTTTAGTGATAGGTAAATCCTTTATTCTTTTGCTTTGAGATTCTTTTTAATCCCAGTTATATACTGAAAGTCTATGAGACTATAGGCATGCTGAAATTTTAACCAGGAAAACTGCCTGCACAGGAAACCATAATTTGTCATGTTTTTGAGGCAGCCCCCCTCCAAATTGGTGATTCATTTTCTTATGCTTCTAGGTTCTTCATTTAAGAAGCTCTCACAGTAGAGGAGAGCTGCTGTGTCCTTTTTGACCAGCCCCTGGCTCTGAAACCATAACCTGCTATCGGGGTTTTCTTCTAAAAATTAATGCTGGTGCCATATTATCCTCCAGGTTTATAAAGAATTTGAGAACTTCCTCAGTGCCACACATGTGGCAAAGTTATTTCAGCCTGGTTCCTCCTTAAGGTTCAGATCTGAAATATAGAACCATGCTAGGTATTTGGGAATCTCACCTTCAGAAGAGGAGAGAAGGCTGTAATGGCTGCAGGTTGTCTGAGCAGCTAGGTGTTTTCCGTACAGGCCAGAGGCTCTTCACTCTGGATGAAAGGTCCTCTCTGTAACTGTGAGGCCTGGAGGTAGCGTTTTAGAATTAGACACACGTTAACAAAAGGGTAATTTTCTTGAAGATCTGATGGAGTGGGGGATTATTTTTCTTTTAGTTCTGGCACTTTTTGGAATATTATATTTTTCACAGTCCTTGGTACACACCCCAAACTTCTGACCCCCCAGGACCAATGCTCTCTTAAGCGGAGAAGGCCAGTTGGTAGAGCACATGCCTAGCATTCAGGAAGCCCTGGCTTCTGTCCCTAACACTGCATGAGCCAGGACTGGTTCACATACCCCGCAACTTCAACATATTGGAAAATGGAAGCAGAATAGGCAGTTTGGCTACAAAGCAAATTTGAGGCCAACCTAGGGTACATGACACTTTGTCTTAAGAGCGGGAGAGCATAAGAATGAGGGAGAGTTCTTTCAAGATCTCTTTCAGTCTGGGTTGAGTGCCCCTCTTCCTGCTTTATGCACATTTTGAACCCCTGTGGTGCCTTCCTTCAGAAATGACCATTATTATCTTTATTACAGAATCCTCCTTATCATTATTTAAGAACCAGGTATCTGCTTAACATATTACTACTACAGGATTTGAGCTAATATCATGAGATACAAAATTACTTTGCCTGCCTCAGTTGGGAATTTCATGGAATTTCCTTCAGACTGACGGTGTTTCCAGATGGAGCCATGTGCCTCTGTGTCTGTGTCAGGCCTTAGAGAAGTCACTGCTTTCAACGATCTGCAGCTAGTGACCCTCCCTGGGGACAAAAGGGGTGACTAATTGGAGTAGGAGTTTGATAAACTTTGTTAAGAAGGCTCTAAAAATACCTCTTCCGCTACCCCTCGGTTTTGTCTGGAAGCACTCTTAAGGGGACACTGGAAGGGGATAATGACCATCAGAGCGAGTGGCAGGTTCCCAATGCCCAAGTCTCCTTTCAGAAGCTTCACACCTTCGATCCCCAGGGAAGAGTTTTGACCCCAAACTTTACAGGTTTCCTGGTAAAATCTGCCTTTCCCAGACACTTGTGTGGCTAATGACTTTTGCAGAGGAGAATTTACACTGAGACCGGCTATCAGCCCAACTCCTCTTAGCACGTCATCCAGGTCTCAAATTGGATGTTACTGGAGCCTTTTGTGCTACATAACTATTCCTATGAATATTTATATGCTGTTTAAACAGCATCTTCCCAGTTCAACGAGGGTAAAGAGGGAACCCAAAGGAGGAAGAAACCCACCTGATGCAGATCTGACATCTGAATGGGACTAGACTATTGGAGAGTGGTTCTTGTAACCCTCCCCCAGGTCACAGGGGACCCTGGGCAAGCCACAGCCTCTGTCCCTCAGGGTTTTGTCATGTTGTTGTGTAACTTTAAAACGAAAAGATTGGGCAAACTCTTTCATTTTAAGACCTGCCTTCTCGTGCTCCCGCCCCCGATAGCAGAGCCTGGTACATCGGACCCCTAAGACAGACAGGGGAGGAGATAAGTTGGCTAATAGCGGAGCTCTGCCACTGGCTCAGGGGCTTCCTGCTCTGGTTTGGGCGAGCTTTCTTCCAGCTGTGGCATTCCATAGTTCCAACTAATGTGGAGTGAGTCTTACTAGCAGCAGACGAAGATTTTAGTTTTTGCTTTTCATTCTCTACCCACATTGGGGAGAGAAAGACAAGATCTTGAATTGTTGTGTGACTTGAGGTAATAATCACTGTAATTCATCTACACAAAGGACTGGCACAGATCTAAGCATTGGAAGTCCTTGGAATTTACAGTACAAACGTCTTCTCCATGAAGGAAGAGAAGAGATGGGTTCCCTGGAGCTTCCTTGACTCTGCCCCTTGGGCCTTAGTGCTCAGCTCCCTCCTTTGTCCTCTTGCATCCCTGTGACTGGAGCTCTGTGGAGCACTTTGGAATTCTGACCGAGAGTGGATTTCCTTGCTTCCCCGTGTCCCTCTGTGAGCAAGGCCCAGTGGTCTGATTCCTCTGCGGCCTCTCAGCAGAGACTTGCTGCAAAGGCTAAACTCTGTGCCTTCCAGGGAAGACACAGAATGCGCCCCGTTGCTGTTGTCAGCCCAGCACCGCAGCTTCCCTCTTTCCTTCTGCGGGGTGCCCTGTGCCTGCCAGGCCGGAGCTGCTGCGATCTGCTCATCCCGGCCAGGTCCAGACCAGCCTTGCCCTCTCACTGCGGTTGTGTCATTTTTATCCGCCATTTTCCTGTGGCTGGTGATCCCCGCACATCTGTCTCAGGGTTTCTTCCCCACCAAAAAGTAATACTAAAAACTGTATTTTTCTGTCAGCCGCACTCTGACCTAGGCACTTCCCATGGGTTGACTTGTCCAGGCTCTGGGAATGACCAGGTAGAGGTGAAGACAGGGTAGGTGCAGGGTTTCTGCAGTCTGTCTCTGGTATTTATAGCCAATGGCTTGCTTACAGGCAGGCTGGGCTGAGCCCAAATGAGTGTCTTTTGTCTGAAACGTACAATTTTGAGAATTTGGCATTTTTGACAAATGAGTTAGCCACTTCAGTTGCTCATGCACGGATGTGATGGTTTGGCAGGTGGAGTTATTCTATTATGTTAAAATTTATTAACAAGGGCTTAATTTCATTCCAAACAGATTGTGTCAAGGCGCCCATGCTCTGCGGAATACAGTGAAATATGAGAAGTCTTGAGCTCTTGGTGGATGTTGAGTCGAGACCCTGGCTTAGCCTACCTCCCTCTAGGCAGCCACAGCCACGAAACTTTCTTGACCTTTTCACCCTTCAACTTTGTTTGAACTTGGAGGACTTTTGAAGAAGGAGAGAGAGAGAGAGAGAGAGAGAGAGAGAGAGAGAGAGAGAGAAGTAGAAGGAGGTTGGTGGGTTGGGGGAGGCCGTAGAAGAGATACGCACTGTGTGGGGGGCTGCTGATTATATGTTAGCTAACAGTAATACCAGGAAAATAATCCTCCTCTGTGTATGAGTTTCTGCTACTGGGAGCCCGGGGTAATCAGCTCACATGACATCCTCAGAGGCTAATGCTAGCCTGTGCTGTTTGTGAGCATATTCAAACAAAGGCTGATTATCCAAACAAGAATTTGGACTGCAGCAGTTGGACCCGTTAAATTATAGTTAGTAAAACTTGGCGCCTTGTAAGCTTGGAATGTCCCAATTGCAGCTGGATCTTCGTTTGTCAGGCAACCTCACTAAACAGTAAAACCAGAGATTTTTATCTTGCCATGACTCTATTTAACTCCTTGGGTTCAAAGAACAATGTGCCAACTGCCGTAGTTTGGACTTCTGGCCACCTCTGCATCCTGCAGTGCCTGAGGTAATGAGCCCTCAGTATTTGCTGATGCTCACTGAGAAGGCGGGGGATGTGTGAGACCAAGTGGTTCTTTTTCCTAGGTCTTATTTAGGAGCGAGAGTAGTTGTCACCCATGTATCCCACTGGTCACTCTTATTAAGGCTAAGGTTGAGAAAGCCCCACGAAGGATGCTGTTTTATGTAAATCATCACCATAGGTGGTATATCATAGCCCATTGTAAAAAGCTTATAAAAACTGGACAATAATGGAGGACATCTTAGCCCTTGGGAGGCAGAGGCATGCAGATATCTGAGTTTGAAGCCAGTGAGGGTGACATAGTGAGAGCTTGCCTTATTTAAAAAAAAAAAATGCTTAAAACGGAGTAAGAGTCAGTCATTCAGTGACAGGCGATGGAGGAATAAACACTTCCGGGGGGGGGGGGGGGGGGTTTCAGATGGGGGTAGGGCAGCAGGGGGCGGTGGACCCTCCAAGGTGGGACCAGAGGTGATTTTACACAGAGAGAGCTTTTAAGGGCAGGGAAACTGAGGCAGAAAGTACAGACAAATGGTATGAGCGAGCAGTGAGCGGAGACTGGAAAGTAGAGATTAGAGGCACGAGGGGGCTGCCCCTTGCTACAGGAGGAAGCTGCCGTTAAAAGTTGCCTTTCTTTTCCGACATAGCTGTCTTTAATAAGTTAGCATATATTGAAAGTGTACCTTGTGTCAGGATGTTAAATTCTCAGTTCTCCAAGAGACTCAAAGAAGCTTAGTCACTTTTCCAATCCCACACAGCCCACGAGTGGTCTTTTCAGCCTGCATTAACTTCAGGTCCCAGCTTTCTACTGCTTTAATCCTCTGGCTTTCTGATCAGAGTGCAGAAGGGACTAGGTGTGATTTGCACAAACATAGGAGGTCTCCCTGGAGAATGGCGTGGCGCTCTCTGAGTTAGATGGGGAGGGGGAGGGAATTCCAGTATGTGAATGACTTCCATACTGGAGAAGATGCGGGCACGATCGCCACCCTACATGAGTTTAAACATGTGGGTGCGGTGAGACTCTAAAAGGTTCTTCTTGACTGTCCCAGGAAGACAGTCTGTTCTTACAGTTACTTTGCACAGAGACCGCAGCAGTAGGAACTCACAGCCTTGGTGGCATCACCCTTCCTGGGAAATATGGCTGATGCCGTTAGCGTCCAGCTCTCCGCTTGCCAGTTACCATATTCTTGTCCTCTGCTGACCTTGCCACTGTCTTGTTTTCTTTCCTGTCTTCTTTGATATACTCTGTTATTGTAAGCCAGGCTGTGGCTTCTGGGAGGGGTGACTGGCAGGGTCAGTGAGACTTAAGCACTGAAACGTGGGTCCCAGAGGTGGAAGCCAGATTTCCTTTCCGGGCCCTGAGGCCAGCCTCCCCTGATGGCTTTATGAGCTAGAAATGGCAAAAATCAAAGTGGATATTGCAGAGTGTCCAGACAATCAAATAAATCCAAATGCCTGGAAACTAAAGGTTTTAAATTTTTATCATATATAAATTGTGAACATTTATACTGTTCACAATTGAAGCACCATAATATACCTCTCAGCCAGTTTCTCCTCTGAGTGGTAGACAGGTTTGGAGTCCAGTTCTTCCAAGCTGATGTAGTCCGCTCAGTTCTGAATCGGTCGACGTGGTTAAGCAGCAGCACTGTCTTTCTTTAGCTTAGATTAGGACAGCTCAGTCTGCGTGGAGATTGGAGCACAGATCTTCGATGCAACGGCAGTCCCATCAAAGATACTTATTTACCCTAGAGGAACAACTTGCCCAGGAACTGACCCTAGCGTCACAGATTTCTGGGTTTGTGATTTTGGTTTTATGCGGTCCAAAAAGCTATTAAAATGGCCGGAAGCAGCTTTCCGTGGCCTCCTTGCTGATGGAATGTGGTGGTCTAAGGATGAGTCTCTCCCCTTGTCTGACATTAATCATTTCTGTGTTATCAGTGGCTCGAAGATTAACACAGAAAGGACTGGGCGATCACGTTTCAGCGCGTCACTCAGGAATAGCAGAGGATAGCATGCAACCATTAAGATCTACATCATGCTAAAAGTATTAAACGTGGCTTTCGGAGATTAGCTTTTTCCTACTTAAAATTAAGAACTCAAAGATTTTAATCAAGATAATCCTAAAATGTCTTAAGGTGCAACTTACTCTAGGGGTGATACACTTGGAATAATAAAGACCAAAGGAGAAATTGTGGGTTAATGTTTACTCTTTTATTACTATTTTAATCAAATGCCTTTACAACTTGACCTTTTAAATGTCAATATGTTTCTTTAAGAGAACACTCAAGTGTGGGACTGTTGTGTTGAAAGTTCACAGCCTAAAAGCCTTTTTCATTGCATCTTAAATATGTGTGGAAAATATGTTTCACTTGAGGTTCAGTTTGAAGATCACATTCTCCTGATATTTCGGAGATGCCTCTGGCTGTCTGGGCCCTCTTACCATGCCACCAAAGCCATGCACACAGCAGGAGGCACTTTTGTGTATAGTTTCTTACTTTGCAATAATCCCGTAAAGTAAAATAATGTTTTGCTTCACAGATAAGAAGGATGAACCTGTGGAGGATACATGGTGGGAACAAGCTTAGGCTGGGCTCTAGAAACTCAAGTCCGGAGACTCTTCACTACACCTTGGCATTGAACATGTGTGCTGCTGTTCATTTAAGTTTCAGGTGGTGCCACACATCTGTCTTCTCGGAACTCAGGAGACTGGGGCTGGAGAGTCAGGAGTTTGAGGCCAGCCTGAGACTCATGAAGACCCTGCCTATAAGAAAAAAGGAAAAGCGAGGGGAAAAAGATGTATGCGCGTTAGCTGCACAGGGTTGTCTGAGCTGCTTAGGAAGTCAGGGCACAGGTCAGGAGCCCAGGACCAGCCTCAGTATGAAAGATGTATTTATCAGCTCTTATTATCAACCCTAAGAGGTTGAGAAAAGTTTCGTCTCATTCACTACAATGTATTTGTTTACCTCTGTCACAGAACCTTTTACGTAAGGGAACCATTTCTTTTAAACTGGATTTATTTATTTGGTTTTTTTCCAGACAGGGTTTCTCTGTGTTAACAGCCCTGGCTGTCTGGAACTCACTGTGTAGACCAGGCTGGTCTCAAACTCACAGAGATCCACTCACCTCTACCTCTAGAATGCTGGGATTAAAGGTGGGCATAGCCCAGCTCAAATTTGTTCTAATTACATTAACGTATATTTTAACTAAAACCTTCACCCCAAGAAAAGAAGTGTCCTTCGAAAGTATCAGGGTCTGTTTCTCTTAAAGTGATTTCGATGAAGTCAGAGGCGCACAGTTTAGGTGTTTGGTTCGATTTCAGCGTGCCCTCCTATTGGGAAGTGTCCATGGTCGCATCATGAAAAGGTTCTCACTATGTGATAGCATCTTCTTCCACTTTGGTTTACTGCCCCATCTCTTACGCTTCAAAAGCGCTAACTTACAATTACAGTCCAGTCGGTACAGACAGAACAGTGAATGGGAGAGTTTAGCGGTGGGTGTTTGACTGGCTGTGCGTCCATAAGTCAGTGAGGGGTTTGTTGTTACCGCTGACGTGGGTGTATATGTATTGTACCTCAGCAGGTGAAAAGACCAGTGTAGGACCCGTTGACCACCAGGCACCTGCACCTGTCTTTGGCTCGGTGGCTATCTACTTCTTGGTTCATATTACAGCTCTTTGTTAATGCTGAAGGAAAAGTAACAGTCAATAAAGCAAATAAGATAATAGCTGTGGGCAAAGCCAGGTTCAGACCTGAACTAACGCCTTTCTCCTGCAGAGTCTCTCTTTCCCCACTGTCTTCTTCGGTTGGCCTGGCTTTCTTCTGTGGTGGTTTGGATGAGAATGTTCCCCCATAGGCTCAGACATTTGAATACTTAGTCCCCAGTTGGTTTGGAGTGGAGCAGCCTAGCAATGTATGTACTCCCAATGATTCTTTGGTATGCATAAGTTTTATAATTTGTTAAAGATGAAAGCAGCCTAGAGTGGTCCGATTGGTGTTTGCCTTGTGTGCACAGCAGACCCATGTTAAAACCTGGTGCACACCTATAAATTCAACTCTAGGGATATGTAAATAGGAGAATAAGTTCAGGTCATTTTGGGCTACATAGTTTGAGGCCAGCCTGGAACACAGGAGACTCCATCTCAGCTATTTTAATCATATTTTCATATGAATTAGATCAATGTGTTTTTTGTAAAAGAATTGAATCATGGCTGAGTATATGATACTGAAAAACATAGAGTATATTCAACCATTTGAAGAAGAAGAACCACTTTTCAATGGATCTGTGAGGTGGGAAGAGTCACCTTTAATCTTTGCTATACAAAGGACATGGAAGAAGGAAGCCAGCTGCTTGCTCCCACTCTCACTGGCAAGTTCATTCCTTCAGTAGAGCCTGCTTCTTCAGGCTTCCAGAATATACAGAAGACCAGCTGAGACATCAGTCTTGTGGCCTCAGAAATTTACTGGAGTCTTGGACCTTCATTTGGTATGCAGCCATCACTGGGCTAGCTTGACCACAGCCTGTAAGCCATTTTAGTAAATCATACGTATATTCCATTCTATACGTTCTGTTTCCATGGAACCCTGATTATAACACGGGGCCATTTTTGAAGTTGGTGGAAAAATATGTTCTAATGCTAAAACAAAAATTCATCTCAAACTTTTTAAATTCAACTCTTCAGCAACTTAATTTTTAAAATGAAACATTCTAAGATAATACAATCCAGAGACAGACTGATCATACTTGTATGTGAGAGAATGATGGTAGGAAATAGTACCATTTTTCCTATTACTAAACCGTTGTGTTTCTCTAAGAGCAGAACACTTCAGGTGTACATTAAAGTTGATGCACGCATGTGCTAATGTTGCAGTTTGAAGTCTGAGCTGAGTTTTTCAGGCAGGGTTCCTTGTGCTCTGCTGTATGTATGTTCAGAAGCAAATTCACAGTGAATTCTCAACATGCAATACAGGTGAGTGCTGACAGAAAACACTTCAGACCCATTACATGTTTGATGTTAAATTAAATTTTAGTTTCTGCACATTCAGAAGCCTTTTATTGCGAAAATTTTTTACAACCCCAATGTTCATTTACATCATTCCCATATGGAGTTGTGAACCACAAGAATCAAGGCTCTGTATCATAAATCTGCCCATCACATTCAATCATTCAAGTTTCTTTCTACTTTCTTTAGTGTGTGTGTGTGTGTGTGTGTGTGTGTGTGTGAAAGAGAGAGAGAGAGAACATTATATAGAGGTATTTTCTCAACTGAGGTTCCCTCAAGACCATCCTTGGTTACTTAGTAAATTCAAAACTAGACTAGAATACATAAGACCTTGCCTCAAAATAAATCAAACAATAAATAGAATGAAAAGTCACTTAAAACCTTTTTAAGCCACATTTCCCCCGAAGTAATATTTTTCATAGGAAAAATATAGCAGCAAACAGAAAGAAACTGACATTCCTTATGACCCCGTTGCCAGGGTTGTGCGTGTCATTATTAACAAGTGCATACCCCATCTTTAGATTCACTTTGCCACTCTGTTAAAAGGTACTAACTAAAAGACAAAGGAACTGGTTTCAATAGGTTAAAATGAAAATTAATGGGAAAATCCATTTGGTCTAAAGAAATCCCATGAGAAAATGAATGAGTTTCTAAGCAGAATGACTAGAAGTTGTTTAAAAAAAAAAAAAAAACATGTTTGGGGCTTTAGAGATGGCTCAGCGGTTAAGAGTACTGGCCGCTCTTTCAGAGGCCCTGAGTTCAATTCCCAACACTCACATAGTAGCTCACAACCACTTGTAATGAGATCTAATGCTCTCTTTAGGTGTGCAGGCAAACATGCAGACATAACACTTTATACATAATAAATTAATAAATATTTTAAAAATATGTCATCAGAGAACAACATTGGATAAATTCAGAGTATTGTTCTAGTTTGTGTTAAAATTGCTTCATTCTCATATCCTTCATTTATTCTACCACTGCCTGGCTGCAGAATGTACAGCATCAGATGGAGACAGTGCCTGTGGAGGTCAGAAAAGGGTGTCAGATAGCCAGGAACTGGAGTTGTGAGCCACCATGTGGGTGCTGGGAACTGAACTCTGGTTCTCTGCAAGAGCAACAAGTGCTCTTAGCCACTGAGCCGTCCTTCCAGCCTCTATTCCACACGTAAGAGAAAAAGATAAGTTAGTTTTGGTGGTACATGTTTGTAATTCCAATGCTTCAATGTAAGAGTTTTAGGGTAGCCTGGTTTTATGAGACTCCATCTTGAAGAGCAAGCAGTAGGGTGTAACAGAGAAGCAGTGGAGTGTTAGATCTACTTTCCTCTGGTGTTGTTTCTGGTTTGTTATTCATCTTTCTCGTTGGAGCATAACAAACTGTAATTTTAGAAAGTATTTAATCAAATATTATTGATCTATATAACATTGCTTATTTTAAAAAGTTGTTCCCAAACCTATCTTATGTCAATCCGTTTATCTCTCTAGTAGAAAATTTTGTGTGCCCAAACCAGTCACAGGGTCTTCTGTGCTTGCAGTCGGTGGTTTCAAGTGAAGTTGTAAGATGCTGAGCTTGTAAAACCCCAGCTCCTAAGGGAATCCTAAAATTCCTTCTTCTGTTCCATGGTCTCAAGGTTTCAATGGAAACAAAGCAAGGGCACACCCTACCTGCCTTTCCTGCCTGCTGCAAGGTCATGGGTGCTGGTGGGCAGCTCTTTCAGGGCTGGGGCGTGTTTGGGGGCTCAAGTCCAAGGCTAGATGTTGACATGATAAAGGAAAGGAAGCATAGGTGGGTGGGTGTCAAGTAACGTGTCCCAGGTGCCACTGTTCTGGGGTTGAGGCTTCCTTTCTGGTCTGAGTGAGCCCTTGGCTAGTGTGGCCCCAAACTCGTCTGTATCCATGCTCTGGTGTCCTCCAGGTAGAGTCAGAGCTGGTTCCAGATGTTCTCGTGACCTCTTCTTCTACTTCCAAGACTACTCAAACGTGTTCTGGGAACTTCAGTGCTCCAGGGTGAGCTAGGAGAAGGTCCTAGAACGTTCTGGACATGGCTCACCTGCCATGGCGTCATTGGAGTCCATGCAGCTGAATTAGACCAGTTAGTATTCTCGTTTGTTAAAGAGAATTTCTGAACCCAGTGCAGTGGTACAGACCACTGCTGTGCAGGAGACTGAGGCAGGAGATTTGTTTGAACCTAAGAAATTGGCCAACCCAGCTTAGAAAACACAGTAGGATCCTTTGTCCAGGGGGAAAAAAACCTAAAATCCTTTTTTTTTTTCAATTGCAAGTCATGTCTCATTTTGATATAACATCAACCGTTCAGCTTTGACATGATTTAAAATGAAGGAAATGTGTGTGTGTAATAACCTAATTGACAAGCAATCATGCCTGCTCCCTCGCCCAGTGTTATCCTAGCATTTGGAGACCCATTTTGTTTAATTTGTTTTTTCATATAGTTTCTGGTGGGAAAATGCATTGCTGTGATACCCAAATTAACTTGATTGAAATGTCTTAGACTTCGTCATTTTCGAGTGGCTAAAAAGGTTCCTTCTGAAGTATTTAATTTTTTAAGTACGGTATATATTAATTTAACTGCTGCAGCCTGACAGTCGTCATTGCGTGAGAAATGGCCAGGACTCAGGCTCTTGGGCAGGTGTTCGTTTCCCCTTCACTTGCCCCCACCTCAGTGCAAAATTATTTCACTTTGAAAATATACAAACTTTAAATTAAGGTTTTCAAAAACTTGAACAACCTCTATGATTTTCGCGTTTTCTTTACAGTTTTCTATAATGTACATCAGAAAGGAAACACTTAAGAACTGACATAGTCTGCGGGAGCTAACCTCGAGAGGGCGTGTCATTCATCGAGCATGCGCCTTCTAAATACTTGCACGTAACGCGTTGTAGTCGTTTACCATGAGAAGTTCATCCGTGCAGAATGTGGATCACATTGCGCTTCTGATTCCTGTATAACATGTCACCATTTTCTTGTATGGGGGTGAAAGATAGAGGGTAAAATAAAAATATTCTTTGTCCATTTAGTTATCCTCGACTCCATGAAATCCTCCAAAGTAATTACTGGTGACCACAATGCCACCTAGCAAGGGCAGCGGCGGTGGCCTTGGCCCCGGACCAGCCGCCTTATTGCTGACCACAGCTGCTCCTGAGCAGAGCAGATGTTTCTCCTTTTGCTTTGGCAGTAAAATTTTATTGGGCAGTTTTGCAAATACAAGGCAGCATATTCTACCTGAGGATGGCTTAAAATCGCAGCCACTTTGTGCAAGCAAGGCTGGATCTGCCTAGCCTGCCCGCAGGCCACACCCCCTCAGTCACATGCATCCCACTCTGCAGGCCTAAGGACCTGTGGACTGTAGTCCTCTCGGGTTTGCTCCCCTACCCACCCATGTGTTGGGAGAGGAGCCACACTTGCGGTTGTGACTGGCTGCTTTAAAAGGCTGTCACGTTGGCACTGTGCTCTCCCGTTCAGGGCTGACAAAGGGCTGTTTTTTTAGGATGCCCTCCTGTGTTCCACATCTCTTCTGGTTTGGGTGTGTACTTGGAAATTTCTTTTGAATTAACTTCTTTTGGAGAACTCTCTGCCTCTCTGGGCCCTGAAGGAAAATGACAACGTCTAAGACACTGTCTGTGGGTGGGACTTTTTGGGGTCCTTTGAATATGGGCAATTCAAAGGCCCGCTTTTGTTCTGCCGTGCTTATTCTCTGGGTTCCTTGTCCCTGAAAAAAGGGATGGATGTGTGAGTTGTAGCTGGTACTTACAACAGTAGAAGAAAGACAGGAAAGTGTGGCAGATCCCAGCTCCTAGGAGAACCTTGAGTTTGATGTTCAAAGCCAACCTAGGCTATGTAGCAAGCTCCAGGCCAGTGGGAAGGATTTAGTAAGACCCCATCTAGGAGGAGTTGGTGCTGGAGGAGGAGGAGGAGGAGGAGGAGGAGGAGGAGGAGGAGGAGGAGGAAAACCCATGATGATTACAGGCTGTTTCTTAGGAACTTTCAAAGAAAACAACATACAGAGATACTAGCAGTTGAGGGTATAAGCATGGCATGATTTCCCACAGAGCCTCAAGTCTTAGGAGGAAGGGTTAGATAGAAGGTCAGAGGGCAGAGGTCATGTGGTGAGAATGTGCCTGGCCTGTGCTCCCTCAGCAGAGAGGAAGTGGCAGTGACCTCAGTCCTGAATGGTGGTCCCAGGAGTGTGTCACTGTGGGAATTGATCTAACCAGCTTTGTGGCAGGCAGATGACCAATCTCGATAGCCCGATTAGAAGACCTCTAAACCCTCTGACACCAGAATGTCATTGAGTATTCTATGTGGTCCATATGCAGTCCCTGGGATAGGGTGAGTGACCGCTTTAGATGCATGGGCCTGGAAGTTCAAAGTAGTGCGTTCATTTTTACAAGTATTATTATGAGGGCTGGCAGCCTGGGCCCCTGCCTCAGTTCTATCTCCAGCACAACCCTTCCCAAAGCATGTATGCTTATAAACACTAGAGACATAGCACTTTATTCCTCATGGACCTTCTTTTGGATTACTCTTTTTTTCTTTTCCGCCTTGTCTCTAAAGCTTTGGTGTTCCCCACGGCAGCCTTGCTTCTTGACTCAGGCTTGCCCTCCCCCACCGCATTTTGTTCCCAGCACTCCTTACACTGGGATGAGAAAAGTTAATTTTAATCCTCCAAGGGCTTATTTGCTAGCACAAAAGGTCACGAAACACCCGAAACTGAGCTGTTAGCAGTGCCCTAACCAGACTGTGTGCTGGAGTCAGCCTTCGAAGCCCCCGCTAATCCAGAGTTCGTGCGTGGGGTGTGATGGAAGTGGTCGCTCCTTCCTGGTGTGAAGAGAAGCCCCCTCCCCAGCACCTGTGTAGCCCAGGCTGGCCTTGAATTCATAGTAGTCCTCGCCTCAGTGCCCCCCCCCCCTGAGTGCATCTTACCCAGCTCCCAGTGCTTCTGTAACTGACTTGTTACCTGTACAATAGGAAACGCCTTTCTGCATTTAGCTGACAGATACACTCCAAAGCCGTAGGTCCAAACACACTGGAAGCTCTTAAAGCCTCGTTTTAGGATGTCCCAAGGTATTAAGATATCACCCACTACAAAGATCATGTCAGCTGAAATCAAATGAGGAAGTTTGAAAAGGCTCTCTCTCTCTCTCTCTCTCTCTCTCTCTCTCTCTCTCACGCACGCACGCACGCACGCACGCACATCAAGGTTGTTAATACGAACATAGCAGCAGCCACTGTAGAAGGGAAGAAGGTTGTGAAAGGGGCTGACATTTTCCCTGGGGTTGTTGGGAGGGCTTTCTGAAGCATTCAGAGTCTGGGCCCTGTAGAGAGATGTCTTCATGGATGGATGTGTTTCTGGTCCATTTGTCTTCCTCAGCACACACATAAAGGCAAGGGTTATTAAAAGAAGGGCAAGGAAGAAAATAGAACTTACAACCCAAGTCCTGTAGGTCCGTGGTCCCGGCATTTGGGGGTAGAGGGAAGATCAGTCCCCTTGGACCTAGAGGAAGTTTGATGCAAACCTAGGCTGTGTGAGACCCCACCTCAAAACAACAGTAAAACTAATATAAATAAAAACAAGTCATTTCAGACCTGAGATTTATACATAAGAGCTCCTTCACACACTGCGTAGGTGTAGGCGTCGGGTCTGCGGGGCCACTGGGCAATGCTAGCACATAGTGTGACATGAGATGGGAGATTTGTTCGTTTGTATTGTTTTTTTTCCCCCCTAAAATTCTGCTTTGGCCATAACTGAGCACTTCCCTTTTGTGGCAAGGCCTAGTCCGCGTCAGGAAGGCGGTCAGGAAGTGCTAGAGACCTCAGAAGAAGAAAGATGACTAAACACATCAAGAAAGAGAAGCAAAGCAGCCTCCCCCTTTAAGACACTGAGGGCGCTCCCGGCAGAGGGTTCATAGATTTGGTAAAGAGCTGGTGGGGAGGACCTGGAAGCCAGGCTGCTGAGCTGAGCTCGGATAGTAAGAAACACTTAGGCTCTGGGTGAATTCCTGTCCATCTCAGATTCTGCTCCCCCACCCAGGAATGAGATCATGAGACATGTCTTTCTGGTTCAATCTGGCTTTTGAACATCAGTCCTATATTGGATGATCTCAGAACCAATAGCTACCTCGAGATGTTTCAGAGCAATGGGTACTAATCATACTAGGGACAACTCGGGAACCCAGCACACAGTCCCATTCCATTACTGCTTCCAAGCCCTGGCCTTGCCCCAGTCATCCCTTAGCCCAGAACAGCCATGTCATTTCCTATAAGCCAGTCTCAGATCAGTGGTACAAGATCTAGGTACTGAAAGCCCAACTGGAAGGCAAAACACCAGAACTCTCAGCTCCCACAGACGCTGGCGTGTGACCTGGCTTTCCAAGGATCTGTCAGCCTAGTGGCAGGCTGGCGGAGGTGCTGCGAATGCCAGGCCCCAGTTCTAAGGAATGTGCGGTTCCCTGCTGGAAAGAGGCTGGATCCAGCCGCATCCAAGACCCTGCCTGCCTGGGAGACCTCCCTGCTGACTGACTGATGTGTTAGTCTCCTGGGACAGAGCTGCACAGTCGAGAAAAGTAGCCGGAGCATCTGATCTGGGCAGGTCATCTGGCCCCCATAAAAAAGCCATCGCAACTGGGATGGCCAGACTGCTGGGTTCCCAGCAGGCCTGGATTATTGGACAAAGCCACCCAGTCCATCTTTGTTTATGGAACCTGTTTTCAGCCACACGTGTTTTATAGCGAGGTGGGGGCTGTAAAGAAGCTATTTATAATGAAGAGCCCACGCACCTGAGGTTCACATCGACCTGATCTAAAGGAACTTCCCATGGGTGGCAGTTCAGGAGAAAAGGGGAGAAAGAGATGAGGAGGGGGGGGCTAATAAAAATAGCTGAGATCACTCAACAGTTATCAAGAAACAGATACTACAGTTTTATAACATGCAGTACTAAAAGTATATGCACTCTTAAAAGGCAATTAAAACGTATGCTCCAAAACTATAAAACATTTTCTTTTCATCTGCAGCATAGAGGGCAGATTAGAACACATTAATAACGTTTTGTTTAGAGTTCGGTTTCTGATGGTTTCCAAATGTAGTCTGTGCAGATTAACCAGAAGGAGCCCAGCTCCCTCTTTTAACAGCGCTCGTAAAGGAAAGCAATGTGGTAAGATTGTTATGAAAAGAGAGTGTATTTAGGAAATAGCACTTAGCAGGGTCTCTCTGAATGGCTGCCAGGTCAGGAAGCTGAAGTGCAAGGCTTGGCCCTTGTTCAGCCCCCCCAGTTCCAACTCCTTGACCACACAGTACGTCAGGAACATGTCACAAGCCAGCCAGGAAGGCTCAGCCCCGCCCCTGGACCAGCTTGGCACAGCCGCTTTCACATAACCCAGGGCTCCAGAGGGGCCGGAGGCAGGCATTCCAGGGCCACGGGAACATGCAGTTTTTTAAAATAGAAATGAAGAACTTTTTTTTTTAAAGCCTGGGAATTAAACAGTTCCTGGATCTTTATGGAACAGGGCCCCTCGCGTAGAGTGTCAGAGGTAAAAAGGGCCCTAAAAGTTATCTCGTCTCTGTCCCTGGCAGTCCTGGAGTCCCTATCTCTGAGCTCTCTGGCTGCTAGGTCCACTGCTTCCCCATCACTGGGTTCAGCCGGGCATCCTGAGAGCTCCTGTCCTGTCCTGGGAGCCAGCTTCATTGCTCCCAGATCCTCTCTTGGTTTTGGCTCTAGGGGACCACCCCATGTTTTATCTATAACCGTCCCTTACTGCTGTGTGTCTGCTTCTTCATCTGCAAAACACATCATGTCAGCATTTGCTTCACTGAGTTCTCAGGCCTGGTTAAGTCATGTACGGGCTGTAGCGCCTGACTGAAATGGGGCGCAGTTACGTGCGAGTCATTAGTAGTAACAGTATCCGCGGTTGGACGTGGTTTGTGTAATTTTCACTACCTTTACTTGTGCCGTTGCTGTATTCAGAGCCCGCTTCAGGAAGGTGGCCTTGGGTACGTGGCAGAACAGGGGTTTCCTGAGGCAGAGTAAAGGGGTAGGTAGTAAGTCACCAGGACTCCTGGGATCAGACGCCCTTTGAGGAGCCGGATTCCGGAGGACTCCCCTTGTTGCTGTTCTGTCCGGTTACTTTGTTAACTTCATTTTAACTTAAGGAGACCTTGGAGGGATCTTTCGAGGGGGCCATTCTCTGTGGCTTCCTTGGGCAAACTGAGGCTCAGACAGATTGAGACTGGCCTTCCTTTGCCAGCCTAGCTAAGTCATTGAATGGAGTCTTGTGTAATTTACATATAAAAGGAACTCAGTTGGAGAAAGAGCCTTCGGCTAATACCCTTAAGACCTAAATCCTTTCGGCTTTCTTTCTGTTTAGCCCCCAGGAACCCTAGTTAAAATCGCAGTTGTACCCTTATTCCTCAGTCAACACAGAGACGACCCTGCTGCAGAACTCAGGAGAGCCAGCCGCCTTCCTTGTGTGTTATTAGGGAACAATCCCCTATAAAAGTTAAGTGGATGTTTTTTATTTAAAACCTTGAAGAGGCTTAGCCCTGCTGGGCTGCTGCCGGCCTCCCTCAGCAGGACCCTCTAGGCCTGCGGTAACACCTCCACTCTGAAGATGACTTACTTCCTAGCTGCCGACACAACTATGACCAGCATATTTCTTTTCTAAAACAAGACTCCTGGGTTTAGAAAGTGGAACTGTTGCCTCTGTTGCTGCCTCAGTGATCTTCCCTTTAGGCTCTCCCCGCTCCCCTGCTGCTACCTGCCTCCAGTGCGGTCACAAAGCCATCACTGACCTAAAACAAAAACAACTACACATTCATGGACTTCAGTGAGAGCATTGTTGTGGTTTCATCTTAAGTTGTTCAGTTCCAATAGTGCCTGGTCACAGTGCAATGACTTTATTTTGTCACCTCACTTTTTTCTCCCTTGATCCCTTCCTCCGTGGGGCCTCGTGTTTCTTTAATCTCTGTGTGTTCTCAAGGCACTGGTGAACATGTTTTTTCAGAGCTGTAACTGTCTCTGGAAGAACGCATTGACTTACTGACGTTCCGTGTGCTGCTTGCTCTCTTCCGAGCTACCAGAGATCAGCACAGGCCTTCATCGTCCTCTCCACCCCAGAAGTGGATGGAAATGTCAGCATTTCCCTTTACAGCACTTGTCAAAGCACTTTCCCAAGCTGATCTCACTTAGGATTTGCCCAGGAAGAGAACCAAAGCACAGGGGGTCACCACTCACCTTAGGGTTCCAGTTGAGCATGATAAGAGAGCTCTAGGTTAGGCAAGCTGCAATGAACCTAGGGCAGGGTGCTGTGTTGGCCTGGAGACTGAAGCAGGTGGATCTCAGGTTACAGGATATTGTCTCATGGTGTGTGTGGGGGGGGGTGACAATGGGGGTGATCATGCCTAAACTTCTTTCCCAATTAAGCTCTGTGAGATCTCCAGAATATACCGTGTTTGGTGTCTACGTCTGCTTTCCTGCGTTTCTTCTCCGTGTCACCATCTCCAGAGCGTCACGTGTAGCTGCCAAGGGGGCAGAGACTGCTGTCCCCATACTTCTGGGCCTGCAGTGGGCATCTCCCCATGTGGGAGGAGTCAGTGTGAACCCTGAAGTCAAAGGAGACTTGGCTGTGTGGTTGACTTTAGTGCTGTGTCTATAGAGGGTGAAGCTTCTCCAACAGACTGTTCATTCTTTGGAGTTCTTTTTAGGCTATTTCAGCCATACTGTGCGTAGGGTTTGGAGACTCCAGGGTTTCTGCTGTAGCTGTTTATGTGGGAAGCTCACCACAGTGTGTTTTTCCCTGAGCTTGTGGTAATGTCCTAGCAATTTGTTTAGATGTTCAGTGAGTGATACCTTATTATTTTATTAAGTGATGGGTTTGACTTGAAGGAAGCTTGAGTTCTTGATGGTTTTCTTGACAAGCTACTGTATGCATATTTTCTCTTAGACTTTAAGGCCCGGGAAGGCATACCACCCCCTTTCCCTTAAAAATGGATCCTGGCTAAACAGATTTCTGAACCTCCAAATTGCAACTGTATCCTATATATTTTATTTTTCTGACTTTTTTAAAAAAAACCTTTCATAGTGAGTGTATGTTACCCACCACACCCTCAACCTCTGCTGGTAGACATAAGTGTAGTGGCCCAATGACTTTATGTAGCTGAGGCTTTTTTCTAACAGAAAAAGTTAGATTTACCTTCCCAGTGGCCTTGATCTGGACCATCCTACAGAGTTTCTTCTCTGGTTCGCTCTGCTGGATGTCTATGTCTATGGAGTTCAAGGAGTTGGCGGTCCGTGTTTACCGCTTGCCTTTGAAGACTCTTAGTCATGAGCACGCAGTGGAGTGAAGCCAACTGGAGACAGGGTCACACAAAACAGTCATTTCCAAAGGAACCTGAGGGGTTTAGGGCTATTTTCATCCCAAGGCCCAAGAACCACAAGTAACCCCAGGCCTCAAGCCCCCGAGGAAAGGGAAGAACTCAGTGCTTCACTTAAGCACTTTAAGTTCCGTGAAGTCCTGGGTTGTCTCCAAAGTTCTGAGGGTGACTTAAGGCTTAAGGTGACTTAAGGGTGAAGCAGAGCTAAAACTGATAAAGAGGAGAATTCCGGCTTTTAACCCATGTCCTTAGTCATTTCTTCACAAATACACTCAACTTCTCCTACCTAGACTGCTTGAGCAGTCATAGGAGAACCTTACCCAAAATAACAGAAGTTTTTCTCACATCAAAGTGGTTTTCTTCTCAGAACCATTAAGGAAGCCAGACTCAGCTGCACACACCTATAAATAAGCCTAGCACTCTAGAGGCAGAGGCCATCCATGGCTTTGTAGCAAGTTCAAGTCTAACCTGAGCTAGGTACTCTTTGTCTTTTAAAGACAAAGGTCTGGGATATAATTCAGTGGGGGGAGGATTTACCTAATATGTGCAGGATGTTGCCTTCCATCCTAGAGCTGAAAACAGAAGAGAAGTACGCTTCTCTTGTATGTCGCTACCTTGAAATAATGTCTTGGTTAAGGTCTGATGGAAGAAATGGGTCTGGGTTCAATCAAATAATCCAAGATATGGCAGCCTTGCAACAAATATGGCCTTCACTTAGCCTCTGACTTAATCTGTGCAAGTGTGAGAAATGAACTGCTCAGAGGGGTCTCATGATTGTTAAATGAAACTCACATGAACTGTGTACTCCCGGAGTCAGAAGTCTCCCAAAGCCCCGCTTTCACCTTGGTTCTAACCAAAGTTTGTGTCTTGCCTCCCACTTCTAGCTTAGATGAACTCTGCCTGGAACGGAGTTACTTAGTCTCTCTCGCCTGCCTTTTACCTTCCTCTGAAGGGCTCTCCTCCAGCTGCACCCTTCCCCTCTACTCTCCTGGTCATGTTCCAGTATGGATTGAGTATTATAGTAGAATGATGATTGTTCCTTATGCCGTGGTTTTCTAACAAGGGGAATTTGCGATAAAAAAATGTTATCAACTCACCCAATATGACAGAGTTGAGATATGCCCTCTGTCGTACATTTAGGAAGCCATGCCTTACTGGGGAAGAAGCAGAGAACACTCGCCACGTGTTTACCACTGGCCATCTCGTCCTTGTGTAGCATATGGATTCGTATTTGTAATTCCCCCTAGATAAGATTTTAACCATCCTTGTAATTTTATTAATCCAGTCTAAACTGACAGATGTTGCAGCGAGCCCTGAGCTCTTGGGGATTCTTGTTTCATTTCTGATTAAAAGATGAGTTTCTTAAACTCAAGGGTCTCCATATGCACAGCTTCTCTCTTAAACATCTTGAGTGCCCGTAGCAACCTTATTTATTCTCTGGTGGGTACCGGGTGGCACTTTTCTATATCGGAGCTCTTTCTAAATGTTTCCTTCTTGCACACAGGTAGTGTAGGTGACGGTAGCACCCGCTAAGCTGTCAGCACTTAGATAATAGCAGTTGGTATATGAGTTCCACTCTAGAGGACTAATCTGTGTGGATCTCCGCTCTTCTCTAGGGCCACAGAATTTGAGAACACTGAAACTCAGCCAGATAATGACCCAGAGGTCTGCTGAATGTTCCAGGGTGATTGACGCTTTGTTCTCCCTTATTAGAGGCCAGCTCCGCCTTTCATAGCACAGTAATTGCTGCAGGGGTTGAGCCCAGGTGACCGGTCTCACACTCAAAGCTGGGGTTGTCTGTTACATCCTTTTATGGGTCTCTGGCAACAATGTGAAGTGCTACCCCAGAAAACAGGTTGCTTAGTATCCGGATCTTAATGAACCCATTGAACTTTTCCAGCAATTTTTTTTTTCCTTTCCATCAACCTACTTCTAAGAAGAGGCTCATGTTCTATTCCAAAGGCACCAGCCTTCGAACGGGCGCTTGTCCATTCCTGGCCTAGGACAATCTTGTTGGAGATCTCCCGTAGACACCAGACACTCGCTATCACTCCTGCTCCTGTTGGCTGATCCCCCTAGTGCTTTCAGGATCACCTGAGGTCATCTTGTCCCCAGGAGTGCCACTGTGTGGCTTCTCACTCACCAGCGGGATTGTGGGTGCTTTTCCGTCACTTTTGGACAGACCTGATCATAGGTGTCTCTCTGTGTGTTAAGCAGTTCCCTCAGAGTAGACCGTCATTAATCCTCACAGCAGCCCCTGATGGGGGTGCTACTGCACCCATTTCACAGATGACTGTAACTTGCTGAAGGATTAAACAGTTTCTGTCTGCCCAAACTGAAAGAACTGGAAAATCTCACCCTCCCCATGTTTACAGAAAGCCCGAGAAATCCCTGTGCTTCTTCATTTACCCCAGTGTTATCAGAGACTCCCAGGTCGTTACTTCAGTGAGCAGGGCCGAATGAGTACAAGAATTGGTCGATGTGAAAACAGATTGCCACAGTTTTACAAGAAAGCCAGAGAAACCCAAAGACATTTGACAAATTGGAAGTGAAAAGCTGAAGTAAAAATATTCAGCTTAAGATCATGTGCTGGTACCAACGTGAGGTCTATGGAAAACGAGGGAGCTGGCATCAAGTTTCTGGAATATGCAATTTTACAATGGGAATGTGTTATAAAACGCTCGGCCGCTGTTGTTTGCCTTGGAATTTAGGGTGAGAGACATGAAGGCTGACAACTCGCTTCCTGTTGTAGGTCAGGGCTTCAAGGAACTCTGTAATCTTCCCACCAGCTCTACTCTCTCCTGGAACTCACGGGTAAAATTAGATGCTGGCTGGACTTCAGTGGTTGAGTTTGAAGGCTTTCAGAGGCCAAGTCAGACAACTGCAGCAGGCGGCTTTCTCACAGTCCCACGTCAGGCGATGCTCTGTAGAGACTAACACGGTTTTTGTAGATGCTCTGTATAGACTAACACAGTTTTCCAGAGATACCCTGTATAGACTAACACAGTTTTCGGGAGATACTCTGTATAGACTAACATGGTTTTCTGGAGATACTCTGTATAGAATAACATGGTTTTCCAGAGATACTCTGTATAGACTAACACTCATCTAACTGTTGAGTGTCTTGTCAGTTGCTCTGTAAAGAACCTTGCTCCTAACAATGCCCATCCGAGCAGAAGGAAGTTGTGTTCCTGTGGGGAACCTCAGATCGACTTCACATTCGCTACCAACAGGCTGCACTCACATCTCTGTTGCTCCCCAAATGTGACCTATATGGTGAGAGTTAAAAAAACAGCCACCCCACTTGAGGATTTACTTGGAATTGTTTTTATGCACAGTTGAATAGACTCTGAGAGGCAGACGCGGTTGAAGGGGTGTGGGAAGAAACCGTTTAAAGAGTGAGTGTGCTCCCAACCCAGCATCGAACACATTTATCTAATTTGACACATTTTGCCTGGAAGTCACAGAAATAGACTGAGGTCCCCACCCCCACCCCCCGTCGGAATATAAAGAGTCAGAGACTAAAACCAGACTAAAAAGAGCCAACCCATTAGGGAAGTACCTCCCTGGGGAGCGGGTGGGCAGGGGAAAGGAGGTTAGATGGCAATTATTAAACACTGAATCAGGAATCTGCTCTGAGAAGCTGCTGCCCGGGAAGCCCTTTCTTCCCAGAGTGCGGCCGGGGCTGGAGCAGGCGCAGGGCTCTGCTTTTTCTCCGCTGCAGGATGCTACCCCCTGACCCTTTGTAAGGCGGCCTTGCTTGATTACTTCTTCTAATTCCAGTCTCAAAACAGCTTGTAAAGCTGTGTTGTTTTTCTTTTTATCATTCCTCCCCAGATTGTGTGGGCCACACTGCAGCAAGATTTCCCCTCCGTCCACATCTGTTTTCCAACCTCATTATTCTTCTGTTATTACATTCATTAAAAAGGAGCTGTTTATCTCTTCTCTGCATGTTTTCCCCTAGTTCCAAAACCTAAAATGGTGAATCATATGCTGTTTGATGTGACCTGCACGGTCCCTCCACACTGATCATCGCACACACATGTAGGAATTAATTGAACCTTATTGTTTAAATTAGTTATACCCAGGTCAGAGCTTACAGCTCTCTGATGCTGGAGATCGCCAAGGCTTCTCATTCTAACAGCTGGGCACAGAGGCTCTTGCTTATAATCCTAGCACTTGAGAGACTGAGGAGGAGAAGCAGAAGTCAAGACCGGCTTGGGCTACTTAGAGAGTTCTAAGGCTAGCCTGGACTACAAAAGAGTTTATCTCAAAACAAAACCATCAACTTCTCATTATGTATTCAAACGTGGGCATCTGAAGGTCACATGGCTACTAGTGTGTAGTTAGCTTAGCTCCTTAGCACTCTGATTTGGCTACAATGACTTAAAGACAGAAGGACACAGGGAGGTAGAGCACTAGTGTTTAGCGTAGGCTTTTGTTTTGTTTTGTTTTTTATGAAACATGGGGGGCTTTACGAAGAGCAGTGAGATGAGGAAGGGCATTCACACCATTTCTACACAGACAGTACAGTGTGTTGAGAATAAGAGATAAGAGAAACCGGGCCTAGTGGCGCACGCCTTTAATCCCAGTGCTCGGGAGGCAGAGGTCAAGAACTGGCTCCGTAGCTACTAGGAAACCCTGTCTGGGGTGGGGGAAGGCAGGCCAACAGATCTCTGTGAATTCAAGACCACATAGTGATGGGAGTGGGAATGGAACCTAGGGCCTTGGGCTTGCTAGACAATGGCCATGACAAGGCTTTGAGGTAGTCCTGGCTAGAAACCAGTAACAAACACAAAGAATAGAAAGGAGAAAAAAACAGAAGGTGGGCCTGGCCTGGAGAGCCCCAAAAGTAGCTCCATCCATGCTCTCCTTGAATCTTTTCCAAAGCTGTGTGGTGGTGGTGGTGGTGTAAAGAAATGGTACCAGCAGATACACAGAAGCTTGACAAGGAGAGGTTCATGGGTCAGTGCTGAAAGATACTCTGTCTGACATGTTGTGCCGGACAAGGGCTTATCTCCCCTTTAGGATATAGGGCACTGAGTCCTTAAAAATGACCCCTGGGGGTTGGCAAGGATGTGGGAAGCCGACCCCATTGGTACAAAGATGAGCAGATGCAGAGGGTGACTCACAGTGTCAACTAAAACTGCATGGATTCGAACCATAGCGTTCCCTATCCATAACGTGGGAATAAGGACGGAATCTGCATAAGGTTATTAGAAATGTTAAATGAGTTAAGATGTGTAAAGTGCTCAGAACAGCAGCTGCCACATATAAAAATCCAAAGGAAGTAGCTACATGTGTATAAAGAAGATCCATCCAAAACTGTTCATTACAGATGGACAAAGGGGTATACCAGAAGACATGGTGTGTGTTTTGTATAGCAGAAAAATAAGTGACTGAACTAAGGACTGGGCATGTGTCTCAGTTGGTATAGTGTTTGTCTAGCATACACATGGCCGGAGTTTGATCCTCAGCAGGACAGAAAACTTGGTATGGTGGTGCATGCCTGTAATCCCAACACTCCAGAGGTAGAAGTAATAGGCTCAGAAGTTCAAGGTCATCCTTGGTGACTGGTGAGTTCTAAGCCATGACTCCAAGAAAGAAATGAATGAACTAGACTTGTTTGTAATAGAATAAGCCAACCTTTAAAATACACTAAGAATATCAAAACATTGCAGAAGAATAAGAATAGTCCAACAGGAAGGCAGGAGAAGGGACGCACAGCTTCCTACCCTGTCTGTAATATGTCATAATGTTTTTTAAAATGTGAGCCACAAATAGAGAAAACTTAGCAGTTATTTATAGTCAGACTTTTAAATTATAAAAAGTATTTTAATATTTTTGTTTTATTTTTTATTATATATGAATGTCTGTGTTCTAGTGTGTGCAGTACCCACGGAGACCAAAAGGGGGTTCAGCTCCTCTAGGACTGGATTTACAATGGACTGTGAGCTGTCATGTGGGTGCTGGGAATTGAATCTGAGTCCTCTGGGAAAACAACCAGTGCTCCAAACCGCTGAGCCATCTTCCAGCCCATAAGAGAGAGATTAAGAGTAATAGAAACTGCTAACTAGAAAAAGAGTGTGGGTTGGGTGGTGGTGGTGGCACAGCCCTTTAACCCCAGCCCTTGGAAGGCAGAGGCAGAAAGATCTCTGAGTTTGAGGCCATCCAGCTCTACAGAGCAAGTCTGGGACAACCAGGGCTGGACAAATAAAACCCTGTCTCAAAAAAAAAAAAAAAAAAATGAAAAAGAAGATGGTCTTTGAAGGTGTAGACAGTCCTATATTGAATTCCGTTGTTTATTGATATTATTTGTTATTTGCTCTGTAGACTTTTATGGTTTTGAATTATGTTTTCTTTCTTTTGTGTCTGTACATGTGGGTCTGCATTTGTGCATCCCGTGGCAGGTGTGGAGGTCAGAGACTTGTGTTGTGGTTTCCCCCCGCCCACTGAACTACTTCACTGAGCCACCTCTAAGTTTTGTTTGTTTGTTTGTCGAGACAGGTTTTCTGGCTGTCCTGGAACTTGCTTTATATACCAAACTGGGCTCAAACTCAGAGAGATCCACCTGCCTCTGCCTCCCGAGAGTTGGAACTAAAGACGTACTCCATCATGCCCAACTAAATTTTGAAGATTAGCTGAGGTTGAGGTAGTGCATGTTCCCAAATGAAACAAAAACTGGGCAGTTGTTCGTTCCTTTCTTTCTTGAGCACAGGAGTAAACTGATCAAGCAGCGTTTCATCTGAGCCTGGTTTCTCCAGTCTTATATGACTGGGATTTCTGAGTCATGCCTACATTTAATTCAAGTTCACTTGTTAAAGAATTGCACTTCAGGGGCCTGAGAAGGTGGTCCCGTGGATAAAAGTGCTTGCTATGCAAACATGAGAACCTGAGTTCAATTCCCCAGCACCCATGCAAGCAGGCAGAAGTGGCCATTTGTAGGTAGCATCAGTGAGACAGAAAGAGATCTAGGGCTTGCTGATACCATCTTAGTTCCAGGTTCAGTGAGAGACCCTGTCTCAAGGAAGAAGGTGTTGAGAACATCCAGTCTGTCCTCTGTACAGACACACACACCACAAACACACATATACTCACAAACACACACGCACACACAATCACAAACAAAAAAAATGAACTTGAGAATCAGACTGTGTAAAACCTTTATTTTGTTTTGGTTTGGTTTTTTTTCCCTACCAAGTTGTATATTTCCGAGTGTTTGGTGAGCAGTGTTGGTAGGGCCTCTGTATAAAAGATTCAGTCTCCATGGTCTGTACCTGCACCCTCACCAATTTCACAATAAGCACTGTGAATGTAGCCCCTCACTGGCTAACTGAGCAATACTCTTTTCCTCTGGGAAGGACGAGTGACTGCATCAAAAGTTCACTAAGGACTTGGTGTTTGCTTATTATTTGTCCATTAATGAACAAAGACGTGGCTCATGAGTGGGTGTTTGAAGAAAGCATCCTCAGTGCTGGCCTCACACAGGGAAGTTCACCCGAGCAACTTCATTTGTGAAAAAAAGGGTTAGAGAATTAGTTTCCAGAGGAAAGTGTGAGAAGCACCCGGGCCTGAATGATTTAACATCCAGCTAAGAAGGGTATCCGAGAAGCCGTATCTAAGAGTGGGGATGGCTGAAACCGGAGGCCTAGGAAAATGTTCCCGTCCCGACTCACACGTGGCTGCGGCTGCTTTCTCGGGACTCTCAGCAGCTAGAGCTGCCCTTTGCACCTTCTGTTGGGCCGTCCATCCGTGCCGTGTTAGAAATTTTCGGTAATCTAAGCCTATTTAGTCTGTTTTCTCCCGCTCTGTAAACAGCCTTTTTCCATAGTTGCAAATGTCTCCACTATTATTTGTTTCAATTTGTAAATTACAAGAAGGGCCAGAATAAACAGTGCTCTCACACACGCACACTCTGCACCACCAAAGATGGCCTGCCGGAGAGGTTTAGAAGGGGCCCCAGCCCTCCATTCCTTCTCTGTGAAGCCAGACATACAAAAGCAGGGTCCTCGTCTGCTTGTCCCCTTTCTACTAAGGCAGGAAACGGATTTTTCCATTGCCACAGTGGTTGGTGATGCCAAGGCTTTCATTTCTTTGGAAATAAACAATGATTGTGTGGCCACAGACATGTCCAGGCCCCACCAACAGCTGCAGTGACCATGTCTCATTTATCTCTGAATTCCTAACTATTGCCTGCAGTTGATGGGGGTTGAGTGAGTGGCTGACTGAATGTCATGTTGCTGAAAGGTGTGATCATTGGCAGGACGCACGCGATGACCGTAGACTTACAGTTGGATTCAGAACTCAAGGGACGGTGACAAGGAAGTGACCCGTGGAATTTTCCAGAACAAAGTCAGGAAGGATTATGCAAGAAAGAGCCATTTGACCTGAAACCTGACCGCAGGGTGACATCCTTCTCTGTGTGGGAGACCCTGTCCTACATAGGTGTGCCCGTGCTTACAGAAAGCTGGAAGTCCACAACCTACCCCCACCAAAACCAAAATCTAGGCCGTGTAGCTCTTGAATACTTAATGTCATGGCCTACATTTTGTGCCTTTGGATGTCACTCAGGCCTCGGATATGTTGTCATTGGCTGCAGACGGTGTCTTTAGTTATAATTAACCTTGTTCTTTTTATACCTCTGCTGCATCCATCCTGGCTGTTTTGTATTTGTCATTAATTCATTATTAATCAGTTAATCCATTGTTCTCTGTAAACTGAGGATTCTGTTAACTAGTCAGACTTGGAAAAGACTAAGATTCTTGTCTGAGTAGTGACATTTTTTACCTGTCTCTTCCTCCCTGCATCCACCATAACCACAGATTTTAGTTTTCTTATAGCTTTTCTTGAGCAGATTCAACGGAATTTTACTGTAGTATTGGAAACATAATATGAAATCTCCTGTCTTAGTTTAAATGTGAGCACCAGTGAGGCATGTGCATATTGTTAAGCAACAGATCTCTAGAACTTTCTCATCCAGAAACAATTGAAACTGTAGGGCTGCTGAGATGGATGAGGGATGAAGTCCTTGCTGCATGGGATGGAGCTGGAGCTCACCCCCAGCTCTGAAGCTGCATGCGGCAGTGGTACCCAGAGACTCCCAGGGGCTTATCTGCCGGCCCATCTAGCCCATCAGTGAGCCCCACTAACAGACCCTATCTCAAAAGGTAAGGTGGAGAGTGGCCCAAGAAGACACTATCCGCCACCTACAGAGGAACTCTGGATCTACTACACAGCAATTCCCCACCCACCCTGAAGCAATCAGGTTCATCTTCAGAGTTCTGTGGAAGTAACTATGGGTCCCGTGTAGAGTCACAATCCTTGCTTCTGTGGCTGGCTTATTTCACTGAGTGTAGAAACGTGCTCAGAGTTCACCCGTGCTGTCGTTCACGGCAGGACTTCCCTCGTACAGGGTCGGGTAATACTCCACAGTGTGTACGCACTTGGGCATAGGCGGTGCTGTGAGTCATGCTGCGCTGTGCAGTTACTTCTTTGAAATTCAGGGGTTTTGGCTATCTGCTCGGTAGCCTCACTGGATTATATGATGTTCTATATTTTTTGATGCTGTTTTCCATAAGATCTGTGCTGGATTGTGTTTTACATTTTTACCAATACATAAGGGTTTCACTTTCTCTAGTCTGCACGAGTACTTTCTGTTTCCTGGGTTCGCTTGTTTGTTTTTTTGGTATTTGTGGGAAATGATATATCTTTGTGGTTTTGATTTGTATTTCCCTAACAATTAGTGTTGAGTTTCTTTTCATATTCCCGTTGGCCATTTATTTATTCTTTGTGTAAATATCTAGTTGAGTCTTTTTTTTTTTTTTTTTTTTTTTTTTTTTTTTTTTTGACAGCGTCCTGTGTAGTCCAGGTTGGCCTCAAACTTGCCGTGTAGTTGAGACTTCTAGCCTTAGGTTCTGGACCCTCCTGCCACCACTCCCCTCATGCGGGACTGTAGGAGTACACCTCACACTCAATTCCATTGGCATCTTTTGTTTGTGTTTTAATCGTTATTTGGGAGTGGGTTGTGTTGGTAGACGGCAGGCCTTTATAAATCTATATCCTTCACTCCCCGCCAGCTACAGGGAGCTCACAGCTCTGTTTTCTCGCTCTTTGCTGTGCGGCTTTCAAATGTCACGTGACCCCATTTGTCTGTTTTGCTTTTGTCACCCATGCCTCTGATATCATAGCTCAGAAAACATCGCAATCCCAGAAATATAAAGCTTCTCTTCTCAGGGTTCTAGTTGCTCTGTTGTTTTAGATTTACCGTAGACATTTCATCCATTTTAAGATGGTTTTTGTCGGGCTGGAGAGATGGCTCAGAGGTTAAGAGCACTGACTGCTCTTCTGGGGTCCTGAGTTCAGTTCCCGGCAACCGCATGATGACTCACACCCATCTATAGTGAGATCTGATGCCCAGAACACAATATACATAATAAATACATAAATCTTTTGTCCTTGATGGGGGTAAGCACCAAATGTAAGATTTATGTGTTGGAAGCCAGTTTTACCCTCACTGGCAGAAGAGATCTTCAGGTTAATTTTTAAAGAAAACTAAGATATCTCTGTTTTCTTTAGAAAATTACTATAATTTTAT
The DNA here is from genome assembly GCF_950005125.1 of Chionomys nivalis. Classification (NCBI taxonomy): domain Eukaryota; kingdom Metazoa; phylum Chordata; class Mammalia; order Rodentia; family Cricetidae; genus Chionomys; species Chionomys nivalis. Next base: position 66,426,198 of record NC_080092.1, read on the forward strand.
AATCCTGGTGTATAAAGAGACAATTGATGAATGTGTGACCAAACTCACAGGGAAACAAAATAGAGTCCTTTTTGGACAATTGGGAGCAAAACACTAGGCCATTGTTCAACGCTGTAAGTTGTTCGTTGCATCGTTACTGTTTACACCCCGAGTGCTGCACTTCCGGTATTCGGGAAGTTCCTAGTCGTATGAAAATGTCTGTCCTTACAGATGTAACCCTGTCTCCAATGGACCTGACAGAGTCTTGACCTGTGTATTATCACCCCTTTGCTACCTGTGGCTTCTCTTAAGGCTTGTTTATCTGTCGTATAGCATGCTGACAACATGCCCTGGCGTTGTTTTGCTTGTATATATACCCACCCTTTGTGAGCATCTTCAGTGTTTGAGTTTATAATTTTTATTAAGTTTTACATTCTTACAGCCATTTTCCAGATGTTTTTACATCTAACACGTTTCCGAAGAGTCCGCTTTCATGCTTCAGTCTACTGGTACCATCTACAGGTCTTTTGTTCCTCTTATTTGTGTTTATTTCTGAGCTGGTTATGTCTCTGTGCTTGCCTTTACATGAGTCTGTTCTGTGTCTTTAAATCTGTACGTCTCTGCAATGCTTAACTGACTCTTGACTCTACAGTGAACTTTTGACTTTTGTAAGATTATATATTTTCTATTTCCTATTTTCATTGTGATGTATATGAAAATCATGTAGTAGACATTATAGTGAAAATACTCTAACAGACATTATATGTAATGGTGAAAATTTGAATGTTTTCTTCTATAATCAGAAATGATACAAGCATGTCTTTATCACCACTTTCTTTTTAAAGTTTTTTAAAAGGTATTTTATTTATTTTTATGGATTTGGGAGTTTTGCCATCGTGTACATCTATACCCCATATAAGTGCCTGGTGCCCACAGAGGCCATAAGAGGGTATATGATCCCCTGGAATTAGAGTTACAGACCATTGTGAGCGTCATATGGATGCCAGGGGACCAACTGAGCCATTTCTGCTCCCATCCTCACCGCTCCTAATCAGTCATGCGCCGGAGGTTCTAGCCAGTTCAGTAAGGGGAGAGGAAGACATCAGAGTTCCCAGAGAGGAGGTGAACCTTTCTGTTCACAGGTAACAGTTTACCTATGTAAAAGATCTTATGAAATATATAAAGTTTATTTAATTATGAAATGTTTAAAGTTATTATAACTAATAGAACTTAGCAAAGATGTTTATATGATATCAGCCATCTAAAATAGAAATTTAAAATCAGTTCCATATAGCATACATAACATTGTAATAGCATATACAATATTGGTCTTGAAGTATATAGAATAAGCAATTCATTACAGATATTAGACCTATGCATAATATATACATGCAGGCAAAATATTCATACACATAAAATAAAAATAAATCTTAATCTGTGATTTTCTCAAAAAATTAAATTACAAGAGAAAAGATAGCAGCATCATTAGCCAGTGGTACTGTTCAGCTCAAGACTCTCTTGAGTTATAGCTGGGCCCCCCAGGTATCTGTGACCAGAAGATAGACAGATGGTGACAGATGTTGACAAGGACTCAGAGAAGTTGTGACCCTCATGCTTTACTGGCGGAGATGTGAGATGGTGCCTCCCCTTGGGCAAACTCTCTGGCAATTCTTAAAATGGGTGAGGAGAGTTACCAAATTATACAACAAACATGTAGCAACTGATACATCCACGAACAGCTTGATGTTTCTGCAGCGTCTTCCCTGAGCCTCAGCAGAGGTTATTCTTAGAAGACTGTGCTTCTGATTTCCACGTGGCCAGTGTCTGTTTATTAGTTTCCTTCCCTGCCATTAGGAGATAAGCATATGTTACATAGGCCTGAGCCTGAAGCACACAGAGTTGTTCAGTCCATCCTGGTGTAGACCACAAACCATGCTTAAAGTAGTGGCCCAGGCATCAGGCCTCTATGGTGAGATGGCATTGGTCCCTTCTGCTTGGGTTCTGAAGAAGAAAAAAGAACCAGGCCGATCACCACAAGCCAAGTTGGGCTTGGCTGTTCCAGCTTCCTGGATAAGCTATGGCAGGGCAAACACCACTAAGCCTCCTTTGGCTCACAATCTCTCAATCTCTCTCTCTCTCTCCACATTAACTCTTTGTTTAGCTTGGCTCCAGAGCTGACTACTTTCCTTTAGTGAAATGTTCATCTCTGTGTTAATTCACTCTTTGCTGTCAGCAGAACTCAGGAACACTGTGGTTTAACAAGGAGTACATTGTGAGAGACCTCAGAACCAAGTTAGCACATCGGGCTTACCCGTCAAGTTAAGGTAAAGCCAAGGCTGATGTCCTTACTTTTGACTCTGTCCTCTGCTGCTTTGCCTCTCCACTGCAAAGTGAGTCTTGTCCATGCGTTTTATTTTAATACACTGCTGAGAATCAGACTCTGGGCCTTGCGCATGTTAACACACCCGCTAAACAAACAAACAAACAAACAAAAACGCCACACACTGTATTAAGAAGCAGAATTTGGGAAGTGGTGGCGCTTGCTTAGTTCACGTGAAGCACTAAATTGAATGCCCAGCACCACATAAAAGCAAGTGTGGTGGTGGCACAACCGTAATTCTAACACTTGGGAGGTGGAGACAAGAGGGTCAGAAAGTCAAGGTTGTCTTCAGCTGCGTGTAGAAAATTCAAGGCCTGTCTTAGCCAGGGGCCAGGGGATGTGGTCAACTTGGTATTGTCTGTGCTGCAATCACAGCTCTGCCACTTAGGGTTTGTGTCTTCAGTGAGTTACTCCCCAGGACAGGAAGGACTGCCGCTGCTTTGGAAAGTCGTGTATGGGTTTGATGAAATGGTGGATGGAAAAGCTTTTTGTTACTTAAAATGAAAGACTCGTTCTCATGGACAGATGGAGACTGTTATGTATATGTGTACCCAGAGAGAGGGGACGCACATACCCCTCCAACAGACATGGGCAGCGCCAGAGTGAAGGGGTCTGCCATGCTCATTCATGTGGGCATCAAAGATGAAGCTAGAACTGAAGTTTTCTCAGGACACCCCCATCTCATTTGCTTATTTGATTTCTATGCTAGCTCAGCTTTTAAGATAAGTATTAAAGACCAAGTAGCCAAACAAGAAAAACATTAGACACGTGATAGTGAGAGTGAGACCATCAGGTCGCCTCCCCAGCCCCAGCCCACATTTCATCACTGATAGCATTTTTTACGTTAAAAGGACATCCTAGTGTAGACCCCCACCCCCTTTGTTGTTGAGCAGAGTCTCACACTGGCTCGAACTGATGTGGCACTCTCTCTGTAGCCTGGGCAAGCATCAGATCCCCAACGGTCCTCTTACATTGGCGCCCTCAGTGTCGCGAGTATGGGCATGAAGTGCCGCACCTGGGAGCCCCCTTCACGTGTGTACATCCTGGAAGTTTTCCCGTTCTTGTTATCTGCCGGTGTTCTTATTTTCAGAGGTGTGGTGGTTTTCCAGGGAGCACCTCTTGCCGGATACACTGACGGTGCTCAGTCTTTTGTTCTCGTAAAAAGTGCTAAATGGCTGTCATTAGACCCATATTTCATCAAGTACATTGTTATCCAAGTTTGGATATTTGTGTTTTATAACCACACACTTGTGCACATCTACACAGCTCTACAGTTACTTTCTAGAAGCAGAATTCACAACTCAGAAGATATGTGACCACCGAATAGTTTTTAAAATTTCCCATGACATCAGTTTCCCATCGGGTGCTATATATTAGCTACACTAATTTATACTCTGCCGGACAGGAAACTGTGATGTTTTAACCACTGAGCCATCCTCCAGCCCCTGCCCATTTTTCTAAGGGTTATATTAGTCTTTTGTTGATTTGAAGGAGTTTTCTTTAATTGAGCAAATTGGCTCGCTCTTTGCTCTACATAATTACATTTATTCAAGTTGTCAGTATCCTAGAGCTTTGCAAGATTTTTTTGCCACACAACATTTTAAGACTTTGTCTTTAAATTTTCAGTAACTTTACTGATTTCTGGAGATCGCATCGTCTTTAGAATGGCTTTCTCCATTTCCCTCTGGTTGATTGTGTTCAAGGCACACCTTCGCTTCCGTCCCCCAGCTCTTCCTTTGGACAAGAACAGTACACGCATAATGGCTACTCAAGGACTTTTTTCAACAACAGCTATTTCAACTCAGGCTGTTCATGTAATGAAACAGACATTGGGTTTGAATTCTGAAAAGTTCATTGATGTCTGGTGTATACACACACACACGCACACACACGCGCACACACACACACACACCGTGCTCCCCCTCTTCAGTTTCTGTACATAGTTTATAAGGTCTCACATGTCAGTATACATTACTTGGGGCCATTTTTAGTGAACACATTCACACTTGATTTTCTTGCCAGGTTTGAAGTAAATTTGTCTCTAGATGAAAGCAAATCTACAAATGTGAAATCTCTTATGATTTTCCTAGGACCGCCTTACGAATAACAGGGTTTTCCTGAGCCTTGGGTGGGAGCGGGACTATGAGGAGCCTCTAGAGGCTTTCCCGGAGAGCTGAACTTTCCTCAGAGTTGGATGACCTCACGAAAAGTAGGTGGGGCATTTGGAAACTATTCAGGATCAGAGAGCCCAGTTTGTTTTTATTTTGCTGACAGAGTTCAAAGGCAGAATCTTGGGAAGTTGCTTGATGGGACTTCCTGTGTCAATGAGGGAACATTCTCCAGCACAACCTGTGGAGATTCCAAAGATGGCTTAACACCCACACTAAAGAAGTTGCCTTTGGGCTGGGCAGTGGTAGCTCACGCCTTTAATCCCAGTATTTGGGAGGCAGAGGTTGGTGGATCTCTTGAGTTTGAGATCAACCTGGTCTACAGAGTGAATTCCAGAACACCCAAGGCCACACAGAGAAACGCTGACTTGAAAAACAAAACAAAAGTTATCTTTTGACCGGTCCTGTCAGCAGCTAAGGTAAAGGAAGGATGACCGTGGTGGGATGTGCCCGTCCACCATCCCAGAACTTACAAGGCTGAAGCAGAAAGATCCCAAGCCAACCTGAGCTACATAAGATGCTGTCTCGGGAAACAAAGACACAGAACAACTAACTAGAGAAGGATAGTGTGGACCAGGCCCTTTTTACAAGTCCCTTGGGTCACTGTTGGGAGTATCATTCTTACCTATCACAGATGAATGAATTATTCAAATTATATCCTATCTTTATCTACCAAAAATGTGCATTCTAAGCAGTTTAGCTGAATTAAAAATTTTGCATAACTAACTTTATAATTGAATGCATTCTAACAAGTAGAAATGTATGTGAATTTTGACCCCTTCACTCCCCTCTTTTTAAGGAAGGATCTCAAACTCACTCTGAGGCTGAGGATCACCTTGAATTTCTGACCCACCTGCCTCCAGCTTGAAAGTACTGTAATTATAGACCAGCCTCGTGCATACTCGGTGAATACTCAACCGCTGAGCTACACCCGCCCATCCTGTCCTTATAAAAAAGTGTCAAAAGAAAGTGTTGTATCGTGTATCTCAAACACAGCATAGTGCTGTAGAGCCACTGTGTGGCTGCTGTGCTCCGCTCCTTTGTTTGTGGAGTAGAACCTGCTGGGCAGCCGGGACTTTAGGTAGCACTACCTAGTTCCTCCAGAATCTTAGTATTTCACTTACGTTTTCATATGGCTATGATCATTGGTGCTGGAAACGTCCCATTAAATCCACATAGTCTCGGTTTCCAATAATTGATCCGCCAAACGTTCCACACACCCTATGCTAGACGCTTTGTGATGCTTTGCTTTCCTGCTCCCACCGCTCCTCTTGGGAGGAGACAGGTGACAAAGGGATGGCCAGATGAACTTGGAGGACACTTGTGTTCAGACGTGATCACAGAAGTAAGATGTCAGTGCAAGTCCCTGGCAACTTTAATTGTACCCATGTTCGAAAGATCTGGAGACCTAGTTGCTGTTGCAGCCACTCATATTTAGGCTCCACAGTTAGCAGCACAGGCCATGACTGCATTCCTTCCTCGTCCAGGCTTCATGCTGCGACTTTTCAGCCAGTCTGCACGCTCACTTGTTCCCAAGGTCCTGGTGAGCGTTTCAAGTTGCAGAAGAACCCTCAGAAGAGCCGGCCATCTGTCTGGGACTCCGAGGACATAGAGCCTCCTCTGAGGGTCTGTTTGGTAAAAGGACTTGTGAGAAGGGTTTAAAGCAGTTGTCACCAAGGCCCCCTCCAGGCTATGGGGCTTTGCTTTCCCAAAGTGCTGTTGTCCTAGATTCCTGTCCCCTCTATTGATATGCTGTGACCTGAGGCCTCCTGCCACCTAGTGATCCAAATGGCTACCCTTGAAGTGTTGACCTCTTGACCCAGGGAAATGGCCTGTTAGCACTGAAAGTTGAGATTTTTGATCTACTTAACTCCCTAAGCCGGGCAGTGGTGGCACACGCCTTTAATCCCAGCACTCAGGAGGCAGAGGCAGGCGGATCTCTGTGAGTTCGAGACCAGCCTGGTCTACAAGAGCTAGTTCCAAGACAGGCTCCAAAACCACAGAGAAACCCTGTCTCAAAAAACAAAAAACAACAACAACAAAAAAAAAACTCCCTGGGTTGAGTTTCCTAAAATGCAGAAAAAAAAGAAGCAGAAGTTACTATTTAGTGCGTGCCAGAGGTGCACATGACTGCAAAAGCGACTCCTTCCCAGCCCGGGTAACGCGGTGAGACCGTAGCTTTGTTTTCTGCAGGTGTTTTCAACAGGTATCAATTAAACTTTCTTGGCCCCGCAAACTTGGTTGCTTTTACCCACAGACTCTAGATCAGACTGAAGGATTGGCTCAGTGAAAATGTTTACTTCTCTAATTAAGCAGAATTAAGGTCTGAACTCAGAACTGTCTTGGTCTGTGCTAGGCATAATTGAGATGCATGGACTTTGTGTAAATAATGTACCTCTAATTGGCTTTGATTAAGTGCAAATTAGGATCACACTTCACTCCCGTGTGATTTACATTCCTAAGCCCTTTTACAAACTGAAGTACCCTGGGTGGCCGCTAAGGTTTGTTTATCCGGGAGTTGAGTTGGAGGCTGGAGCTGGGATCTGTACTTTCCCAAAGGTAGAGTCTGCTGCTGACACACTTGACACCTCCCTTCCCACTCTGGTGTCACCTCTGGTGAGCTCAGTTGGGGGAATGCTTGTCTAGCAATGCGCAAAGCCCTGGGTTACATCCTCAGCACCGCATAAATTAAAACCCAATGTGGTGAGCCGTGCCTTCAAGGCAGGAGGATCAGGCAGTTCATGGCTATCCTCAGCTGAGCGGCGAGTCCAAGGCCAGCCTGTACTACTTGAGACCCGCAAAAAATTAAAATGAGTAAGTAAGTAAATAATTGGAGCTTTGGTGCATTGGAGTCTGCCTGTGAGACCTTGGAGACTAAGCCAGCTCCAGGCACTGGCTGTCAGATTATCATGACACCCTTGTTTCACAAGGAACCAGAAATACTTCATAAAAGGAAACAGCGGATGGGAAGATCTCCCCAGGAAAGTTCCCAGTGGGTGGTGTGAATCAACAGATTGCCCCAGAACAGCTTCCTCCTGGATTGCTCTGCTCAAATTCAAGGGTGGGTCTTTTTGCCTTGGTGAGCCTGGAATAAAGGAATAAACTCCTCTCTCCTCCGAAGTTTCTGAACCGCCTTTGCGGCCGGTATTGCTGCCGGCTCCTTCTATGCTGGGGAAGACTGGTCCTGTGGAAGGCCTGGGACATGGGCAACAGGGGTGGGAAGTGGCTTGGTGTTTATGACCCTGGAGGCCATCCACAATCAACTCTATGTGGGGTTTCTCCAGGTTTTCACACAGCTAAAAAAAAAAAACCAGCACGACACAGGGATCTTCACACCAGGCCAGAGTGCTAACAGTTGCCAGCGTGGGTGGGAATGCAGTTAGCAGGGTGAGTTAACTACTCACTTCACACCCCGTGAAAGTGGCTCCCAGAGCAGTCAGAGGGTTTCTTGACTGTGTCACCTTCAGAGAAGGTTGAACCATAAATATGTTTGGTCACTAAACTCTGCCCTGGGCTTTGGATGAGAAGGCAGAGCCTATTTAGACAGGTTACACAGCAGAGATCCTGGCCAGAGCTGGCAAAGACAGGGAATGTTTCCTAGGCTCTCCAGACACTGTTGACTTCTCTCTCATTCAGTGGCTTCTTCTGGGCCGCCTACTGAATCAGACCCTAGATATACAGCTTGGAATATGCGCTGGTCTGAAGCCCTCAAGACCGTCTCAAAGAAGCAGACGGGGCCAGCAGAGAGAAATAACAGCCGAATGTGGTGTGTGCTGCCCAGAAGTCAGGAGCAGCTGGTGAGCCGCTCTCTGCCACACTGCGCTGGCTCATAGCTGTTTGGAGTCACAAGGGCCGTGTGCTATTCCAAAGAGTGCGCTTGCCAGTCCTTGAGTCCATCTTGTCTCTGGAAATAGTCACCAAACACCGTGTTAACATCTGGCCGGGGTGCAGATGTGTCTGCTGATGTCCCTAGCGCTGTCTTTCATTCTCATGACCTCAGGCGTTCGGTAATGCAATTATTATTCCTTTTTTAGGGAGAGTCAGATAATGTCAGAACGAATGAGTAACTCACCAGTGATCCCACAGATGTGGAGGGGCCAGGGCCCAAACTCAGCTCTTACAGCTGCCCAACCTCACCTGGTGACGAGGCTGTCCTTCATCAAGGAGTGGTGGGCTGCAGGTCACAAGTCCCAGGCACTGGGGATGACTTGCTCACAATTTGGCCATGGCCTCTCGAGCAAGTCACTTCCAGTCTCTGCAGCAGTCCGCTCTTCGGATGCTGAGGGTCTTTCACCGCTTGCTGTTGCTGCTGCAGTTTTGGGACGTGGCCTAAAGTGTGCAACATTGATCTTTGCTAGTCTTCTTGACCTATGTACTTGGTTTCAGAAGGCCTCTCTATAAAGGGCCTCAGTGTCTTTTCTTGTCAGAAATAGATTAAGCAACAAGGCCTTAAATTATCAAGTTCAAGAGCTTTGTCCCAGGGCCGTCTCTGCCACAGACTGTCCTAGCCTCAGGCCAGCGTGCCCCTCCTCCTCCATACCCCAGATTTATTGGCAGAAGTGGTACTCCCATCTTCTAAGAGATGTAGTTCCACTCAAGACCTTCCTTGGTGGATTCCCTGGTGCTTCCCTGGTGGATTAGGAGCGGCCGTCCTTTATCTGACTGATGAGTCAACCCACACACATCTGCAATCCCTGTACCCAGAGGCTGAGGACGGAGGATTATAAGGTCAAGGCTAGCCCGTGTCAGACAGCAATACCTGAGTGGAGCAGGGGAGACAGGATGCCAAGTTCACAGCAACCATTTCTTATGACCAACCCAAGCATCGAGATGGTTCCCTGATGGTTTGAATGCAGAGTCTTAGATGGGGCTACAAATGCCAGGCCTTACAGCAGGCTTTGTGCTGTGCTGGGAACCACCTGACCCTGGTGAGGCGCTTGTATTAAAGACCTTGGCCCGAAAGATTAGGGTTCTGAAGGAGATGGGGCAGGGTGAAGAGAGAAGTATGCTCACAGTGTGTCTTGTTTAAAATCACAGCGTCCTCTTCCTAGCATCTCATGCTAGAAGGACCGCACAGGCCCATCTGCCTTGACTTTGCACGTTCCCTCTTGGTCAAGGCCCAGTACAGGCTTGCCTTCCTTCCCACCCCTTAGTCCACTTGGTAGAACAACTTATTTTTGACTGTCCATGTTGTCTGGCCCTTTTAATATCATTCTGGAACTTTAACTTTGGCCTATAGCTTTATTTCTACATGTTATGGAGGAGAGACCGTGTCACCAGGCCTCTGCTGGCTCCCAAAGAGATGGTGGCCGTGCGGTGGGCATGCAGAGCCAGGACGTCTCATTCTGGCCAGGGCCTCCTGACCATCTCCAGCCCCATTTGATTCCCACCATCCCTTCTGCTCTTTATTTGTACCTTCCCAACCTCCAGCGTGGATGTTTACATCCGTGTGCATTACTGCAACACGAAACCGCTCTGTCTTCTGAAAGCAAATAAACTGACTTTAATGGTGATCAACTGCAGCGGCAGCTCCAGGGTTAAAAGTTTTTGCAGGCAGACTGGCCAGCAGGAGTTAGTGGTGTGGCGTACAAGGGACGCCAGGCTGTCTCTAAACTTTTTGGCCCTCCCCAAGTACAGAGATGAAGGAAGAGCTTCTATAAATCACTGGAGATTAGAGGCCCTGTTCTTGCCGGCTCCGCAGGGTTGCACTGCTTAATGTCAAAGCCTCACGTATTACTTTAACAGCACTCCTTTCTTTATTAAATCCACTTTGAAATATATATATATATAAAAGATGATCTTTCCAGTAAGGGGGAGAAGGCTAAAAGGATTTAGAAAGTATCTGTTATGTTACATTACGGAGACTAATAACTGTTTAGGGAGTAAGTAACATTTTTGCACCATCTTAAGCCATAAAAGATAGAGAGAGAGAGAGAGAGAGAGAGAGAGAGAGAGAGAGAGAGAGAGAGAGAGAGAGAGAGAGGTATAAAGGTCTGTTCCTAAGAATCACTTGTTTGAGAGTTTATGTCACCCTGTGTCCTTCTAGCTCCTTCAAAGAGTGAGCCAAGGTGCTGGGAAAATGGCGTGAACATTAATGAGAGCAAAAGAGCGTATCTGGGAACACAGTTGTGGCTAAATGTTTTAGAAAGTAGGAAGGACCCAGAGGGAAGGAGAGGGAGGGAGAGAGGAGAAAGAGGAGGGGACTCAGGAGGGAGTACAGGCATGGAAAGAGTTCTACTTTCATACTTAAAAGAAAAAACACACACTTTGTGTTGGTTTGGAGGCTTATCTCCTTCATCTGACTTTAATGAAGACATATTTCAAGCAGCTGCAACCATGTCAAATGTCATATTTTGGCTCAAAACGTCCACCTTCCAAGTGGGAGGTTTCTCAAGACCTAGAAGTCTGCAGTAATTATAAACTAATTGGCCAGAGCTGGCAGCAGTCTGGCTGTCACGAAGCCGAAGTCGGAACTAGTTTCTGTAGGTGGCATCAGAGTGGCGAGGGCTACTGATTTGTACAGCTAATGATGGCCTTCAGTGTGCTGTTTTCTTGGCTTCCAAGTTTTTAAAAAATGTCATAACAGACAAATAAATCAGTTTGAATAAAATGCTTAGCACTAAATATAAAAATAAACTTACCATGAGCTAACCTCTTAAATCACCAATTATAGCATTTTAATTTATACTTTCAGAGAGGTCTCAGGATGAAGGAAAGCCACACAAAGGATTTGGTTGCCTCTAATTTTCTACTACTCATTAGAGTCTGAAGGTTCTTTGTGTTTTTTCCTTTTTAGTCAAATGGCAATTACTTAAGCAGAATTATTTCAAGAGGGTAGGATTCCTCATGAAAAGCCTTCAGAATCCGAGCAACAGAAACGCGTTCAGGGGACTTTGTTAGCTGGCCTGTTTAGCCAGGGCCCCACAGGCCAAGTCCGCTTTGTTTTCAGAGTCTCATTTGTTTCGTCAACAAGCTTTTGACTAACAGCCATTGTACCACCAAACACTTCGCTAGCTGCCATCAATAAGACGGCTAGCAGCCCGCGCTCCCTCTCCAGAGAGGCTTGCAAGCTTCTGCAGACAGGTAAAAATGTGTACCAAACTGGCTGTGGCTGAGGCAGGAGGATTGCCCTAAGTTCAGGACCAGCCTGGGCTACATAGCAAAGTTCTATTTCAGAGGAGAAAACCATCAGATGTAGATGAAATGTACAGTCATGGTGAGGCTTTAAAAGGTGTAGCCTCTCGGTGTCGCTGCCCTTGATTCGGGGAGGACAAGTGTCTGAGTGTGTGGCTCCCAGAGTGGGGGGTGGGCAAGAATGTAAGGTTTGAGAGGGGCTAGGCATCTTTGCTATTCTGTTTTTATTTAGGCTTTTTTTTTTTTTTTTGGTAATTTTATACATGAATGCAGTGTATTTAGATCTAGCAGCCCTTTTTGAACTGATTCTTGCATTGTTCTGGTATGATATGATTTCCATCTGCATTTTCAAAGTGTGGAAAGAGTTCACACCTTACAAATGTGGTTCACATTTGCCAAGAAAGAAAAAAAAAACAACTTGTTTTGCAGCATTTCCCATCCAAATGCTGACGGGTTGAAGTTCCGTCTTCTGACAGACAGCTTGGAGGTGTTATTTCTGCAGCCTCTGCCACGGTGAATGGCGGCTCTTCGTTCATGGTGGCTTGTGCTTCATGCCTGCTTCCACAGGTCTAGGATGGCTGCCCAGCTCAAAAGTAACAGCTCTTAAAATAGCTGGAAATGGATGTGGGGTTCAGGTTTTGTTCAAGGGATTTAGAGGTGCTTGCATGAACATTTGTGTGTTCACTTGCATGCTTGCGTGAGTGCCCACGTGACTGTGTGTGTGTGTGTGTGTGAGAGAGTGAGAGAGAGAGAGAGAGAGAGAGAGAGAGAGAGAGAGAGAGAGAGAGCCGCTTACACAGGGGGTCCATTGTGAGAGCAGATACTGGGTGTGGAGGGTTTGGAGGCAGAGGGGAAGGCTTACGGCTTACCGTCCTGGACCAGTTGCTCAGAGCAGCATTCAGTGTTTTATTAGGAGAGAACAAGTCTATAAAAGGAACAAGAAGCTCAATCATTGCAGAGTTGGGCGACAGGAGGCAGCTGCCAGGATGGCTTTGAAACCCTTTGAGATCCTAGAAGAGTTGCCACAAGTACGCACTGCAGCTGCTGGGATCCTTCAGTGGAGATGCAGAACTTGGCACCTCTTACCCTGCAGGAATGGGAATCTGGGTTCACCCCGTATTTTCTTTAGATAAGTTTCTCCCCGCTCTCACTGCAGTTCCTGTATTCTCTTTTGTTTTTAGGTAGGTTTGAGGGAATTAAGAGCAGACAAGCCTCTAGTTTGATTTAAAGAGAAAAGAATGATCATGTATTTTGGGGGCTAGGCAGGTAAGATCAAATTGAGCGGACGGGAGAGGCCCTGCTTTTGCCCACGGTGCTTACGCTTAATGAGCAAGTCGCTGTAGTTTGCAAACCATCACTTGCATGATGTCATGAAAGTAACAAAGTATGTGAGTTTCATTTTTGTGAAATCTACCTGGGATGTCTGTTTTTCATCAGCACATGGAGAGAACTTGCAAAGTTGAACCCCTCAACTTTAAAATTTTCCAATTAAATCCTAGAAAGTCAAGCAATGGCCATTGTTCACATAAGCCAGGAGAAAGGTTATTTATGAAGGGTTTTTTTTTGGCTAACACATTATTTGATATGTGTGTAAAATTTTTTGATAATGCTTTCTCAAAGAACAAATGCCAAAGAATGCTGAAGGTTGTTGGAGAACCCATGAACTGAGTCTGTGATCAAGGTCAGCGACCAGCAGGACGACTGCTGGAAAAGGTGTGCCTCCCCCATGGACAGAGAACAAATGATGTGTGTGTGAGTATGTGCGTGTGTGTTCGCGCGCGTGTAGGTGTGAGTCTGTGGGGAGGAGATGTGTGCGCGCGCGCACGCATGGGTGTGAGTAGGTGTACATGGGTGTGTGTCTGTGTGTGCGTGCATGGGTGTCAGCAGTCACAATGTATGTTTAGAAAGGATTCATCTCGCAGCCTAAGAAACCCTTTCTGTCCTTCCAGCCCAAGAATGTCTGGCCATCTTTCTCCTCCTTTCCTCGTCTCCTCCAGTTTAAAACCTATCTCCACTGCAGCTCCTTGGAGAACTGTCTGTACCTCAGACGTGCTAGAATGGAGAGACAAAGAAATCAGCAGCTGTCATTAACATTCTCCCCCTGCGCCCGTGGCAGTTTCAGGCTTACGTAATGAATTTTAGTCATGTTTACCCTGTTACCCTCTCTGGTCACTCCCCATTTTCTCACTGACACCCTTCTTCCCAGCAGGCTCTTCCTCCACCACTTTCAAGTCTGTTAGTGTGTGTGACTCACTGAGATCAACTACTGCTGCTTACTTGAACATGAGCAGAAGATTATTTACTGGAGCCTAGGCAACTTATCAGTGACCACTTTGTTCGATATTGTTTATTTATTTGTTTGTTTGTTGCTGGCAGGGTCTCATATAAATAAGTCTGCTTTCCAACTTCCTACATAATCAAAGGTGATCTTGACCTGCTTTTGTTTGTGTGGCGGGAGGGTTTGATATTGTGTACGTCCACATGAATATTCAGGTGTGCATAGCCATGCTGGTGCAGGCAGAGATCACAGAAGGATGCCTGGCATCTTTTATTACTGCTTTCTGCCCTATTTGTTTTGAGTCAGGGTTTTCGCCATTATGGATAGGCCGCCGGGCCTGTGAACTTCCAGGATCTGCCTGTCTTTGTCACCTAGCGCTAGGGTTACCAGTGTTCACCGGCCTCGTTACACGGGTGCTAGAAATTGAGCTATGGTCCCCTTGCCTTCCCAGCAAGTGCTCTCATCACGAGTCACACTCCAAACTTGACCTTGAACCTCTGCCGCCCTTCCTTTAACTGCTGAGTGTTAGGAAAGCCTCGTAGAGAACAGAGCAAGGTCATCGTGTCCTGTCACTTGGAACCAGGCGTTCTCGATAATAACTCCCATACCCTCACATCGTCACGTGATCAGGGATCAACAGTGGTCAAGTCCACCAGAGAGAAGGATGGCGCTGGGAGATAGCGTGCTCATGGCCGTGTGCTTCCTCCCCGTCATGGCCGTGTGCTTCCTCCCCGTCATGTGCGGTGGGATTCTGAGGAGCAATAGAAGGTCACGGTGCTGTGATGAAGTTGCAGTGGTGCACTGCAGACTTCCGGCCACAGCTCAGGCCTGTTTGAACACAAGAATAAGCGAAGCATGGAGGTGCCTGCTTTTAACCCAGCTACTTAAGAGGCGATGTTGGGAGGATTGCAAGTCTGCACGGACTACATAAAATTAAGTAAACAAGGGCTGGAGAGCTGGCTTGGGGTTAAGAGCACTTGCTGTTCTTGCAGAGGACCTAGGTTCGATTCCCAGCACCCACCTGGCAGCTCACAAATGCCAGTAACTGCAGTTCCAGGGGATCCAACACCCTCTTCTGGCCTCCACAGGCACATATAAGAAAAGCAGGCAGACATCCATATAAGTCTGTTTTAATTAAATGAAGACAATAAATGTATAGAAGAAATACCAACTCCTAAGGTAGAAAGCTTTGCGTGTATATTCTTGCCCCCAGACTGCAGTGGTGCTACGACAGGTGCCGTACCTGTGTGAAGGACAAAGAACATCCTCCCAGGCTGGGAAGGAAGAGCATCCCAAGGCTCTTTAAACATCAACTTAAGCCCCACAAGGAACAAGCAGAGTTATGCTAGCCACACCATGGTATTCAGAATTCCTTTTGTTATTAAAAAATTCCACACTGGTCGTTTGGGTTCAGGAAGCCTGAGCAGGGATAAGAAGCGGAGCTTTTGTCTGGTGCGGTTTTAATGAACTGCTTCAGGTGTTGGTGGGCAGGCTAACTCTGAGCGGTCTCGAGAAGCACAGACAGCTCAGAGAGCCAGGTTGGGTGGCAGCTTGGCTGGTCCCATCGGGCATTCCTGTGGTTCACCTCTCCTGCCCCTCAGTGGGTCAGGATTCTTGAGTGAGAGTAGCGGAATAGTGGGGACAGCCCAGCCCCACTCATTCGGGTTCAGCCTGCATTTGGTGGCTGGAATGAGGTGAGACTTTTCCAAATATAAAGATGTTTCTTTTGAGACGGGGTTCTTCGCTTTTGAGGCCTTTGCCCCGGGGCTAGTCCACTGTGTCCCTCCGGAGTCTACAGAACGCATACAGTTAAGCATTCAGCCACCCTGGTAATGTAGGAAGTAAAGAACACTTGAACCCATGTGGCCAAAGTCATGGATAACATCACTGCTGCCGGCTATGGCTGATGCTGTGGGAAGGAGATCAGCTGAAAGCCCTGCTGCCTGACCAAGCCTTGTTTGGGGAACACAGTTCCCCTGAGATGTGTGTCTAACCTGCAGGGGTCTGTGTCATGCTGAACTGCTGGAAGTGGGCAGTCTGGGCAGGGAACACCCTTGAATGGTCACAACATCTGGGGTGCTGTGGCAATTGGGTTAGCATCCATCCTTCCTGAAACTTAATTCTCAAGGGAAGGGCTGTCTGCAGAGCAGGTGATCAGAGCTGGAGGTTTTCATGAGAGGAACTTCTGCCAGAAAGCAGTCCGCCTTCTGGAAGGAGGATGGGAATGGAGAGTTGTCTTTCCCAAGACTGCCATTACCTCCCACTAGCCCCAAGGCCAGGGAGAGCACCGTTGGAGGGGTAGCTGTGTCTCTCTGGGAGAAGCTACCGTTAGCTCTCGATCACTCTAGAGTCTAAGCGGCACCTTCAAATGGGAGTTCTTCAGTCTGTTCTTTCCCTCTGTGGGTGGTGGTGGTGGGGTGTGCACATGTGGAAGCCAGAGGTCAATATTGGTGGCTCTCTCAGCCACTCCCTACCTTAGCTTTTGAGACAGAATCTCTCACTAAACCTGGAGCTCACAGATTCTGGTAAAATATCTATCCAGCGAGCCCCAGGGATACGTGCCTGTCTCCACCCCAACCCTGGGGTTCCAGGCATCTTCCACCCTACCCAGCTCCTTCCTTTTATGTATATGCTGGAGATCTAACTCAAGTCCTCATGTTTATGCAAAAGGTGTATCTTTCCGTCCTCCACTTCTCCATCCTTTATTGTAGAACCTCTTTCTGCTGCCACCTAAATCAAAAGATTGGTCTTGTTGAGATTTCTATCATTGTTTTAAATTTCTATTCCAAACTTCAGGTCTTCTGTGGGTTTTCCTACTTTAGAGTTCTTTCTCCCTTTTAAGGGAAAAGAAAAGAAAGATTGTGGCATAGGTGTATGCTCCCCTGCCACTTGGCATCTCCAGTTCATCCCTAGCTCGGCTGCGTTCTCCTCCCTCTGTAGCTATCCTGTCTCTGTAGACACAAATCACATTTACTACAGTGTGTATTCCAGTTCATTTGGTTCATTCATTTATTCAGCAATTTGTTGAGTACCAGTCATGTACCCAGAGGGACTTCCTTTTGAAACTGTGCCTTGAAGAAGAGCAAGTCTTGAAGAACCAGTTAGGGCGATCCAGACCCAGCATGGCATGCACACTGTCTACAGGCGAGGGAGGGCAGAGTTCATACGGCTCCAGTTAGCCGAGTAAAGCCAAGTGGCAGGATGTGTGTCCTTGCAGTTGGAGGAGCAGTAAGACAGCAACAAGCTGATCACGAGGAGCTTAGGTGTGATGGCAGTGAGGCTTTGGGCAGCCCCCGTGGAATTTTAAACAAGACAATGCCATATATGTGTTCTAGAAAACCTACTTTGACTAGAGTTTGGAAAATGCACTGAAGAGGATGGATGCAGAAAATCCATCCGGTACAGGTCACATTGATTTTGGTGAAGAGTAACCACTGCCTGAAGTTAAGAGGTTGTCATAGGAATGGAGAGGGGATGCCCAAATGTGTATAAATTCCAGTGGAGTCTCTGGTTATGTCGGGGCCTGTAGATGAGAGATGAGAGTCCAGGAGAGTGAAGTTCTTTCTTGGAGAGTAAAGGCGTGCATAAAGAAGGAGGGCAGGGGAGATGTTTGCTCTGGAACCCTGGACCTGAAGAGCTTGAGGAAGAGCTAAGAGAGCTGGGATTGCAGTCTAGTGGCGGAGCACTTAGTATGTCTGAGATTCGTGGGGCTGTAAGTGCCTCACTCCGCACTGACAATGAAAGAAAGTGGGGAGGCATCCACCACCAGCACGCTAAGAGAAACAGGCCAAAGTCACGCACCTTTTTTGACTTTTCTGTATTGATGTAGACTGTGTAATGCTTTGTTGGGGGTGGGGACACAGAGAAGGGCACGTGGGAACTCTCAGCATCTAAGAGAAGCCAGCATAAACCCTCTTGTTGAGATTACGTTCCAAAATTTGACCAGATGTTTAAGCTAATTAGCAAATGATTAAAGCTACAGTCGGCAAAGACCTAGACCCCTGTGGGATCAGCAAAGAAGCAAGACGAAGAGAAAGCCTTGCCCAGGTGTTCTCACTAGCGAGAGGTTAGTCTGCTGTGGGCCCTAAGGATGGACAGGCATGCCCAAATCCAAGCAAACTGAATCAGAAGGAGAGGGCAGAATAGGGAGTATAGAAAAAAGTATAGACATGGTGTTCACTCTGAAAATCTCTTTTAAACACATTTTAAGGAATTTCAACACTAAAAAAGAAGGTGTTAGGGCTAGGGAGATGATGGTTCTGTGGGCAAAGTGTTTGCCACAGATGTGTGAGGACCTAAGTGCAGAACCCCAGAACCCACATAGACCTGGTGCAGTGGAAGTTGTCTTTAATCCCAGCATGCATTCCTACCTGGAGATAGGAGGTGGGCGCAGGAAACTTTCTGAAGGCTTGCCTGGCATACAAGGTAGCAAGCTCAAGAGAAACAAGACGAAAGGCAGTAAGCAACAGCTGATGTCCTGTGTTCTCTACACATATGAACACACACATGCCACATACACAAGGATTAAAAACAAATTATCTCCAAAGTGTTCTGACGAAGTGTGGTGGTGCCCTTCTATAACCCTAACAATTCGAAGACCAGACACAAGGACCAAATGTTTAAGACAGACTGGGCTACGATGCAAGACACTTCCCCCCTCCCCCCCCAAAAAAATGGTCTCCAAGTGCTGCAGAGAAACCACTGATCAGATTTTGTCAAGCAAAACTCCAGACAGGGTCTTAGGCAAGTCAGTTATCCCCAAAGATTTAGCTTTGTTCCTTAAAGTTAGCGCCCATCCCACCGGATGTCTGCAGTCACCGTTAGCGCTTTCATTCATATCTCTGTCCGCTTCTGGTTTGAAAAGCTCGTGAATCTTGCTAAGGATGGCAGATTCTCCTTTCTCAGCAAAGACGCAGGCGCGGACATCTGCCGAGCCCGTTGGTTACGTGCGTACTGCGTGCCATGGTAAGTAGGCTGGGCAGTCTCCGGAGACAGTACAGCTCTGGGCCCTCTGGGTCAAAATCAACTGTACCCCCAAAGACAACAAACATCTCGTCAGATTTCCAATCAGTCTCGTCTAGGGACTGTGTTCCTTTGTAATCTTAAAATTCAAATAAAAAGAAACGAACAGGATTTGGGGACCAGCATGGGGAATAATCCCCAACACCCTCGCCTCTGTGAGCTTCAGTTTCCCGTCTCTCCCCTGTGTGTGGTGATGGTGAAGATCCCGGGTGACTAGTTACAGCTTTCTCATGTTCTTCCAATGTTTGGGAGATTTGGAACCCAGGCCTCTCTGGAGAGAGACCCGAGAGATGGCTCCCCTGTCAGTTTCTGCGTCTCAGGACGCCTCCTCCACAGCCATTCTTATCGCTCTCTGCTTCTGTGGCAGCAGGCAGTTCGGTGCCCACAAGTGCAGGCCATCTACCAGTTCAAAGTCGCAAACAGGGCATCATGGTACAAACCTGTAATCCCAGTCCTCAGGGGACAGGAGGACCAGGAGCCATCGTTAGATATGTAGTAAATTGAGGCCAGTCTAGGGTCTGTGAGACCCTGTCTAAAAAAGAAAGTGGGGGCGAGGGGATCTAAAAAAAAGATGGGATTCTGAGTAAAGGTGGGACAGTGTTTGAATTCCCTTATGTAACACAGCATTTCCATAACATTCTTTGGAAGGCTTGGGATTCTTTTCCAAAGAAGCCGTTAGTGGTCACTTTCTGGTGGAACTGCCTGGTATCAAAATATTTGTTTCTCTCACATGTATGGGAGATCCAGAGAGGTTGAGTTACACGCCTGTGGTCACACGGCCATTGGTCTGAAGGCCCAGGCGTGACCCAGGTGGTAGCGAAATGAAAGGTTTGGGCTCTGACGGCTAGCTCAGTGAAGGATGTGGGTCCTAACTGGGGAGTGCCGCACAGCCTTCCCATCCCCTTCCTCTCCCAGAGGAACTGTAGTTCCTACTCTCCTGAATTCTATTATGGCAGGCTTTTTTTTAATGGTGTAAAATTTATGTGTGTGTACGTGCATGGAAATATGTGGCCGCTCACAGATACATATATAGAAGATGAAAGAGAAAAATGGACAACTTATAATTACAGATATTTTCGTTCATCTGGTATCCAGATGATCTCCCCTGATTCTGACAGTTTTGACAAATCAGTTTATTAAAATTGTAAATGTAACCCAGAGCTATTTAGTTCAGCTTCAGGCAGAAGGTTCTTTTCTCCTCCCATTATATTTTGCCATCGTGTTATTAGAAGTAAATACAACTGTGACTAAAGAGAAAAGAGCCCGGCTTCAGGGAGGAAGATGGGGCTTGCTGGCTGTAGACCCACATGGTTTTTCTGTCCAAAACCCTCAGGATATTTTCATATGGCTTAAAACTTTCTCAGGCAGAGACAGAGTCTGGTCCCCACGCCTGCCCTCCTCCTCTGCAATTCCTTCCTGACCCCTTCAAAGAGTAAGCTCGCTTCATCGGCTCCCACAGGGCTACAGGAGACATTATTCAGGTGACTCTCGAGGCAGGAAATCATCAGCATGGAGGATTTTGATTTGGTATCTATAGGACACAGCAAGGGCAAACCCGCTGGGAGACTGCATGGCCGCAGTGTGGCACAGGGAGGCAGGGTGGGAGAGGAAAGGTGCGGGAGGGGGCCGGGGACTCTTCCCCTCCTTTTCTCGTTTTTTATTTCATTCTGTCAATGGCGGTAGAGAGTCTGGACTTTTTATGTCCAGTCTCATTAGCGTCAGCTGTCTTTTCTTGTGCCACTCTGACTTTGCTGTGCCATCTTTACTCGTAACTTCTCTGCCCAGCAGTCATTTGTAAATATGCGTTTACTTCTGTGACAAGCAAGGCATCTTCATCATCATGCCCTGGGTGACTGGCAACCTGGTAAAAAACTTATGGAACCTGTCTTGGAATATTATGCATTTTGAGATAGGGTTTCACTGTATAGACCAGGCTGGTCTCAAACTCACAGAGATCCACCTGCTTCTGCTTCCCAGTGCTGGGATTAAAGGCGTGTGCCACCATGCATAGCAATAAATTTTTTTAAATTTGTTTTTTAAGTAGTGTGTACGGTGGGGAGGGGTATGAAAGCATGTGTGCAGGTACCCATGGGGGCAGAGGTGTCAGATTTCTTTGAGCTGGAGCTGCAGGTGGCTAGGACCTGGTATGGGCAGTAGGAACACTTTGGTCCCCTTCAAGAGCAGTTTGAGCTTTTAACTGCTGAGCCATCTCTCTAGCCACTAATTTTTTTTATTGATTTTTGAAGCAATAGCTCATTTCTCCCAGACTATCCTCAAACTAGCTTTTTAGCCAAGGATAACCATGAACTTACGCTCCTCCTTTCTCTGCCTCTCAAGTCCTGGGATAAAGGGCATGTTCCTGGTTTTATGTAATGCTAGAGATCATACCCGGGGCTTTGTTCATGCTGGGCAAGCAAGCAGTCTTCCAACTGACCTGTGTCCCTAGCTTCTCAGATTATTTTTAACCAAATAGAATAAAATCTGTAGGGACATAATTACTAAAATGTTTTTAAATAACCGTCTGTTTATAGCATATAATATATACAATTGTTTTTAACTTAGTAAATGATCAGGATTAATTGCAACCATACTTTCAAAGTTGTAATACGTGTATTACACCAAAAATGAGAAATCAATAATCCACAGACTGCTTTTATAAATAAAGTTTTATTGGAACACACATTCATGTCTATGTATATATTAAGTCTGCTTTCATTCTACAAGAGCAGAGTCCAGTTTGGTCCTTAAACCCTAAAATATTTGCCATCTGGACCCTTATAGAAGAAAAACTTCACAATCCTTGTTTTAAATTGCAACAATAATAGTGTGCAATAAACATACCAATTTTTATTGCTGACAGTCACAGGGCCTGCTAGCTACTGGGTTTTCCCCACATTAACCAGTGATATAAATGCTCAGCTTCAGCGAGAAGCTGGTGAAAATGGAGGTGTGATTTGTTTTCCATCTGAAACCACCTGAATTCCATTCATGGAGCCCTTAGAGGCCTGTGCTCCCGGGTTGGGGACTTCTGAATGGAATTACAGTTGAGTGGATGTTTTCGCAGAAGGAGGTCAGTCATTCCTTTGCCATTAAAACATCTGTACCTTTTCACTCCACTCGCAGATTTCAGCAGAGATTTTCCTATCAGGGAACTGTAGGTAGGAGTTAAAAAGAAGTCAGGTCTTTTCTAGAATCAGGTTAGCGGAGCCACTTTGGATGTGTGCTCAGTGCACAGACTCTGTATCTTGCTTGAAGAAGTCGAGTTCTATCAGTCAGCACAGAAAATTGGGGTTTTGGGACCAGGAAGCTGACTCAATCAGTAAGGCATTTGCCACACAGTCCTGAGAATCTGAGCTTGCTCCTAGAATCCCAGCACTATGGAAGCAAAGCCAGGCATCCCCAGCCAGTGAATCAGTCAGTGAGAGACCCAGTCTCAAAAATTAAGAAGATCAAGAAAGATCTTCAACATAGCCCCTGGTTTCCACACCCAAATACACATGCAGCAACACACATGTACACCCACAAACAAAAGCCTTGAGATTCTCTTCACACATAGTTGTCAGTGATGCCCATCCCATTCCTTCCCTACCAGGAGAGAAGGCCAGAATTTTCCCAGGCTGTTCCTGTCCTCTCTGATACAAAACTTGATTTTTCTCATCTTGTCTCTTACTGTCATACCTAGACATACAACAGAGCGTGGCTTTGCTGTTTATGTGGCTGTGATATCTTCTCCCTCCAGGGACAGTTTCCAGTATTCAACACTCACTCATGTCCACTTAATGTGAAAACTGGTACCACCTGATAGTTAGGGGTGTGTGTGTGTGTCTGTGCACTTGAGCACAGGTACTCATGGAGACCAGAGGAGGATGTCAGATCTCCTGGAACCACGTACTGAGCTCAGGTCCTCTGAAAAAGCGGTACATGGTCTTAACTTCTGAGCCATTTCTCCAGCCTCTTGTTTTGTATAAGATACTGTGTGGACTAGCCGGGCCTGACCCAAAGTCTTTCCTCCTACCCCAGCCTCTCCAATTCAGGTATGTACCATGCTAGCTGTCAACTAACTTTTTTTGTAATAATCAGCTTTACAACATATACCACAGTGTCTGAGATAATGAACTTATAAAGCAAAGGGGTACGGTGTGATCCAGTTTGGAGGTTCCAGTGTTGATCAGCCAGCCCCACTCCTGGGGGGCATAGTCAAATATAACCGTTCACCACAGGGGTTACAAAAAATAGATGAGGTCAGGGTCTTGACTACAGTGACCTAAGGACCTCCTGGTATGGCCACCCTCCTGTGTTGAAACCATTAGGGGACATCCCACATCCAAACTATAACAGATACCCCCTTCCCTAGAGCCCAGACCCTGGTCTAATCTACAAGGTCCCTGCCATCATCGCTACCGTTGCGTTGCTCAGGAGAGTGAGGCGCAAGGAGCTCAGATGACAGAGGTAACTAGGGTTCTAGAATTCATTTCCCCAGCCTTACTTTTATAAATCTACCCCATATTTCCAGGGTCAGCTGTCACCCCCAGGTTTACTCTCCTAGGGGATCCTCTGTGGAGAAGGGCAGTGAGATGGACAGACTCTGACCATTGACCCTAAGTGATCTAGGGTCTTCATTACTTCCTTCCTCCCTTTTCTGCCAGTTAAGGACTTGTAGACTGAAAACCGTGCACAAGGTCCTTCCCGTGTGATAACCTGTGGTCCTCGGATACTTGAGACAGCCCAACAACACCTTTTATGTTGTCCAGCAAAGACCAATGCTTGGCAGAGAGTGGGCCTCTGAGACGGGTCGGTCACGGCCATCCTCCCGGGCACTGAGTGGCTGTGCTGATGCCGCAAGGCTCAGAGAGCATTGATTTTCCTGCATAGTATTTCAATGTCCTCTTACTGAGATAAAATAAAGAGGATTGATGGGAAGCTAGAACAGCAGGCCTGAGGCCTGAGCTGAGGGGAAAGAGTGTAAGCCAGGCCCTGTGCTTGCGATGCAGCGATAGCCTGGGACTGCTGAACATTTGCACTGGGAAGCAGAAGGCCACAGCTCTCCGAGCAGTGAGTGGCGGGGATCCATTTGTATCTGAGACCCATCTAGCCGCAGCCCCAGCCTGCCCAGCTTTGGGATGCTGATTTCAGCTGACAGCCTTACCACCTGTTGTTCATTGGAGGCCAGTGTTTTCCCCTCCTGCTGTCATTTCTCGTTACCGCCCCTGACTTCGGCTTGGGAGAGTGGGGTAGTGGGACCTGGCCAGCCCCGAGAAAGAGGGCACAGGTACAAGTGAGTGTTTTCTCTTGAGTTGCCAGGTTCTGGCTGGACACAGCCTGAAGCAGCAGTAGTATCTCCCATTCATTCTGGTTCTCACTGTGTGTTGGGCCCATAGTACCCTGTGCTGTGGTTTTCTGTGGCTGTGTCTGACCTCCTTGATCCTCAGCTCCTAGAAAGCTGAGGCTAAGCAGCACCGTATTCAATAGATGGATGGCGGGGGAAGTGTAATGCCCCAGCCTTCCCCATTCTGATCATTACCCTCATCAGTGCCCTCTGTCTTTGGTCTGAATCCCAGTCTCAGTGAAGGACACTGAAGTTCGGCTAGCAGAACCAGAGACTTGGGCATCATCTGTATCACTACTTCCTCCTTCACTTCCCCATATGACAAACCCCCACCGCCTCTACATCCTCCTCCCACTCCAGCTTGCCCAACCTTCAGCCTCTGGGCTGTGTGGGCCCAGGGTAGGATGAACACAGCCCAGCACAATTATACACTTAATTAAAACATTATGAGGTTTGTTTCATTTTTGTAGTTTCGTGTGCATATGTGACTTTTGCAGTTCTTCGCGGCTAACAGCAGCGGTGACATTTGAAATTCTTCTTACATTACCCTTTTCTCCCATCCTTTGCTGCCATCCCCACTCCCAGATCTCCTTTTACATTTTTTAACTTAATTTATTATTATTTTGCATGTAGGGGTGTATGCCAACCTGTGTGTGGTCATCATGTGCATACAGTGCCCTCAGAGGCCAGCAGATGGTGTCAGATCCCCTGGGACTAGAGTTAGGGACCTTCTTGTGGTTGCTGGGAACTGAACCCAGGTCCTCTGAAAGAGCAGCCAGTGCTCTTACCTGCCGAGCCGTCCCTCCAGCCCTCTCCTAGATCCCTGACCTTCACTTTGGCTTCTACTTAGCTGTCCTGTGACACCAACTCTGAAAGACAGACCTGGGTTCCTGGGTTCAAAGCCATAATTTCTCACTTTGCCGTGTAAACCTGAGTTAATGCCTCCTTAAGGCATTCCCCTGTGTGTAAATGGGCATACCATCCAACACTGAACTGCTACTGGGTTGGGGAGGCTGTAGTTCTCCCTGTCTTGAAATCCTTGATACAGGAGGTACAGTGAATGAAATAAGAATGTTTCTTCTTATACGTTGGGCGGTGGTGGTGCACATCTTTGATCTTAGCGCTGGGGAGGCAGAGACTGCAGATCTCTGTGAGTTCAAGACCAGCCTGGTCTACAGAACTGGTTCCAGGACCAGCAGGGCTACACAAAAAAAACCTTGTTTTAAAAACAAAACAAAAAACATAAACAATAATGTTCCTTGGGTCTGTGGGCTCCTCTGAATTTGGCCCTGGATCTTACCCCCCAGGTATCCCTTTGGACACTTTACTTAAAATTGGAGTGGTTTGGCTACAGCTCTTTGTTGGTCAGAATACAGTCCAATACCTGTCTATTGGAGAATAGCAGACTTTTTGGCTTTTATTCATTTATTTTTTATTTTATGTGTAGAGGTATTTTGTCTGTCTGAATGTCAGTGTACCGTGTGTGTGCATGGTGCCTACAGAGGCCAGAAGAGGGGATGGTCGTCTAGTGTTTTTAACAAGATCTCAGTTGTTCAGTTTTACTAATAAAGATTCAGGAGCCAGATGCTGGGGTGTAGGAAGGCCTTGCTCAGAGAGGCAGAGAAAGCACCCACTGACCTTCCTCCCTCGCGGCATCCCAGAAAGAGAGCTTTCTCCTGTGCTGTCTCAAAACTCTTCAAACTCTAAGTTCCTCCCTTCTACTTCCTGTGTGTCTCTCTATCCGTCCTCCTGACTCCCTCTTAACTCTATGTTTTTACTTAACAATCCCATGTCCACTTCCTATCAACTGGTTACTTGCTTCATCTCTGGACCTGTGGTTGATTTTATTTAATCCTGTTTACAATATTTAAGCAGAAATCTCTTAGACTAAAGGTATATGCTAGGGCTGAGAATCTCCAGGGTTCGCAGTGTGATCAAATATCCTGCAACAATCTAGAGTTCCAGACAGCTTTGAGCCCCCATGTGGGTGCTGGGAACCAAACCCAGGTCCTCTGGAAGAGCAGCAGACGATTAACCCACCACTCGCTATTGTTAGCTTCAGTATTAACCACATGCAGCTTTAAAATGCAACCTGAGAAGCCTGCTCTTTAAAATACTGCCTCGCAGGTAAGTACTTACTGCTAATCGCTCTTTAATGGAATTCTGGGCTTTTCTTCAGGCTTAAATTGGATGATTATTTCCAACTCTGTCATTTTTCTAGCCTCAGATCTTCCTAGGAACAGCTCTGAGCTGTTTCACGAGCTTCTCTGATCTCCCAAAGACCCGCAGGGGAGAGCCTGCCCCCCCAAACCCTCTCAGAACCCCCTCTCTTTCTCTGTGTGCCATCCTGTTGAAAAGGAGAGACCAAGTCCAGGCCTAGCTCCAGCTCACACCCACTCCCTGTGCCTCCCAGCTTCTGCTGCTCTTTGCCTCTATCCTGGGGTTCCCTTAGAGCTGTCCCCCCCCCCCCCGCCCCCGCCAAAAGGGAATTTTTCTCACTGTTGTCAGGTTTTCTTTTGAGGAACAAAGAAGCCTTCCCATTTCTTTGCTTCTCGTATGAAAGGTAGTAGGGTCCGCTTGAGTGCTTGGGGGCTCAGGGTAGAGAGGAGTCTAGCCTTTGCTTCCCACAGGGCTCCCAGCAGCTGAGGGTGTAATCTGAGAGCCTCTGCCTAGCCTCCAGCTAAGGTGCAGCCGGTCCCTTTGAACTGCATCTTCTTGTGTTTGATGTCTGTCTACTTGTCTAAGACAGAGATAATCCTGCTCTTCCTCAGTGGGAGTGTGCCAGACTACATTAGTGCAGTATTCCGAAAGAAGAGGCACTCATTCCTAGAAATCATGGAAGGACACTGGTTAATTTCATGTCTAAGTGTTCTACGTTTCCCCCAAACATTCCGGGGGTAAGGGCTAACAGCTAATTCGGGAAGTAACTAGATAAAGTATTTAATTGAAGATTTTGATTAATTTTATATTAACTTCTTTTACAGATTTTTAAGACTTTTTTTAAAAATTGTGTATATATGTGTATAGCTATGTATGGATTTGTGCACAGGAGTGCAGTGCCCATGGAGGCCAGAAGAGGGCATTGGAGCCCCTGGAGCTGGAGTTTCAGGCAGTTGGGGGTTACCCAACATGGGAACTGAACTTGGGTCCTTGGCAGAACAGTGTGAACTCTTAACTGCTGTACCGTTCATCTTTCCGGCACTCCTCTTCGTTTTTAAGATGAGGTCTCATGTAACCCAGTCTGGGCTCTAATTTGTTATGTAGCTGGCCTTGAACTCCTGATCCTCTTGCCTTTACCTCCCAAGTGCTGGGATTAGGGGCTTGAGCCACCACACCAGTTGGTAATACCTTCTGTTAGAGACTTTCCCTGCCTGGTAAAACTTCAGCTATTTACATACAAACGTTAAATAATGCACATTAAAACGTTGCCACTTACGGCTTCCAAACGGGGATGAAATTGAGCAAATAAAAGTAAGCTGTTTGGCCTCGCTGCTTTTTGTTTTACCTCTTTAACAAACACTTGGAAGAGTGTGCCATGGGCCTCCTAAATAGGGACCGGGAATTTGGGTCAGACACTAGCCTGGCCAGGCAGCAGTTTATGCATCCCAGTGCTACAAACAGCAGTGGGCACAGTTGGCCAAGCCCTGCAAGTGTGGCTGAGTGTGTGGGGACTCCTGGTGTGGTTGCTTATGCCATTTGGCAAATATTTCTACTCAGGCCTTCGGTTGGTTTATACCATTTCACTTTACAGTCCATCATAATGATAGTAACCAACCCCAGCAAACATCAACACGCCGTTAGAAACCATGGTGTCGGAAGACAAATGTGACCCCAGAGTCCTCCATCCCATCCCCTCATCCCATCACACCCCCTCAGGCATTCAGTGAATTTTTCTAGCCAAAGTGGTTGCCATGGGTCTTGGGTCAAAGGAGGCTATTTGGAGGGACTTCTCTAAACACATACTATTAAGTGTTGAGAAATCGCACTCTGAAAACCAGGAGGCATGCACAGACCCCCAGCCCCTCTCGGTGAGTAAGACAAAAGGCAGCAGGATCTATAAATACAGTAGAGTGCTTTAGAAGGATGTGGCTGCAGATGGCGGGGGGGAGGGGGAGGCAGGAGGGAGTGCACTGTGACACCGAGCATGCTCTCTCCCTTCAAGCACAGCCTCCCAAGACATTTTCCATTTCTGAACAAGGAAACAACAATTACATTTTAAGTTGCATTGGTTAAGAACAGAAAAGTATAACTTGGCATGAGTTCCCCGCGCTAGCCTTCTAGAACAGATTG
Source organism: Chionomys nivalis (assembly GCF_950005125.1). Classification (NCBI taxonomy): domain Eukaryota; kingdom Metazoa; phylum Chordata; class Mammalia; order Rodentia; family Cricetidae; genus Chionomys; species Chionomys nivalis. The sequence continues at coordinate 66,454,775 of NC_080092.1, forward strand.
GTCTGTAACACCACACTAAGTCTGTTTTCTATCAGAGATTCCAAGCGAGCTTATTAAATAGATTTATACAATGAAAGAATCTAATAACAGAAACATTCACCTCCTTTATTACTTGGCATTATTTATGGTTTGAGTTTTTTTTGCTACTTTTTTATGCACTAGAATCTGCCAACATCATACTTATAAAGTTTATGCAGCAAAGCATAAGTAGGGTGGGGACGTACTATGCCTGACTCCCTTCTCCATGTGGCTTCAGGCAGACTCGGGGGACTTGGTCCATCCCGTCTTCTGACTGCTTTCAGCATGGAATCCCGTTTCCTTTGCATTCGTGACTCAAACAGGGTTAATGTTCCCACCCTCATCCTCACCCCCACCTTGAGGTGTGTGTGGGGGAAGAACCTTAGTCTGTGTGGGGGTGCACAGAATGGGCTTGACTGAATCACCACTGACTTGTAAGCAACTCTCAGAATTTTCAAGATACAAAGGTATCCAGCCTCCTGGTTCCTCCCTGTTGAGTGTAGGGCAGTGAGGGGTGCTAGACACAGTGTGTTTAGAGGATGTACGGGTGGACAGGACATGTGAATGCTAGTCCCAGTATCACTGTTCCAAGTTGAGCTTTCCTCAGAGAGGTATTCAGAGTCAGACTGTGGGTCCAATATGGGTGTCAGGAAGGATGCAGCATGGAACTGTGTCCTTGGCCTTCCCCTCCTCTCCTTCCTCCTGCTTGCCAGCTTCATCACAGCATAAGAGAATTCTGTAATCCCTTTGTTCCCCTGAGGAACAGCGAGGTGCTGCCTCCTTCCCTGACGTATGCCCGCCTTCCCTGGGTACTCTTTGAGAAGGGGCTGTGGCCCCAAGAATTTAGGGAGTATGGTGAAAACATTGTCCAAAAGTGGTGACTTGTTTATTGAATTCTGGCTTGAGGGGACAGGTCAGGGCAAGAGGGAGACCAGGACCCTCCTGTCTAACAATTCCATGAGAAGAGCTCTGTGACCAAATGGCCACTTCCTTAGAGAAACTATGAAAGTCAGCAAAGGACCTGCAGATGGTTAAAGGCCAGGGTATAAGATCAAGGGCAAGAGTTTGATAAGGCATTTGGGTACCATCTTGTGTTTCCTTGAAACTATGCTCCAGTACTCTGTAGGATTTCATCGTTGCCTTCATAACGATGGACCAGTGTGACATGTCTGTTTTGGGAAAGTAGTATTAGATGTTGGTTATCCTATCATATTATAGAATGCTGAAACTAGTTCCTCCTATCTAACTGTATTTTGGTGTCCATTGTAATCCCCTCTGTATCCTCCCTCACGCTCTCCTTAGACTCTGGTGACCTTTAGTCTACTCTTAGGAAATCAGTTTTTTCTTTTTCTTTTTTTTTTTTTTCAGCACAGAGTGTTTGTCTTTCTGTACCTGGCTTGTTTCACTTAGCATGTTCTTCAATTTCATCCATGTTGCCATGGTGACATGACTTTATTCTTTTTATGGCTGAATAATATTTCCTTGTTTATATTTACTATATCTTCATCCATCCATCCATCAGTGGATACTCTGGTTGATTCTCTGTCTTGGCTGCAGTAAAGATGAGCGTCTAGGTAGCTCTTTGAAGTGACAATTTAATTTCCTTGAACTACAAATCCAGTAGTAGAATCATCAAATCATATGGTTTTTCTGGTTTCGTCTTTGTGTTTTGTTTTGTTTGAACCTTCATATTATATTCTATAGTGACTGGACTAAATTTCTTCCCACCGTGTGTAGGGGCCTTCCTTTTTTGTTGCCTTCACCAATATGTTTCTGTTGTCTTTTTAATAGTAGCCATTTACACTAAGGTGAGATACTGATACCGTTGTGGGTTTTTTTTATTATTGATTTTATTGAGCTCTACTTTTTTCTCTGCTTCCCTCCCTGCTTCTCCCCTCCTCTTCAACCCTCTCCCATAGCCCTCATGCTCCCAATTTACTCAGGAGATCTTGTCTTTTTCTACTTCCCATGTAGATTAGATCCATGTATGTCTATCTTAGGGTCTTCATTTGTTGTCTAGGTTATCTGGGATTGTGAATTGTAGGCTGGTTTTCTTTGCTTTCTGTTTAAAAACCACTTATAAGTGAGTACATGTGATTGTTATCTTTCTTGGTCTGGGTTACCTCACTCATTGATATTTTCTAGAACCATCCATTTGCCTGTAAATTTCAAGATGTCATTTTTTCTGCTGTGTAGTACTCCATTGTGTAAATGTGCCACATTTTCCTTATCCATTCTTCAGTCGAGAGGCATTTAGGTTGTTTCCAGGTTCTGGCTATGACAAACAATGCTGCTATGAACATAGTTGAGCACACGTCTTTGAGCATCCTTTGAGTATATACCCAAAAGTGGTATTGCTGGGTCTTGAGGAATGTTGTTTCCTAATTTTCTGAGAAATTGCATACTGATATCCAAAGGGGCTGTACCAGCTTGCACTCCCACCAGCAATGCAGGAGTGTTCCCTTTACCCCACAACCTCTCCAGCATAAGTTGTCATCAGTGTTTTTGATCTTGGCCATTCTTTCAGGTGTAAGATGGAATCTCGGAGTTGTTTTGATTTGCATTTCTTTTTTTTTTTTTTTTGGTTTTTTTTTTTTTGGTTTTTTGAGACAGGGTTTCTCTGTGGTTTTGGAGCCTGTCCTGGAACTAGCTCTTGTAGACCAGGCTGGTCTCGAACTCACAGAGATCCACCTGCCTCTGCCTCCCGAGTGCTGTGATTAAAGACATGCGCCACCACCCCCCGGCCATGATTTGCATTTCTCTGATGACTAAGGATGTTGAACATTTCCTTAAGTGTCTTTAAGCCATTTTAGATTCCTCTGTTGAGTTCTCTGTTTAGGTCTGTACTCTATTTTTTTTTTGTTGGATTATTTGTTCTTTTGATAACTAATTTTTTGAGTTCTTCATATATTTTGGAGATCAGACCTCTGTCTGATGTGGGGTTAGTGAAGATCTTTTCCCATTCTGTAGGCTGCCATTTTGTCTTGTTGACCGTGTCGTTTGCTTTACAGAAGCTTTTCGGTTTCAAGAGGTCTCATTTATTAATTGTTTCTCTCAGTGTCTGTGCTACTAGGGTTATATTTAGTAAGTGGTCTCCTGTGCTGTAAACCTGCCCAACGGGTCAGTTATTCCAAGGAGGGAGAAAAGGAGACCAAGCAAAGCCAGACAAGATTCTATTCTCAATTTGTCAAGGTCTCACTTTATTAGTGAAATGGTTGTGGCTTATATAGCCCTTGAATGAGGAATTTGGCTTGGGATGGGGGCAGGGGCATGGCAAGGGCAAGAAGGGACCTTGCCGGGGTAGCAAAGGTCCCAAGTCGACACACCTAGTGTTCTCTGTGCAAGCTGAATCATTACTTTTGTGATTCCAACCACAAACAATTCTCAAGATAGTTGGAATGTGGGGCTTCCCGCAAACATCCTTAGGACAATTGTCCCTGCTATAATCTTTGGGAAAATGGCTCCTGCCCTGCTATAATCTTTGGGAAAATGGCTCCTGACACTGTGCTAATGCGTTCAAGTATTCTTCCCACTTTCTCTTCTATGAGGTTCAGTGTGGCTGGCTTTATGTTGAGGTCTTTGATCCATTTGGACTTGAGTTTTGTGCATGGTGATAGATATGGATCTATTTTCATTCTTCTACATGTTGATATCCAGTTATGCTAGCACCATTAGTTAAATTGTGCTTTCTTTTTTCCATTTTATATTTTTTGCTTCTTTGTCAAAAATCAGGTGTTTGTAGGTGTGTGGATTAATAGCCCGGTCTTTGATTCAGTTACATTGGTTGTAGTGGGGAGCTGTGGGCCTCTTCCCACAGCCTGGCTAGCTTATGCCCCAAAATAACAACACACAAACTCTATTCATTTAAACACTGCTTGGCCCATTTCTGTTCATGTGTGTAGCACCCCAAGGTGCACTTACCGGGAAGATTCTAGCCTACATCCATCCTGGGTCAGAGCTTCATCGCATCTGCTCTGGAGAGGAGAGCATAGCGTCTGTCTCTCAGAGGAGCTGTCCTGCATCTGAGCTCACTTCCTCTTCCTCCCAGCATTCTATTCTATTTACTCCACCCTCCTAAAGGCTGGCCAATCAAATGGGCCAAGGCAGTTTCTTTATTAGCCAGTGACCTTCCTCCATCAATTGGTCCTCCTGTTTGTTTTTATGTCAATACCAGGCTATTTTCAGTACTGTAGCTCTGTAGTAGAGTTTTAAAGTTAGGGATTGTGATGCCTCTAGAAGTTCTTTTATTGTACAGGATTGTTCTGGCTATCCTGGTTTTTTTGCTTTTCCATATGAAGTTGAGTACCATTCTTTCGAGGTCTGTGAAGAATTTTGCTGGGATTTTGATGGGCATTGTATTGAGTTGGTAGATTGCTTTTGGTAAGATTGCCATTTTTACTATGTTAATTCTACCTACCCAAGAGCATGGGAGATCTTTCCACTTTCTAGCGTCTTTTTCAATTTCTTCAAAGATTTAAAGTTCTTGTCATACATGTCTTTCACTTGTTTGGTTAGAGTTACTCTGAGATATTTTGTGATACTTTTGGCTACTATGAAAGGAAGGGTGTTGTTGCTCTGATTTCTTTCTTGGCCCATTTATAATCTATGTAAAGGAGGGCTACTGATTTTTTTGAGTTAATCTTGTATCCTGATATATTACTGATTTATGAGTTCTAGAAGTTCCTTGGTAGAATTTTTGGGATCGCTTATGTAAACTATCATATCAACAGTAAACAGTGAGAGTTTGACTTCTTCTTGTCTTATTGCTCTAGCTATGACCTCAAGAACTATGTTGAATGGATATGGGGAGAGTGGACAACCTTGTTTTGTTCCTGATCTCAGTGGGATCGCTGGGAGTTTCTCTCCATTTAGTTTGATGTTGGCTGTTGGCTTGCTGTAGATTGCCTTAATTATGTTTAGGTATGTTCCTCATATCCCTTCTCTCTTCAAAACCTTTATCATGAAGGGATGTTGTATTTTGTCGAAAGCTTTTTCAGCATCTAATGAGATGATCTTGTGGTTTTTATTTTTCAGTTTGTTTATATGGTGGATTATGTTGACAGATTTTTGTATGTTGAACCATCCCTGCATCTCTGGGATGACGCCAACTTGATCATGGTGGATGATGGTTCTGATATGTTCTTGGATTCGATTTCCTAGCATTTTATTTAGTATTTTTTGCATCAATGTTCACGAGTGAGATTGGTCCGTAATTCTTTTTCTTAGTAATGTCTTTCTGTGGCTTGGGTATCAGGGTAATTGTAACCTCATAAAAAGAGTTTGGCAATGTTCCTTCTGTTTCTATTGTGTGGAACAATTTGAGGAGTATTGGTATTAGTTCTTCTTTGGAAATCTTGTAGAATTCTGAGCCGAAACCATCTGGTCCACCATTGTGGTATTGATTGCATTTTCTTGATGACTAGAGAGATTGAGCATTGTTTTTGGTTTTTGTGTGCTGTTGTTCATTCGCATATTTTCTTTTAAGAAATATCTATTTGAATTTGAGTCTTGTGCCCATCTTAGTTAGTCTGTTCTTTCCCATTGAATTGTTTGGTCTCCTTGTGTATTCTGAACATTACCAGCTAGCCCTGCATCTGCTTGTTGTGTCTTAGACAAGTTACTTGCATCTCTTTGCTTCCGTGTTTGCATCTATGATATAGCATGCCTTCGTTCTAGCATGGTGATGAGGGTTCAGTGAGTTCCTGTGTGCAGAACACTTCAAATACTTCCAGCACCCACTCCTAAAAGCTCAATTGGCAGGGAACATTTGTTTTCTTGCAGAAGCCCCAGTTTAGTTCCCAGTGCTCACGTGGTGACTCCTCACCATATGTAACTGGAGGTTTCTCTTCTGCCCTCCAGTTCCTGAATAAACACTCAGAGGTTTAATATTTATTAGGAACTGTTTTTCCTATTGGCTCAGGCTTATCATTAGCTAGCTCTTACAACTTAAATTTACTATTTCTATTATTTTGTATTTTACCACAAGTCTCATGGCTTGTTACCTTATATCTTGCTTTTCTGGTAGCTGCTGGTGTCTCCCTGACTCCACCTTCTTTCCCCTGTCATCAGTTTGGCTTTCTCTTCCTAGGTATCTTCTGCCCTGCCATAAGCCAAAGCAGTTTTATTCATCAACCAATAAAAGCACACATATTTGCAGCATACCAAAGGGCATCCCACATCAGCCGTATGTAACTCCAGTCTCAGATCTGACTCCCTCTTCTGGCCTCTGAGACAGGGTGCACATATATACATGAAGGCAGAATACTCATACACATAAAAATAAACCTTTAAAATTTTAACTTAACTCACAGTAAATAATGTGAAATATTTTATTCCTATTTTGTGAATATATAAATTGTCATGTATCCTTTTTCTCATATTTGATATACTATACAAAGAGGCTAAAATTTATTTCTGTATTAGCACATAGAAATTTAGGTGCTGATTAAAATACTAACTTTGTCTCGAAGAATTTAACAACTAATTCCAGCAGAGAAGAGAGCTTCTATATGGTAGTACATCTCAAAGATTCACCCTTGCTGTGGTAGATGGTGTGGTTTAGACCCTTCCCTGTCTAGATTTAGGATCTCTGTTGAAGCTGACTGGTTTGAGAAAAATATTGCACATTCATTTTGAAGTTCATATTAGCACACACTGTTTGGAGTAATTTGATGTACAATAATTTCTGGGCTCAATTGGCAGAGAACATTTGTTTTCTTGCAGAAGCCCCAGTTCAGTTCCCAGTGCTCAAGTGGTGACTTAAAGAAATGCTTAAACCTAACCCTAACCCTTGGGGTTAAGACTGCTCCTAAAACACCCTAAAATGAGACTGGGGACATGGCTTAGTCATCAGAGCATTGCCTTGCTAACGCAGATACCTGACTCTAATCTCTAGGTCCCACATTAGAAAAGCCAGGCATGGTAGCACACATCTGTCATCCCAGCTCCCAGGAGGCAGAGACATGCAGATCTCTAGGGCTTCCTGGTGCCAGTTTCCAGTCAAGCATAAAGTAAATTGGTCATTTCACACCTCATCTGCTAATGGCTATGACCTGGGGTGTGCCACTCAAAATAAAACAGGGAGAGAATCTTTGCTCTCTTGCTCCCACCCTCTCTCTTCGTTGTTATGGCCCTTTTGGAGGTCAGCCATTCTCTGACATTCACTCCCCACCCAGCAACCGTGGATCCAATGCAATAAGATGAGTCCCAGATCTGCACGTGTGGATACTCTTTGGACAGATCTATCTAGGACAAGGAGAATGGTGGTAGCCACACAGATGGGGTAGCAAGGCTAGTGGACACCAGCTCTCCCCATCTATGCTGAAGTGACTGAAGTGGGTGGCACTCTGCGATTGACACTGACCTTGGTCATGCTTTGGGGGTAATTGGACTTTCAGGATGAACTCTCTGAACAATCTGTTACTGTAACTGGCACAAACAGGCTTTTTTTCTAGCAGCAGACATTCATGCCTTCTTGCTCCAACTTTTTTTTCTTGAACAAACATATGTATTGTAGCCAATGCAAGGAAAATCCCACTCACCGTTTTGATCTGAGTTGCTTCTGTCCAGGAACAATGGCCTAGTGTATCAGCAGCCTTCGAGAATCTGGCTTTCGTGCCCGAGTCTAGTTGTGTGAGTCTCTTTGGAAGACCCTAAGGCCAGGAAGCTACTGGTCTTAATGAAGGCCCCCTGCCACCCTGGGTAACATCAGCTACCTGAAGTCTTTTCCACTGCCAGCCTGGGCTCCAGCAATAGCTCCAGTGTCGACACTGACACTGGCAGATAATACTGCCGGACTTTCTGGAGCTGGACATAACAGTGTAGGCCCGGAACCCCAGATACTCAGGAGAATGAGGCAGGATTGTTGCAAGTTCAAAGCCAGCTCAGGCTACAAAGCAAGCTCAAGGCCAACTGAGCAAGATCCTGTCTCCAAATAAAATGGTAAAAACTGGGAGCTGAGGATGCGCTAGTGGTAGAGAACGTGTCTGAGATGTGGGGCCCTGAGCTCTGTCCTTAACACCATGGAAGAAGGAGGAAAGAAAGGGAGGGAGGAAGATGTTAACTATCTTTTTTCCCCATCGTGTGACCCTTCCATAAGGTCCATGGTCACAAGGAAGGACTCTCTTCTTCACTGAGCACACACCAGTCAGATGACAGAGATGGAGTCCTGAATGTATCTCCAGTGCCTGTGTGATGTTAGGCCTTCGGCATCTCTGGTTTTTTGATTTCGCTGGCTCAGTAGCTGAGACATCTATTCTATGTTCTACTGTATGGTGTTGCTACTAAACAGTCCCTGGGCTCGCAGTGGTCACTGTGAGAACAAGGAATGCTGTTATTCTGCTAGAAGAAGAAATGGGGGTTGGAAGAACCCACAGCACCTTCTGAAGGCGAAGCAGCTGTCAAAGGGTGGAGCAGCTCAAAGACCCAGCCGCCAGCGCTGTCCTCGCCGCCTGTGCCAGACCGTCTTCCTATAGGAAGCTTAATCTGTGGTTCCACTTAAAATCTGAGGAAACATCTGGAATATTAGTTTTCAACCACATTTCAGACACAGAAAGTGGAGCCTAAGGAATAGCCCAGTTGGCTCCTCTCTGGAAGTGGGTAAGAGTAGAAAAGAATTGCTGATCTCAAGAATTTTGTTACCAGAATAACCCCACAGGAGAGGCCTGGCTGAACTGGGATTTGTGTGGGCCAGACAGTGTGGGGGATTTATTTCCGAGGCTGGAGGACAGCTCTTGGATTCCAGTGCCTCTCACTCCGCATCCTCCCTGGAGGCCCGCTTGCTGGAGAGGCCCCTCACCCTGCAGAGCACCCCAGTGCTGAGGCGGTTAACGAGAAAACAAGCGGCAGCCGCTGGCTACAAACCTCATGGTTTAGGTTCCGGGGCCCAGGATAAAAATACATAACTGGGAAGGCAAGCTCCCAATTAAGTGGAAGAGCTCAGGCAAGAGAGGTTCCAAGGCAGGGGAGACTGTGACCACACTCGGCCCTCTGGCTCCTCATACAGCCCCACTCTCCCTGTCCCAGGCCAGCTCCAGAATCCTGTGGGAGAGTCAGCTGGCAGCGCATAGCCTGTTCCCCCTTCTCCATTCAAAGAAAAGCCTGCTTGCCTTCAGCCCACTGATTTATCTTTCTTGGCATCTCAGGATAGGAGAATGTCAGAACCTGAAATTTCATTAAGAATCGTTTGCTGGTCAGGCTCCTCACTTTGATGTTGTGGAAACTGAGACCCATGCAGGGCAAGTGGCTAGAACAGCATAGCCTTGCCCAGTAGTGGCAGAGAGGGCATCAGAGTTCTCTCACACTCTACCCTCTCCCCTCTCAGGCTAAACCTGCAACAGTTGGCACCCTGCCAGTCACCCCTGGTTTCTTCTGATATCCCCAACCCCACCCTAGATAGAAGAGTTCTCTTCAGCCCCATTCTGAAGGGGCCCCCAAATTGCCGAGAGCACATGCCAGGCAGGCAACCACAGAATCCCTTTGAGCAGGCTGTACCTCACATCTCACCACACTCCCACTCTAAGAACACGTGGGAGGACCGAGTTTGGCCTCCTCCGAGCCCTGAGCCTGCAGCAGCCGCCCTAATAGCTCTATGGCTCCTGGCTTCCTCCCTCTCTTCTGCCACTGCCTAGGACACTCACACAGCTACAGTGGCTTTGAGTCTTGCCAAGAGAAGCCCAATAGTTACTTTCAGACTCCAGTTCTTGCCAAGCCTGAAATAGTAATTGCCTGCAGGGTTCCAAAAAAGCTGGGCTTTATCTGCAGCAGAGACTTAGCAAATCAAAACACAGGTCTTATCTCTCTAGTCTCTCTTCTCTTTTGTGTGGTCTTCCAAATGAAAAATGTTACCTAATTGCCTGAAACAGCTGGCCTGGTGTTTAATTGCTTCAGCTTGCTAACCTGATATTCAGGACCAATAAATTGTAGGCAGGGAGGAGATAATCCTCTTCACACACCATCCTCATCCAGGTTTCCTTGTGAAGACGCAGCTGATTTGAGCCACCACGGGGGATTCCAGATGTGGAGGCTGTTAGAAGCCACAGTGTCTGTGTGCTGTCAGAGTCCGCCTTCCCTCTGCTAGGATGGGCCTCTCCCAGGCATTCCAGTGGAGCCCTCTGCACTCCTGCCCGGCTCGGCACACACTCCCTGTTCACAGGCTCAGCTGCCCCAGCCTTGCAGCCTCCGCTCTCACCTCACTCAGTGGGCTCCCCAGAAAGCAAAGAAGCCCACAGGAAAGGTGGCCCATTGCCACCCACTAATGGCGAAGCAGGATTCCAGGCCCCCGACTTCTGGAATCCTGCGCAACCTCCGCCTTTACCTTAAGAACTCCGCAGCTTCCATCCTTAGCCCTCCTCCGCATGGAGCCTATTGTGTCTCCCCGGCCCTGCTTGGTGCTCCGTGCCTTTGCTCGTCCCAGTTCCTAGCCTATCCCCTGCCATGTCCTGGACCTTATCCTCTCTTCCATTGCCACATGCCACCTGCTCTTCATGTGTCACCCAAAAGCAGCTTTACGTTGGCACCATCTTCTTGATATTCTCAGAGCGTCCCGCAGAACCTCTCATCTACCTCCGTGGTCGTCTCTCTTTCTCTGGACTACTTCATAAGGCTGCTTTCAGAGCTATATGTCATTTGTTTCTGAGAAGAAAGCAAAGGGGAGGAGGAAAAATAGAAGAAGCGTATTCCTCCAGCAACAGCTGGATGCCGTGGGCCCCTTCTCTCCTTAGGCATCCTCCTGCTCACACGGCGATGCAGGGCTGCACGTTGGGCTGGGCTCCTTTGGTAATGTACAACAGTTCTGCCATTTAAGATTATTACATTAATAGTTTCAACTTAAATTATGTTTCACTGTTTCCCCCATAAGGAATTTCTCATGTGTTCAATCGATTTGTGCAGGAAGCCAGCTCCAGCTACTGCTGGTCCTTTAGTGAAACTATTATGACATGATCGGAATTCCTTTTCCTGCACAAGGCTCTGGTAATACTAGTAGAGTTTGGGAACCCTTTCTTCAGTTCTGAGGGTATAACATGTATCAAACTTTTTTTCATTGCTCTGTGTTCTTAAAAATTCTGAGTTCCTTTTTCTTGGCTTGAGATGGAGTCTTGCCATGTAGCTGAGGCAGTACTTCTGCCCAAGCCTTCCAGAGCTTTAGACTTAGGGGAATGCCTGGCCATGCTCCACTTGTTTGGTTTTGACACAGAGCTACATAGATCAGTCTGGCTTTGAGTTTTTGGCAATTTTCCTGCCTCAACCTCCTGAATGCTAGAATTATAGACATACATACTGCCATACCTTGAGAATTCTAAGCATCTAAATCTAATTTATTAAAAACTGGGCATGCTAGTGTATGCCTGAAATCCAGCTCTTGGGAGACCAAAGCAAGAGGATTGTCCTGAGTTCAAGGCCAACCTGGGAGCCAGTGTAAGATCCTGTCTCAAAAGTAAATTACCTGGTCTGCATAGGGAGTTTCAGGATAGCCAGGGTGCATAAAGAGATCCTGGATGGATGGATGGATGGATGGATGGATGGATGGATGGATGGATGGATGGATTCAGGAAAAATTTCCTAAGCTATACAATTTAACAACTATTTATGTGCCGTTCACATTGTATTAGATATTAGAGGCCATAGAGATGTGAATATACAAGAGGGCATGCATAGATTACTTGCATATCCTATTCCATGTTATATATATGTTTGCATGTCATTGATTTTGATATCTACAGTGGGGCCTGAAAACAATACCCTGCAGACATAGGGCAACTGTATATCCTATTATTATATTCAATTTCCCTGTCCCATGTCCCCACTCCTACTTATTGGTGCATTTCATTGCCAGGCTTTTACGAAAAAGGCCTCTGATCCATGCCTTTCCAGAAGCCTACCCAGGCAGCACAATCTCCCTCTCACATTGTCCTCTGCAAGCAACTCTCCCGAGGTGTGTGATTGACATCCAGCAGTGTCTAAGAGAACACTGAACCACAGACTTTGGGCCGGTTCCCATCCTCTGCCCCTGTGGTAAGGGCCACTTTGGGCTTCGGAGTCCTCCTGCTCTGAGGACATATGCTATTTCCGGCCAGCGCTGTCCACCTGCAGCTTTCTGCTAGCCTCAGCATCGTCATCCTCCTTATTAGAGTCCAGCTGGGACGTCTTTGATGCTGTTTCCATGGTGTTAAATGTTAGCCATCATTCCTCTTGGCCCAGGCTGAAGGGTGCATTCCTTGCTCTTGGCACGATAGTAGCCACGACTATCTTGGCTGTGTTCTAACTGACCACCTCAGCACAGAAAGAGCTCTTGGCCATGTGACCTTGTGCATGTCCTCTCTCTCCTCTGAGCCCCATTGTCCTGCACTGTGAAGGGCTGTGCATGGGCTTGAAGAGCTCGGAAGCTTTTCCATATACAAGTCTGTCATCACAAACTCCATGTCTCCCTAAGCCCCAGTAGCTTGACAGGCTTGGACATGAAAGTAAAGCTTTGGGATTTGGGTCCTGGGGCTGAGAGTGTAACTCAATTGTTAGAGTGCACTCCTAGCATGTACAGAGCCTGGGGCATGGTCCTTAGCATGTATAAACTGTGTTGGCACTTGACCATAATCCCAGCCCTTGGGTGGCAGGAGGGGAAGAATCAGAACTTGAAGGTTATCCTGGTCACATAGCTAGGTCAAGGTTGTCCTGGGCTATGGAGACTTTGGAGAGACAGTGACAGAAATAAGGACCTTCTGAACATTTGAACTTGAAGCCGTCAATTTCTTGTTCCTCTCATTGGGCGTGGCGCTGGTGCGTGACACTTACATCACACTCTTAGTATATTAATGTAACCTTGGGACTTATAGCTGAGGTCTGACTTGATAACTTACAACTCTCCTGGATTCGTAAGGAGAATAATTATATCTATTTATTCTACTGTCAGAATGTTGATGCTAGGCTTTCATACTGTCTCTGTCACTGAAGATTCTAATTAAATAATATGTCAAATATATTGATCATATCCTTATAAATTTGCTTGATATGCTACAGTAGCCTTTTGTTGTTACAATGTATCACAAAATTAAAATCAAAAGTTTGCCAAGCCATCTAAGTTTAAGAGATTTTTCTTTTCTGAATAAAGCACACTTTTTTTTTTTTGATGGTTTGTCATTTTGACATTGGCTAAAGTAATTTCTTTTTCCTCCCTAGTACAATACCGTATTTAGGCTTTGGTCAGACTAAGTAGCTGTAATGCCATTAGAAGGAGATGCTGGACGACTCTCTGAAGACAAATTTTAAAGTTCCTTTTCTGTGTAAAACCTCACAATTTTTCAGAGAGTACTCAGGGTTTCTTTTTCTGTGCATTCATTATACAAGCTTTCTAGAGGGTTTTGAACATGGCTCTTTCATTGCCAAGCCCATCTTTCTTCTTCATCAGATAGACTATTCCTAGAAAGCTGAACCAGAAAGACTTGGGTTCCCCCACTCAGCCCCCAGGCGTCTAGCGGGGAGTTTGGGTGAAAGAATATATCTAATGATAAATTTTTGCAGTCCGTTTCTCTTCAGTTTTCTTAAGTCACAAAACATTTACTGACTTTACTGACAAGACCCAGAGGGTACAATTAGACCTTTTTGAGTATTTGTTTTGGATGTTTCTTATGTTTTCTTAATTGGCAAAGAGGGTTTCCTCAATCTGCTTAAAACATGTGTAATCAGCTCTTCAGCCATAATAACCATACATCACATGTTTAAATGGTTCAGCCTTCACACGGGCTCCCACATAGATTATTTCAGATGATCTTAACACACGCTGTGATTTAGCCAGAGGTTGTGGCCATTTGTCAGAGCTCCAGAGGATTTAAGATGTTTTTCTTAGTATTGTACAATTAGTAAATAGTAAATCTGAGACTAGAACTCATGCCTTCTAATTATTTTACTGGATTCCTTTTAATCTCCCACCTTTTCCCTGGTGATTCTTACAAACAACTACAGGCATCTCTCAGACTTCCCTTTTCTCTTCTGTCTTTTAAAATTGCGTGTGTGTGTGTGTGTGTGTGTGTGTGTGTGTGTGTGTGTAGGTCAGAGGACAACTTACGGGAGTTGGTTCTCTCCTTCCACCATGTGGGGGTCCCTGAACTCAGACTTGGTGGCAGGTGCCTTTACCCACTGAGTCATCTTGCCAAACTCTCTTCATTTTAAAAAGAAAAAGGATGTCTTTTGATTATTTTAAATTGTGCATATATGTCATGGTGCTCTGTGTGCCCCCACCTGATCTCTTGCTCATCCTCCCATCCTCTGGCTTCTTGTGGGAAAGCTCCTGACCTCTGTCTTTGGAGCTCTGTTAAGGATCTGGACCAAGAGGAAATGCATGAGCAAAACCAGGCCTGGTGAGTGGCTGAGGGCCCCCGAGAAGAGGCCACTGGTTAAGGTAGGTCAGGAGCTGTGACCAGGAAATGCTCTCCTTCTCAGGGCTGTCTGAATAGCCCCGCAAGCCACAGGGCTTTGGTGTCCTTACTCCTTTGCCTTCAGGGAGCCTGGCTCTGTTGACTGTCACTTAGGTTGATATTTGGTCCTTGTCATCAGGAATTCTTCACACTGAGTGGCAAATGCGTGGCTGCCCTGGACTCTGAGATTAGAGTCTTTCCACACTGTAGGCTCATGATTTAGCTGTGAGACAAGAGAGAAAAGCTTTTGGAAAGACCCTGGAGGCCCGGAGTCTGGTGCTTCAGACTCTGTGACCTTGGGCAAGAGCTGCTGTGTGCAGAGCAGCACCAATCACACCGCCAGTTCCTTAGGACTGTCATTTTGAAGCAAGAATGAGTTCTTGTGTGGAGGCACTGTGCTGATCACAGACCAGCACCTCTGTGCTGTGGCTGGGCTCTAGGCTTCTATTCCAGACTCCTCCCTCCAGTTCCCTGCCTGGGTATCTTACCCAAGGCTTCACCACTCTAGGCCAGGGCTCCACCATTGGGCTACTCCCTCAGCCTGGGGCTGTTTCAGACAAAGCTGCCAAACTGAGCAGTATTTAAGATCAGAAAGAATTCCTTTGTCTCCTGCTCCTGTGAGGAGCTGTATTGCTGATTGTGGTCCCCACCCATCCGGCCAAGTCTTCCACAAGTCTTCCACCGGCTTCTTAGAGTGAGATTGTTACTTGGCCACTGTGACAGTTCTTCAGAACTGAGGCTCCGCCAAGAACATGGGCTCACTCTCCCTCCCACCCTTCATTCCCCTTTCCTTCCCTCCTCCTGCCTCCACTTTATTTCAAACAAATGAGTTGTGTTTGTGGGGTTTTTTAATGAGGTTTTTCCAGCCTCTTGGGTTTTTTTTTTTTGGTCCTTGACCATAAAGAACACCCAGTTACTTGGAAGCTGGAAATAAATTTGGCCAGAAGTGAGCATTGGTGCTGATATTTTTAAATCTCTTTTTTAAAGGGGGAGGGGGAATCATGGAAGTAATGGGGGGTTGTCACAGAATGAATATCTGTTTACCGATCCTGGGGTGACAACTTCGTGTCTTTTCTTGAAAACAAGACGCCTACCTTCTTTTTTGGTAGAATTGTGGCTATTTTGGTGCTTTTGAAAGTGTCACAGTTAATTTGATTGAGCTGCTAAGCACTTGGCTTGGAAGAGAGAGACGGGGAGAAAGAGAAGAAAGGGGGGGGGGATAATGGTCACATGGACTTAGCATCACAGGAGAGATTCTCTATGACCCAGCAGCCTTTCAGACAGCTGATGACCGCAGGCCAGATTGTTCATTTCACAAAGGGGAGTCTTTTAAAGATGAGGAGACTTTTGTCTAGAGCCCAAACTTCCCAGGATGGGGGAGGGGAGAGGACTCATTTATAACCCATTCTGATGACTCTTTTCCTCCCAAATCTCACCAGTTCGCTGTGCAGCCTTGGGCTACCCCATGAAAAGGTATGAAGCCATGAGGGACCTAGTCCTGGGCTCTGGTCAGGGCCTGACACTACCCAGACAGCTGCCGTGTTGCAGGAGTGAGCCTGATCTTTCTTTTCTCCCCTGAGAACTGAGGCAGGGGAAGATTGGTTTGGAAGAAAAATCCAGTTGATAATGTCCAAGTGCCTTGAGAATTGTCTTAAATATTCTCTGTTACCATCCTATTGATGTTACAGGGTTTATGAGTGTGAAATTGATGAGAGGGAATTGGTGACCAAGTCTTTCCCCAACCCCAGCTCATTCCTCTGTGTGACATCTCAGTCTAGAAGTGGGTCTCTGTTTCTTTAACAGCCCTCTTTCCTTCATCCCTGGTGCTAAGGCAGCAAACAGCCTGGCCAGCCACCTAACTGTAATGCTGCCCCGTTCAAGAGCCATCCAGCTGGTAAGGCTGCCCCTCCCTCATCCTTGCAGCTCCCAGGTGGGTCTTCTTGGCTGTCCAGGGCACCCTTCCCTTCTGGTTTGTTCCTTCTTTCTGGAGGAATGCGGTGGCTCATTGTGGAAGGCTGAGGGAGGAGAGATGAGACCCTTAGTGTCTGCAAGCTAAGAGGCATTCCTCTACCCTGGCTTCCAGCATTTAGCCCACGGGCCACTGTGGGTACCTCCACCAGGCTGAGAACTCCTTCAGTGGGGCCAGGCTCTGCTTGCCTTTCCCTGTTGCAGTGCTGGACATGATTAAGTACTCAGAGTGCTCAGAGCAGTGGGCACGGGCTAAGTACCCGGGAATGATCAGAGCAGTGGGCACAGGTTAAGTACTCCATAATGTTCAGGACAGTGGATAAATGGAAGTAAGGGCCCAACCTCCTCCACTGTCCAAGTCAACAAAACTGAAGCCCACAGCTGACATGTGAACTGATCACAAAGAAAATCAGAACTGAGAATTAACACTCAATTCCAGATTTTTCTCCCTCTAATATATCTCCTGCTGTTTAAAAAAAAAAAATCAAAGTGAGGGGCTGAAGACAATAGTTAATACAGTTTTAAATCCCTGTGTTACATGGCAGTTCACAAGAGTTCCTGACCCCAGCTCCAGGGGATCTGATGCCTCCTTCTGGCCTCCACAGGCACCAGACACCCACATGATGCACATACATGGGGTCAGGCAAAACACTCATACACATAAAATAAAATAAAATAAAATAAAATAAAATAAAATAAAATAACAAATGGTTTGTAAAACTAAAAGTGAATGCCTGTTGGCGGTGGTGGTGGTAGTGCACACCTTTAATCCTAGCACTCGGGAGGCAGAGCAGAGGCAGAAGCAGAAGCAAGCGAATCTCTGTGAGTTGGAGGCCAGCCTGGTCTACAGAGCGAGTTTCAGGACAGACCAGGCTACACAGAGAAACCCTGTCTCAGAAATCTAAACAAACAAACAAATACAAGTGAGAAAGGCAGAGTGGTTCATCCTTGTAATGACAGTACTTGAGAACCTGAGACAGGAGGATTGCTATGAGTTCAAAGATAGCGTGGCCTACAGAATAAAATTGTTTCAATGACAACCTAAGGAAGGCAGCCTTTATTTTCTTAAATTTATTTGTATTTTATGTACAGTGGTGCTGTGCTTGCATCTATGTCTGCACGAGGGTGCCGTATCCATGAACAGGACTTACAGACAGTGGTGAGCTGCCATGTGGGTGCTGGGAATTGAACCTGGGTCCTCTGGGAGAGCAGCCAGTGCTCTTAACCACTGAGCTGTCTCTCCAGCCGCAAGGAAGGCAACCTCTAAACAGTAAAGCAAGAACTAGGCTTGAAGTCCAGCCCTACTGCTGACAGGCATTGAGACCTTCATTAATCCATGGTCTTTCCTTCTCATTTGCCTCATTTGCGAAATTAGGGTGATGACAGTATGTTCTCTAAAGTTTTCCCCTGTGGTCAAAAGTCTGATGGTCTAAGAATTTCAAGGCTGAGGTTCTTGAGGAGAAATAGAACAGCATTTAATATAATAATAATAATAATAATAATAATAATAAGGGTAGAACCATGAAGCCCTGGATTTGACCTCAAGTGCCGTGTGAACAAGATCTGGAGGCATGTGCCTGTAATCTGAGCACTCAGGAGGTAGAAACAGGAGACTATGAAGTTCAAGTCTTTCTCACTAACTTTAGTGAGTTCTAAGCCAGCTCAATGTACATAATACTTCCCCACACCCCCTAAAAGAGTTATTGCAAACAACAGTTTTGGAAATGTCAAAATTTCTTATCTTCAACCCCTTAGTCAGTCTAGGTGGTACACACCTGTAATCTCAGCCCTTAGGAGACTGAGGCAGGAGAATCACCACAAGTTTGAGGTCAGCTAGAGCTACATATCAAGTTCATGAACAGCCTGAGATACAGAGTAAAGCCTTGTGATGTGGGATTCCCCTCTGTATGCTGTGAATTTGGTT
The DNA here is from genome assembly GCF_950005125.1 of Chionomys nivalis. Lineage (NCBI taxonomy): Eukaryota > Metazoa > Chordata > Mammalia > Rodentia > Cricetidae > Chionomys > Chionomys nivalis. Next base: position 66,473,090 of record NC_080092.1, read on the forward strand.
AATAAAGAAGCTGCTTTGGGCCTATTGCAACACAGAGTAGGGCAAGGCGGGAATATCCAAGCAGATAGAGGAGGAGAGAGTAGGCGGAGTCAGGAAGAAGCCATGTAGCCACTGCAGGAGACAGATATTGGAGGGAACCTTCCTGGTAGACCACAATCACATGGTGATACACAGATTAATAGAAATGGGTTAATTTAAGATATAAGAGCTAGCCAATAAGAAGTGTGAGCTAATCGGCCAAGCAGCATATTATAATATAGTTTCTGTGTGTGATTATTTCGGGTCTGGGCAGCCGGGAAATGAGCCGCCTCAGCCAACAGCCTTGTCTAACTCAGTCCGCCTTGGGCATACCCATGCAGTATGCCTGTGTTACAGAAGAGCTGAGATTCTCTCGGTTGCTTCTGACTTCCTGACTGTCTCTGATGATTCACAGCACTAGCCACAGGCCATATCACTGTCACACTTAGAGAACACTTCTGTGGTCCATAAAGACCATTGCCAGCCTCTGTGTCCCATGCATGTAGCACGTGACCCTTCCACGCCTGTGAGAGCTGATGCTCATGTTCCACCCCATCCCACATATGCTTGGGGCAGCCCGTCTGTGTCCTGTGCAGAACAGTCATCAAGCCTGGGGGCACACCGCCCCAAGCCGTTCCCAGCAGCCCTGCACTGGCTCTCCCTGAGGGCTTCCACACCAATTCATTCTTGGTCAGTGGCAGGCACATTCCTCACTGAATGCTACCCCACGGGGCTGTGTCTAATTGGACAAATTTGAACAGCAGGCGGCACAGCCATGACATCAGGGAGCATTGATAGATGGCCCAAGCAAGGGACTTGTATCTTAAAGTGACAAGGGTTTCTTTTTCAGAGAATGGCTGGATAAATTCCAGAAGTACCAGCTTGACTGTGATGATGGGCTGGCTCCACGGAGGAGAATCTCCTAAGGAGGGGTCTTTAAAGGGTGTCTTTGTTTCTTCTCTCACAAAACAAACAAAATAGGGTGGGCCCTAGAGATTGTCACCTGGACCCGTGAATGCCTCTCTCCCCAAAAGCTCCCAGTGTCTGGAAATACCATAGTAGCATGCTTTGTGAACACTCTCCATCCAGAAGGTCAGCATCCACCGGGTGTCTGTTAGGCTATGTGATGCGAGTGCCCTCACTCAGCTACAGTGGAGAATGTGCAGTGTGTGGTTAAGGGAGGGGAAAATACGCTATTCATGTGAGCTTATAAATAAGCATAAGCACAGATTGTGTGAAGTATTGTAAAGAAAAAAGTCTCCATGCAGTCTGGAAGGCATGGAGGAGCTGATGTGCAAGCTGAAGGGGCAAGGGAGAGAAGGTAGCAGACATAAAATGGTCCCAAAGTGTCTGTGTGTTTGGAACTGGACATCTAAGGGACAGTGACAAGGACTGGACAGTGGGGGCTCCCCGCTTCCCTGAATCTTACTGTTTTGCTTGGCTTTGTTGAGGTAGAGTCTCACATGGTTACCCAGGCTAGCCTTGAACTCTCTCTATAGCCCAGGCTGGCCTCAGACTTGGAACAATCCTACTGCCTTTGCCTCTCACATGTGTAAGTCCCGGATCTAAGTCTAAGCTGGAAACGCGAAGAAGCTCGCTCCCATCTGAAGGTGATGTGGATGGTTCTCCTGAGTTTTGGAAAGGTCACTTTAGTGACAGCATGGCAGAGGACTGCTGTAGATATCCGCAGGAAAGATGGGGGGAGGATTAGATGGATGTCCCCGGCCGATGGAAACGGATGGACGGATGGATGTGAAGATGGCTCGGCAGAAGGGGAGGGATGTGAAGGGTGCTCCTCATCTTTCTGCGACAGTTGTCAGTGCAGATGAAATGGTGAGGCTGCAGCTGGGTCTACGGCTCTGCAGCACAGCAGAAGTGTTTGGGCTGATGTTTCCTGGGGCTGGGGGTGTGGCAGGGAAGGAGGATTAAAAAAATGGTGAGTTCTAGAACTCAGGAGGATTGGGGAACAGGGGAGACCCTGTCAAAAAAAAAAAAAACAAAAACTAAAAAACAAACAAGCAAAAGCCTATTGGAAAAGGTAGCGAGACTACAGCGTCAAGGAGACATTTACCAATTAATGTATCACAAGTCTGTCGTGTTTTGCAAGCGTGATGAGGGGAGGTCTCATGGAGGAGGCCCATGGGATCTGCGGCCAATTGGCTATGCTGATAATGAAGCCATGATCAGCATTCCTTTTCCCCACAGGCCTCCACAGCCTCATCCTGAAGAGCCTCCCAGCTTTCCCAGTTACCCCAGTAACACATGCCAAGGAGCACATGGGGAGAAACCCAGTGCTGACACCAGTATTAGCACTCTGCTCACAGCCTGACATGGAAAAACTATACTCATACAGCCCCGCCCCCTGACCCCCCGACCCCGGCACCTGCACCTGGAAGGTGCTGTTTGTTCTCTGCCAGCTCTGACATCCTATAATCATGGAGAGATGATTCTGCCAGTTCCGTAGGCCCCTTGGTTCAAAGTGCACACCGAGTCCTGGGAGTGGGCAGCGTGTCCACAGAGTGGGCACTGTGCTGGGCTCTTAAGAAATGTTCAGCTCCTGTCGTAAACTTACCGCATGTGCTGAGTGTCAAGGCAGGACAAGTCTTGGGAAGATGGGAGGAGCACTCATAAATAATAGCTGTCTGAGGTTTGGGGGTAGAGAGTGGGCATGAGGAGTGAGAGATGACCTCCTGAGATTCCTAAGGGGCTGCTGACCTGGGAGATGCACTTTCGTGAGGTGTGTGGCCGGCCCCGTTGCCTGTTTCATCCAGGACATCCCATTCTCAGTTACAGTGTCTGCAAGGTGTGAATATTGCTGCTTTTGAAATTCCCTGGGAAGGGTGGGGAAGTTTGGAAAGTAGCCAGAAGCCCCCAACCCTTTATTCCAGAGACCCCTAGCTGCCCAGCTGGGCAGAGAAGATCACCTGGTGTAAGCCTGTATTGTCTGAAGACAATTGTCATCTCAAGGGAAGAGCCGAATGTTGCAGCCTTCTTACATCCTGCTTTAGAGATGAGGGCAAGAGAAAGAAATTCCTGTGAAGAAAGCCGATGATCAAAGAGCATATTTTAGCATCATTTCAGCCTGCTGTGGCCTTTCCCTCTGTGGCTACATGGCCATGTGGCAGGTATGCAGCTTGTACTTGTAGGCTCAAGTTAATATATGTGTGGGCCCTTCTGCACCCTCAGCCCCTCACTAGGGCTGACGGAGGCATTGTCTGCCTATAATTGAGCACATGGTTTTGGGTTGTGTGCTTTTTTGGTCTGTCCCAAACCAACCTTTTCCATGTATCATCCCGTGCTTGTCTGCCTGTTCGCATGTTTGGGCTAATCTTTCCCATATGTTTGTCTGGCTTGGCGTGTGGGTCCTGACCTCCCATGAGCAAGGCAAGGCTGCCCCAGACAAGTGTGGAGTCGGAGTAGCCACCCATCCCACTGATGCATGAGCCAAGCCTCTGGCCACTCCCCGAAGGGGAAATCTGCCTCTTTCCCCTTCTGTTGCCAAAGGCTCTGTGGAGAAATACCCAGGTGGCCTCTCTTTGAGACTTTGTGGGCTTGAGAAAGTGCTGTTTGAACAGATGGTACCTGGAAAGCGACCTCCAGGACAGTGGGACTGAGGTCGCCCCAGCTCTCAGATCCAGTGACCAAGGACTTCCTGCTCAGACAGCAGGTCTCTCACTCTCCCCCTTTCCTGTGCTGCATTGACCTTCCCTCCTGGGAGTCCCTGCGCACCGCCATGTATGAGGGGCAGCAAGGCCATGGCAGTTCCTATGGCAACATATCGAAGCAGAGTTGTGGCAGAAATCTCTGTGATTGTAGCTGATTTCCACCTACAGTCTTTTTGTTTGTTTGTTTTTGAGCTAGGGTCTCTAACACCGTATTCCAGGCTGCCCTGGAATTCACTGTGTAGTCCAAGTTAGCCTCAAGCTTGGGGAAATTCTCCTGCCTCAGCCTTCCAGGTAGTAGGATTATATCCCACTCTAATCATAACAGGACACCATCTGTCACTGGGATGAAGCTGTCTATGACCTCAAGCCAGACCAAGGACAAAATGGAGATATTTTTAAGGCAGGTGGGTCTTGCCGGGTCATCACCAAGAGATACACCCCTTCTCACCTCACACTCTGCCACACCTACCCTTTGCCACCATGGGCATCTCTCATAGTGTCCTCGGCGTTCATTGCCTCCCTGAGCCCGAGTCCAGGTTTTGACTGTTCTGCTAGCTATAAAGTTTAACAAGTTCTTACCCCTTTCTGGTCCTTTGTGTCCTGGTGGAGAGATGAGCCAGCACGCATGCATTCATCAAATCATTCATTCCTTTCCATTCTTTTGACATATAACATGGCAAACCCCCAATAGTAGCCTCAGAGATTCAGAAAGGTAATCAGACATAATCCCCAGGTGTCCATGGTCTTGCAAGGAAGACAGACGCATCAGCAGTGCTCGGGTGCAGTAGGAGCATCAACAGAGGGTTCCTCCCATATGTCAACACCCTCTCCCGGGAAGCCGTTGATAGGAAGAGGATGTGGGGATCAATATTTCATTCTTCATGCTTCAAATAAAATCATATAGGAGATAGTGTTGAGCTGGACAACATGGGTCAAAATGCAAAACTTCTGTGAGCCTCAGTTTCTGTACCTATAAAATGGGATGATATAGGCCTTGCATAGTTAAAATGTAAGGGGAAGAGCAAATTCAATGAAGCCTTGCACATAACAGGAGTCTAACACATTTAAAAAAAAAGACAAAAGAGCCACAAAAATACTGTTTTACATATGTGTGTGTGTGTTTTGAAAAAAAAAAAAAAACGAAATGCCACCAAGACAGCTAATTACGACAGCAATTAGTATTAATTAGTGCCCTGACTTAGTCACAGCCTGTGGCTCAGGGCTCTGAGCCTGGGGCTTTTTCTGCACACCAAGCTTTCTAAACAGAGTCAGCCTCTAGGCAGAGAGTGAGGCTGTTTCTGGTCCAGAAGCTCAGGCACAATTATCACCCTGGGGCACCTAGAGCAAGCCAAAGGGTTCCTCTCCCATCAACCCCGTGTCATTTCTTCCATCCCGTTTCTCACCTACTTGACACAGGCGAACTGCCCTTGCGGGAGCCCCACTCTGTGGCCGCGATGCCCTAGCACTAAAGCCTTATGTTTGTGATGAAAAATGATAACAAGTGTGTGTGTCTCTTCCAGTTGGCTCACACCTAATTTTACCAGGGCGCCCGTGTTCTCAGAACAACTCTTTCTCCCTGTCTCAACCCAAAACGCTGTGGTTTGACAGCTGGTTCTGACTCCTGACAGTGAGCTTGCCATGCCCCTTAGCGATTGCTCCTTCTGGGAAGCCCCAGACTCAGAGGCAGCCAGGGTGTCCATCCCAGGGCATTTAGATTTACTGGAGCAAGCAGCCATTCTTCAGCCTGCACCTTCTCCTCTGGACTCTGACTGGCTTTTCAGAAAAATGCCTTTCTGGCCAGAAGATTTAATTACTTTATAAAACCTGGCAGCAAGCAAGGAAACGCAGCCTTGGGCTGTACTCTCTTCTCCGAAGTCCACAAACCACCAGCCCCTAAGTCTGGACTCAGTTGAAGGTGCCCACCTCACCTGGCAGCTTTCGATACCTGCTAGACTGATAGCTATCCAGAGCCACCTGAGGCTCCCTACCTCAGGCAGCTCGGCTGCAGGGCTTCTTGGCCTTCTTTTGTGCCTGGGGCTCCAGGGGCCAGCCCCAGTGGTGCAGCTGTGGATCAGGGCCCTGCTCAACTCTCAGCTCCCCGGTTTGCAAAGCAAACTTCAGCCTTTTACTATTTACCTTGGCAAGTCTGGGACCGGATTGATGATCTGTAAAGTGGATTTGTTATTTGGCTGTTTGCTTTGGCAGCTCTTGAAAGGGCTTCGCTGATTACAGCCCCAGATGTCATTGCATACATTACCCAGCTCTATAACGGGGCTTTGGACACTTTAATTTAAACTACAAATACTCTTAAGCTTTTTGCACCTCTTCCTCCTTTAGTACCCGTATGTTGAATATCGGAACAGACAGCCTGCGTGCTCTCACGCTTCCTCCTCATGGTGTTTGTTAGATTTTCTCCCACAGAGCACTTCAGGCTTTCTTCCTATTCTCCGGGCATCTTCCCAGAAGTTTTTTTCCTCCTGGTCCATCCCCAGCCCAGCTCTCCTGGTATCAGCTAGCAGGTGGTCTTTGCCTAGTTTGGAAAGTGCACATCATCCCAGCCCTGTGCACATTGTATTTTGTGCTGTTCTGTCCATCCATGGGACCTTTCTGCAGCCATTGTTCCTTTGAACATCCCTGATCATTCTTTGTAAGCAGGAATAGACTACGCCATGTTGCCCAGCCGAAAGGGCCTCGGCAGACATGACAGCTTCATGCCCGCCACTCTCAACACTGGCTCCGATACCATTCTTTTTCTTTATTTAAATGTCTCACCTGAGTGGGAGGAATGGGGAGCCATGGCCAGGTCTTTAAGTGAGGCCATTACTGGTTTATATATCTTGGGGGTTATTGGTAGAGAATGCCGGTGTCCTGGCTAATGGTGGGGCATATGACTCAGTGTTCTCCAAGGTAATTGCTTCTTCCTGTTGTAAATAAACCATTAGCCAGGGTCCTCGCCTCAGGAAGCAATTTAAGGCCCAAGGGAGGTAGCCAGAGAAGTCAGTCTGCAGCCTCCAGGCTGGGAAGCTTACCTCTGCCCACAGCACACCACTACCCCGGATTTCCCCCTGGAGCAGCAGAATGCTCCTAGCCATCTCTCCGCCAGTTCCTGACAAGCTTCCCCAGGCTCCATGTGAACTGCTTCCTTTATGTTCCTCTCCAAAGAAGACCGCCATTACTTCTAGGGAGGTGTGGTCTTTTTTTCTCTTACTCTTTAAAAGTTCTCTATTATATTCATTCTCTCTCTCTCTCTCTCTCTCTCACTGTCCATAGTGTTCTAGGATGAAGCTCATTGCATATGCCATACAACTTTTAAAGACAAAAAAAAAAAAGAAATTAAAAATTAAAACCCATGCTCATCCTGGTATCAACAGCTGACAGAATGCCTGTGAATTATATCCTTGCTTCATAGTTGAGAAAACTGAGTGAGGTGGAGGGCCTTCCTCAGTACAGAGCCTCTTCATAACTAAGACGTCGTTAGCCTGGCTGTGTGGGCAGCTGCCCCCCCTGCACTCCACTCAGGCCCTCCCTTGTATGTTTGCTCTGAGTTTTGACCTAGGACCCACAGTGTCTTCCCCAAGTCTAAGCCTCTCAGAGCGAGGCTGAGAGTCCCCCTTGATGTGGTACCGCTACAGGTAGCCCTGGATCCTGCCTAGTACAGGAACCCGGCCAGTGGACAGTGGATGAACACCCAACAATTCACTCAAGTGCTTCCCAGTTTTAAAGGACTCTGTCTCCCCTAGGGCAGTGTCTGTCAGGGGCAGGCTCGGGAGGGGGGATATGAGCACGCTCAACTTTGAACTATTCCAGCCGAACACGTTAATTCACTTTGTAAGTTTACTTTAGGAATAGAGGTTATTGCAGCATTTTTGGCCACTGCTCTCATTCTTCTAAGCCTTGACTGTAATAAGCAAATTGGGCAGATTAAGGACATACTTAACTGCCAAATGGTGTTCTGAACTGTGTAAAGTTACCCAGGGCTTTTCTTCTTCTTCTTACATGAAAGATTGTGTGGGTTCTATGAACTTCTCTGCTTTTTTTAGCTCTTCCTGTTTTATTGTGTTTGAAGTATCTTGTGGTGACCTGTTGGGACTGGAGTCTTCCATATGGAAGTGTTTCTTTAACTTTTTAATCATTTCTTTGGGGAAGGAGAAGGTTAGGAGGGGTAGCAGATGTTTCTCTAGCATTGTTGGCTGAGTGGAGGTAGGGCTTCTGGAGTTAACTCCACACAGGCTGAAGAAGGCTCTTCCCAGAGTGGGAGGCCACCATCACCAGAGACATGGCAAAGGGGGGGGGCATGCAAGAGCTTAGCACCCCCACCCCGACCCTGCACCCCCCCAAAGGGTAAATTTTTTTCTCTGGGACACTGACAAGTTGTGTACTAGGTCAGTATTCACAATGGGCAACCTGCCTGGGGAATTTTAGGAAAAAGAATCCATCCCTCTCCTCCGGGATGCTCACATTCCTCTTCACACCCCATTTCTCAACCAAAGTCTAACATCTCCAAACAGAAGATCACCAAACCTGGAAAACTGGTCTGATTCTCCCATTTCCTCGTGTTCTTTCAGGCTGTCTCCTGGTGCGGTTGCTCTGAGGAGCTCGCAAAGGCAGTCATCCACAGTGCGTGGCCTGAGCCCAGACTCCAACAGTGGCAGTTCCCCTCTGCCCTTGGCTTCCCGCTGCACTCCTGGTGTTCACCTGTCCTCCGTGTTTAGAGTATCCTAGAGTGCTGGGGGGTTAGGGGAAAGGGCTTGGGCTCAGTGAGTAAGAAGCAGGCTGCGCAGCAGCTCACCTCACATGGAGCAGTAAAGATGTGAGGCGGGGAGGCGAGCCTAAAGGATCTCAGAGTCCCTGGCATCCTAATCCTTTCTCCTTTGTAATATTTTTAGTTATTAGAAAATACTCGGTTTCTCTATATTTTCATGTGTGCCTGTGTATCACTGTACTCTGCCCCTGTAGCTCCATTGCCCTTGGCCTTCTAATACTATCTTGACCAGTCTAAAGCCTGACATGGAAACTTGGAAATCTCAACACTTAGAGGCTGGCTTCTCTGTGCACATACCTGGTTTTGGCTGATCTTAGAAGCGAAGCAGGTCGGTCCTCTTCAGCAGTTGAATTGAAGGCCACCTGAGAATAGCAGGTGCTACTGAGAGGAGGGAGACGACAGGTGATAGAGGGGACCGTACCGAAGGGACAGGCAGAGGATGACAAACCCACTCGCAGGTAACTGGAATCCTGGAAGCCTAGTGAGAAGAGGAGCCTCCTTCTACGTGTGCTCTTGACCTGCTGATAGACCAATCAGGTGCAGCTGCAGGGGGATTTAATAGCATAGCAATCACTAACCTTGGAGGAGCGGATTCAAGAGAGGTGGAGGCAAAAACATGCTTGAAATGGATTCAGAAAGAGAAAAGAGGGAAGGGGATCCGCAGACAGCAAGGCCAGATTTCTCTTTCAGAATTTTCATTAAAGGCAGAAGAGACATGGGACTGTAGCTAAAGGAGGGAGAAATTGGGGTCAGGAGAGTCTCTTTCTTTTTATGAATGGAACAATATACTGGTGTGTTGATGGCCCAGTGCATAGTGGCTGGGGCGCAGTACATCAAGACAGTAGAAGTGAGTGCTTGGGAAAGATCCAGTGAGCGGGCAGCCCAAAGGTCACGGTAAGTTGGTGATCATTCATTCGTCTAAGACCAGCCAATCTGGTGGCTTTCTCAGAGCTGTGAGTGCTGTCCAGGGACAAGGGGGTAGGTGGCAGGTTGAATCTGAACAAGCTGTGCTTTCGCTGGGCACATATAGGGGTTCACTTAGGGGTTCAGAGCTGAAGGGACAACTGAATATGGGAGCATGGCGCGGGGGCAGGATCCACGGATTGTAGACCACAGTGGGGCTCGAGACTGGTTAGGATCAGCGCAGAAGGGCCGAGAACCAGAAGGGCAGGAGGTGGTGGGAGTGGGGGCTGTGAGGCTGAGAAGTGGCAGCGCTCTGGGTTGCTGTTAATCCCAGGCCTGGTAGGACAGAGTGGAGAGGTAAAGGAGGACACAGGAAGCGAGGAAGTTTGGAGACTGAGAGGGCCGGATTGACTGTGTGACTGACAGGATGAGTTGGCATTGTGGCATGATTAAGAGGGACAGGGAACCAAGGGCTCAAGTCCTTAAGTGATGTCGAGAGTGAAGTGGGCAAGCCCAGGAACTGGACTCTACCAAGGAGTGGTAAGAGATGGTATAATCTTACACGCGAGGGTCAAAGTTGGCGGCTTATGATGTAAAGAAAAGTCCTCACCCGTGAGCGATCAGAGCTTTGAGCCACACTGCAGGGCCTGAGGGATGGGGCAAAATCAGCCACCTCATGAAGGGACCAGGCCACAGGTGGTATCCTCTGAGGAGTTGCATAGACTGGGCCCACATACACCTTCTGTCTCACCTGACACTTAGCTCTTGGAGGCAAAGGTTACTTCCCCACTGGACACAGAGGCCTGGGCGGGTCAGTTATTCACACAGTAACACTTAGCTACTTGGTGATGGATCCAGGTCTTCTGTCTCCATCTCCAGTGTTTCCAACAGCCTCTTGGCTGCCTTCCCTTAGCAGGCAAGACTTTTCACCCCAGTCAGTTAGAAAGCACACTGACCCAAAGTTACAATTAAAAATCCTTGTTGGTAGCCGGGCTGTAGTGGTGCATGCCTTTAATCCGAGCACTCAGGAGGCAGAAGCAGGCGGATCTCTGTGAGTTCAAGGCCAGTCTGGTCTACATACTGTGTTTCAGGACTGGACTCCATAGCTACTGAGAAACCCTGCCTTAAAAAACAAAAATCCTTGTTGGTACCAGGACTGTAGCATAGTGATAAAGCACTTGCCTGGTGTGTATGAGGCCCTAAATGGAAGCCCCAGCACTGGGGCAGGAGTACAGAGAATAATTCTTAAGGCTGGGGATATAGTTTCCTGAGTAGAGTGCTTGCTTGCTTGGCGTGTACGAAACCCTGGGATCATCTCCAGCACTGCATAAACCAGTTGTGGGACATGGCAGTGCATCTGTATGTGGGAGGTGGAGACAGGAGGATCAGAAGTCCAAGGTTACCCTTAGCACGTGGGGAGGCTAGCCTGGGGTATCTTCTTTTGTATTGTTTAATCTTATCTTGACCCTCTGGGACAGACTCAAAGAAGTAGTGCTTATCTGGCCTATTCTATGTCATCTCGAACCACCTGGACTTTCATGGCCATTCCTGAAGTTCCTAAAATATCCTAAACTTGGGACCCAGCGAAGTCCATAAACAGACACTTTCAAGGATGATTTTTTTTTCCACTTTCAAAGAGGATCGGATCGTGTAACATCCTTGCTACTACATGTTCTATGATCCTGTAGCACCTAAAATACATGTACTACGGTACTACGCCTGTAGTACTCCCTGCACTATGGGACAGGACAGTTCACTAGCTGGGTAAGGGCCTGGAGAATGGCACACACACACACACACACACACACAGAGAGAGAGAGAGAGACAGAGACAGAGACATAGACATGGGTCATCCTTGAAACAAGAATGCCCACTTTTTTGTGTTCCAGGGAACCTGATATAGGTTCTCCCTGACCAGTGGCCATGCCCCAACTCTCAGCTACAAGTCCACCAGAAACCACTCCCCTGTCTTGAGTTCAGAGTAGCTGCAAGCAGAGGAAAACAAGTTGTTTTTAGAGCAGCTGCAAACATAGTAAAACAAGCTGTTTACACAAAATTCAGGGTCTGGGGGTCCGCAGTCCCCAACAGGTTTGAACAACCATTTTTTTTAAGTTCTTATTTATTGTTTGTTTGTTTATTTGATTGATTTGAGACAGAGTCTCTCTGTGAAGCTCGGGCTGTCCTGGCATTCACTATGTAAATAACAGTGGCCTCCGATCCTTCCTGGGCACACTGGTCAGGGCCAGTGGTCTACAGTGAAGGGTTGGTAATGTTTCTAGAAAATGCAGAATGTGCCCTTCTGTTGAACCCCCAATTGTATATAGTGCCATGATGGCCTCAGATAGAAACCAAAGCAGACACCTAACTTGACAGGAATGAGATCTAGGCATGGTTTCAGGTGACAGAAAGAAGCACCCATTGAGCCTTTTACTGACTCAGGTCCAGAGCTCCAATCTGAAACATAAGAAATTCTGATTATGGTCCAGACCATACATATAAAAAGTTCCCTGCCGGGCGGTGGTGGCACACACCTTTAATCCCAGCACTCGGGAGGCAGAGGCAGGCGGATCTCTGTGAGTTCGAGACCAGCCTGGTCTACAAGAGCTAGTTCCAGGACAGGCTCCAAAACCACAGAGAAACCCTGTCTTGAAAAAACCAAAAGAAAAGAAAAGAAAAAAAGTTCCCTGGATGTGGACACTCACACCTGTAATCCCAACTCTTAAAAGGCTGAGACAGAGGGATTGCAAGTTCAAGGCAAGCCTGAGCTACATAGCAACACTCTGTCTCAAAACACAAAACAAAACAAAAAATTAGAAAAGCTCATCATTGATAAGTAGCCCCATTTGAGAAGCACGGGTTGAGGGCCTTGAGGTGTGTCTCGGTGGTAGGATGCTGGGCAAGGCCCTGTCTCAAGCCGTAGTACTGCTAGTATAGTAATAGTTAATAATAGTAATCATTGCCAGCACTGTAGAGCCAAGATAGAGGGATCACCGGGAATTTAAGGCTAGCCTGGACTACAAAATAAAAACAAAATAGAGTACTGGCTGCACAGGTGCACATGGCGGTTGTCAACCAGCATTCCACTCCTGGTCCCCTGGGCTCAGAGTGTGATCAGATGTCTCTCCTGACAGCTCCCTTCTCAACATTATCCTCCAGAACTTGTGATTATCCCCTGCCTAATGAGAAGCCACTCACTTCCTCTAAAGGCAGCTCCAGTTGGGTGTTCTGCCGAGGACGAGAAGTGAATCTGTGTCGTGTTCTGTGGTCCGCGCAGCCTCCGTGTACACCGCTCCAGGCCACCCCACCCGCACCCTTCTCCTCCTGCAGGGTCTGGGGCTCTGTGGGGTACCTAGGTGCTGAGGTCAGACTGGATGTAGACTCAGGTGCATTTGTCCACTTGAAATGTGTGTGTCAAGAAGATCCGGGTGACCTGAGCTAGAAGCCTGGGGGGCAGGCCCAAATTCCAATCCAAATGAGTTCTTCAGTGAAGCCTGGGCGGCCCTTGCGAGGAGCCCCTCTTGTAAGGCAGCCTAGTGGTGCCCATATGGAGACAGACCTGCCCTGAGCATCCTCTGATGGTCCCAAAGCCAACCTCTTACCTGTTGCTTCTTCCTTCAGGTCCCTGCAGCTGTGCACGTGACCCCTGTAGAGGGTGACTCTGGGACTCTCTCAGGCTCAGCTGTGTCTTCACTGAGACTTTCTTCCCTCTGTGTCTGGATGTGACTCTTGTGTTATGTTGACATGTGGAAACTGTAATTCTCTGAGACCAATAACCAGATATTAAAGGCAGTAGGTGCTGAGTTTGGGGGATACTTTGCTCTCATGGGGTAGATGTTCTAGAAGAGACGGTAAGCCAGTGGGACCAATAGAATGTGTTGTATGCTGACACACACACCTAACCTGAGCCAGGGGAGGTCAGAGATGGTCTTCCAGAAGAAACCATTTTCCTGCGATCAAAAGACGAGCTGGGAGGAGCTGTAGTTCCATGGTGGAAGGAAGCACAGTGTCCTGGGGGCTTACCAGAAGGCAAGGAGTGAGACAGAGGAGCCTAGCTGTTTCAGGGCCCATGCCACCAGCGAAGCTAATAGCTGTGGCAAAGATGAGCTGTCCCTCTGGTCCCTTGTTTGCTACCCAGGTGTATTTTCTGATTATTAACCGAACGCACACATCCTTACACCCCTTCCAGAAGCGACTACGCTATCCCTACTCCACCCTGAGAAGACGCAGAGTAAGATGGACTATAAAGCTTCTGCCTGGGGTGGGGACTGGCCCGCTGTCGTTACTGTCACCATCTTAGGATGACACCACCTGGCCCCACACAGCACCAGCTATTTGATGTAGACCAGAAGTGACAAGGGCAAAACCCAAACCTCTGCAGAATGTGTTTGGTGGGAAGAAGAGGCAGGCAGAGAAGCCCTCTGGTGCCCAGCCTCCTTCCACCACCTCCTTTTCCTCATCAGAGGTGACTCTACCGTGCCCAGGTGGTTGCTGGGAGATTCTTCGGGGGCTGTGTTCTGGGTCTGTCACTTCTACATGGAGTCGCTTTTAAGATACACAGACTTCTGAATCTTTAAAAGAAAGAACTAGAAAAGAAATCCCACAGGCAGTTAGTTGGTAGGTCATCTGCCAAGAATGAGGAGAGAGTAGTGACAGGTTTGGGGAGCTTGAGAAGAGGGGGACAATACAGGAGGGAGCTGACTAGAAACAAATGGAAAGACTAAATAAAGGTTGGGAGCAAGCCGGGTCCAGCTGATAAATTTCTCATGGTGCTAGTTGACCTGAGGGTGTGCTTTTCTCCCCATCACAGCCGCACACCCTGGAGCAGAGCAGTGGAATTCTGTGTGGATGGCATATGCCAGGCATGGCAGACACAAGGGGGATGCAAATGGCTTGGTTCTGGTTTTATCAGACTGCCTGTGAGGCCTGAACGCTGGGACAGACAGTGTCTTAGTTAGGGTTATACTGTTGCTATGTTGAACACCATGACCAAAGCAGCTTGGGGAGCAAAGGGCCTCACTATACTTCTATATCACTGTTCATCATTGAAGTCAGGACAGGAACTCAGACAGGGCAGGAACCTGGCAGCAGGAGCTGAAACAAAGGCCATGGAGGGGTCCTACTTGCTGACTTCTTCCCATGGCTTGCTCAGCGTCCTCTCTTGCACCACGTGTCCAGAGGTGGCCCCAATGACAGTGGGCCAGGCCTGCCCCCACCCATCACTAATGAAAATGCCCTACAGACTCGCCCACAGCCCAGTCTTATGGAGAAATTTTCTCAATTAAGTCTCCCTCTTCTCCAGTGACTCTAACTTGTGTCAAGCTGACATAAACTAGCCAGCAGAGACAGTGAAAATCTGGAGAAGCCAATGGATTGAGTGGGGAGGGCTCTAGGAGAGGCAGGTTCAGTGAGAGCAAACAGTATTATTAGTAAGAATAAGGAAGTGGCAGATACACAGATAGGAAGCTCTGTGATGAAAATGTGGGGCTTCTAAGCTTAAAACAACTAGGTGTGCCAATTGCACCACATCATCCAGGCAGATGGCTTGCTGGGGCGAAGGTGAAAGCCATTGGTATGTAGAGGGCAGCGAGCTTCAAGGCCAAGTTTATTTTGATTTTTATTACATTTTATTTGTTGTATGTGCTTGTGTGGGTAGGTGTGCCTGCACAGAAGCGTATGTGCCACAATATATTGTGTGGAGAGGCCAGAGGACAACTTTTAGGAGTCGGTTCTTTCTTTCCACCAGGCAAGGGATCCAGCTCGGGTCATTAGGCTTGGCGGCGAATGCCTTCACCCGCTGAGCCTCTCACCAGTTGAGGTCAAGTTTATCCTGCATCTGAACATCACTGTCTTTGCAGTTGTCAGGGTGGTTGAAGAGGTAACAGTGATGTAGGCTCCACAATGCTCACTGAAGTCTCACGCTGACTTAGAAGCTCTACAAAGGCCGGTGGCAAGGACAAGAGTGCTGGTCCTTTGCAGATGTTGTGAGCTCTGAGCTTCTCTCCCAACTGGCAGATTGTCCCTCAGGAAGAGATGATGTAATTCAGAGTGCATTTGTATTTTCTTGGAGATGCAAGTACTTTGACTGGCGGGTCATTATATAGTGTAATTGAAAAACCAGAGAGAAAAGTTCTTTTTGATGCCTGTGGAGAATACTGTCTGAAATGCCCAAAGCCTTTGGCCTCTGAGTCCAACTCTGTCTCCTAATCCAGATTCTACAGACCTGAAAGATGGGAGTGTCACACACAGGTCACTGTGGAAACCCATGGTGGGGGTGGGGGGCTCAATGAAACATATCCTGGATTCCAGGTACTTTTCTGAGCTCATGCATTTAAGGTCTGGTACATTCTGTTCTTTCCATTTTATAGATGACAAAAGTGAGTTCAGAAAGGTAAAGAACTTGTCCAGGTTGTGGGGTTTGAAGTGAGAGAGCAAGGCCCGCAAAGCCCCGCAGTCACCATTTCCTGGTATGCACCTGCACCGCTCTGCAGAACTCAGGTCAAGTGGATCACTTCCCTGAAACCCACATGTGCCGTGTAGAGGGCAGTGGGTAGGAGCAGGCTGCAGGCAGATGGCAGCAGCTACCCCCAGGAGGACTTCCCAGAGGAGCTCGGAATGAGTCTTGAAGCTGCAGGCTTGTGTAGCACCCGTCTCACACTGACCTGTGATACCAGCTCAGAGTCTCCTCACTCCGTGTGCTGCCTCAGGTCACAAAAAGTAAGCTGTTTCTTTCTCCGTAAGACTGTTCTTCAGATGCTGAATATTTGGGTCCTGGCATCATGGTGTTCTTACTGTTCTTTCTCAGGCTAACAGCCTTGATTCCTTCCTTGCCTTCTTTCTACCATTGGCATACATTGATATGCCAGGAACTGAAGCTGGGCATGTGCTACAGAGTCCTAAAAAGAGAGAAAGAGCAGATGTTGCCTTCAGGGACTCCTCATCTCCTGGGAAGAATGGAGCAGAAACTATTTTATGGCTCTCACTCTTATTCTTAATCCGTGACCTTTATCAAAAGCCTCCTGAGTATCCCAGTAGGCACCTGTGGTGTTTAAATTGACTCAGTCATGGAACACAGTGGAAAGTGAGGCTGTGGTCTAGGAGGCTGTTGGAGGCCTTTGTCAGACCCAGAAGTGGGAGGCTTCCTAGGTTCATCCCCATTATCAAGAATGAATAGGACTTGGTAAGGGGAGAACATTCCAGATGTGGGGTACGGGGAGTGTGGGGGGGTAGAGTCTGGAGAGTTGGTAGGACCAGTTGGTGGTTGTTCTGGAAAGTGTTCAGATTTGCATCATAGAGAAGATCAAAGGGCAGGGACTGAAGGGCAAGATTGAAGGGAAGTTGGCATGTCCCCAGTGAGGACCAGCGTCTACAGGGCTCCTGAGAGCTAGAGACAGACTCAAGAGGGTCTGAAAGGTAAGAGCCAAAGCCTCACTGACCACACAGATGGCAGAAAGGGACAAGGCCAGTGGGGACCGTGAGAACGCTGCCAGCCACCTAAGGGAGGAATACAATACAATCATTGCTTTGGGGCTGCTGGGTTGGTACTGCCTATGGCCATTCATGGGAAGACATTTGCTCCTACAGGGATACATTTGGAGTTCAGAGAGAAGCTCATGAGGGCTAGTTTGGGATGTTTCTTACATGTAGGTGGTTGCTATCATAATATTGGGGAGCTCACCCAGTGAAAATATGCATAGAAGAAAAAGAGGTCTTTACTAATTGCTTCTCTTACTGCTGTGGCAGATTGCCTGGCAGAGTCGCCTGAAGAGAGAAAGGGTATTTTGACTCATAGTTCCGGGGTCCGTCATAGGAGGAAAACCATGGAGGCAGGAGCAGGAAGCAGCTGGTCACATTGCGTCCACAGTCAGGAAGCAGAGAGGTGAAGACTGGCCTTCCACTTTCTTCTGATTCTAGGGTTCCAGCCCATGAAATGATGCCACCCACAGTTAAGGCAGGTCTTTACCTCAGCAATCAAGCCTAGAGACTCCTTCACAGATGTGCCCAGAAGTTTCTCTTCTAGGATGCCAGGTGTTTCCTAGTTGACAGTATTAACCACACAAGTGCGTTAGAAGCACAAGCCTTCTGTTGCAGATGGACTAAAGCGAAGCCTTGAGAAAGGCTGAGGGTGGTGAGAGTGGAGAGGAGAACCCGAGGGCACAGAAGAAAAGTGGGGTGTCCATGGTTCTCCAAAGAAGCCTGCTTTTCTTTATAGCATCCTAGGGACCCCATTGTGCATCTAAGCTGCCATGACAGCAAAAGGACATGCAGACTTTTCTAACCTCAGAGAATTTTTCTCTTTTTGTTTCTGTTGTACAAACTCTCGTGTGGCCCAGGATGGCCTCAAGTTCACCGCGTAGCTGAGAATCACCTTGTAGTCCTGATCCTCCTACCTCGGCCTCCCAAGTGCTGTGATAACGGACACACACCACCATGTCTGGCCTGGCTTTTTTCTTGAGGGAGGTCTAGGAAAGATACCCTGAACCAGAGGCCACTTTACAGCAACCTGGGGGTCCCTGCCAACCACTGAGGTTGCCCCTGCTTTCCAACCTGCCCAGGCATTGCCTGACCTTTGCAGTGTTTTGGAGAATCCTCATGGCTTGAGCCACTGTACCTGATGGGACTAGTGTCTCGAGTCCCTCAGACACCTGAAGGTGGACATGCTAAGCTGCTGACCTGCAGGAGAATTTCGGATGAGATACTCAGGGGTGCAGCAGAAGTCCCGCACTTTATGCCCAGCCCAGCTCTACCTCTGAGTAAGTGTTCAGGCCGGTGCCCCTCACTGCCCTCTGCCGTAGACAGTCTGCTTGCTCATTCTGAACATAATCCAACCTTTTGAAAGCAAGGCCCCACATGTTTAAAAGCTAACTATTAAAGAAGTGCAGGAGAAGTGCCGTATGTAGACAAAGGCCATTCGCAGGTTGTTGGCATGGAAAGCCCAGGCTCAGTCTGTTCACATGTTTGAGGCCTGATGTGCTCACTGTCCCCAGTGGTGAAGTTCACGAAGTATGCCTTATGCATCCACTCTCAGGACTCTTGCATAAATGAAGTTTTTACTAGGCGTAGAGATGTTTCCGAGAGCCAACTCACATCTGTAATCTTAGTGCTCCAGGGGCAAAGATGGAAGGATCTTT
Source organism: Chionomys nivalis (assembly GCF_950005125.1). Lineage (NCBI taxonomy): Eukaryota > Metazoa > Chordata > Mammalia > Rodentia > Cricetidae > Chionomys > Chionomys nivalis. The sequence continues at coordinate 66,491,566 of NC_080092.1, forward strand.
GTAGACAGTCTGGGCTACAAGGTGGGTTCTGGAGCAGCCTGGACTGCAGCACAAGGTGCTACCTTAAAAATAGATAAAACCAGTATAGTTTGGAAGGCCCATGCCCTGTGTGTGAACCTGCAATCTGTGAAATTCATATAGTGCTATGTTTTTAATAGTTGGGGTAAATAATTCTTTCCAAATAACTGGCATTGGAATCCTGCCCTTCCAAGATGCATAGAAGCATACATTTTACTTAGTCTCATATATCAGGGAAATTGAGCCTACTAAATAGAAAAGTCAAGAAGGGGTAGCTGGGCATATTTGTTGTGTAGCAGAGTGTCTGGAGTAGAGGGACAGAAGTACCAATTGAAGGCTACCAACTTCGGGGAGCAAAACCAGTCTGTTACATTGCAATGATACGTGATAGTCTCAAAGGTTCTGCAGCGTACACTTACATTTGAATCTTAGCATGATTTAGATTTAGGAATAACTAGCAGTATCGCAGTATTGGTCTCCTTACACAGCAGAGAAAGTAAAGGTCCCGAGAGGCTTGTCTGCACGAGGCTAGGGCCCAGCAGAGCAGGACTTGACTTGTCTGCACGAGGCTAGGGCCCAGCAGAGCAGGACTGAGCCTGACTGAGAACTGTGCACAGCAGCAAGTCTGTGGCCTCATCACCAACTCATCTCCCCAAGGTCCTCCTCCATTCACGGCAGCTCCAAAAGCAAGGTCCACGAAGATGCCTAGTGAGGAGAAGTGGTCCAACCAGATTCAAAGGGTCCAAGCGGTTGCTATAAGCCCCAACAGTAGACTCCACAGGCAGGGCTGGGTGGAAAGGAATGCCCCCCCCATTCTGCACCCTGACACCAGGGACACCCCCTGTGTCAGAGGATCCTGGTGCCAGTGCCAGCCCAGGCCTCCTAAAGTGCTGCCTAGAAAGATTTAGTGGCTGGCCGAGGAAGGTTGGGGCGAGGTTGCGAGTTCATTGAGCCATTGGGTGGTATTTCTACAAGACACTACTTTACATACTTTTCCCCAGCAGGCTGAGGGATAGCAGGAAGCTGTTTTGGTAGCTTTTCAACCCAAAGGCCTTTCTAAAACAAACAGAGTTCTTGGAGAAGTTATTCCTTTGCCCAGCTGTTCCCCCTCATTCACAGGTAGATGGCAGCTCTGTGTCTGATAGAGTATCATGAGGCTCCAGGCCCCTCCTGGGACGCCTCGGTGCCCCTCTCCTTACAGATGAGCCTGTTCTTCCTCTAAACCATGGCATACCTCAGATCCAGAGATAAAATGATAGCTAGGTAGCTCCACGCACCAACAGTCCTTCTGGGCTGACTATAAATCTGATCTTTGCCTAGATGTAGCAGAAACAAAATATGCTGCTTCCTCCTCACGGGAGGAACTGGCTTTTTTTTTTTTTTTTAATAAGGAAGGGGGAAGAGGGGAGCTCTTCTGGCCTTTTTGAACTGGCCTCTTAGAGAGGGAAATGAATGACATCCTGATTGGCCTCCATGGAGTAGAGATGAGGGGAAGTGGCCGGGGGGGGGGGGGGGGGGGCGTGCACCAGTCTTTGGCCTCGGAATGTCTTCACCCACAGATGTCAAACTTGGCACACAGTGAGGCCAAGAGAAAGTCATAGCCAGGTTCACACAGTGGGTTGGGCATTTTTCATACTTACTAATGAAGTGAGCTTTTTATAATACCCCCCTCAATAGGCTTGTGCAGTCTTAAAGCTGGGGTTACCAAGCTCTTCCCTTTAAGCAAAACAGCCTGGGAGGGAAGACTAGAGATGGCGGGAGCCTTGGCTTGCCCTGTATCGGAGCACAGACAGCCCAGGTGCCCGACCCTCCTATCCAAGGCTGGAAGTTCCCTAGGTTACCTAGAGAGTGTTAATTCAGATCCCTGGAACTTGGGTTAAGACTCTCAACATTGAGGCTCTGTGGAGCCAAGGGGACAGCTGCTGGGGAGCCTCAAGCCTGAGCTCCGAACATACAGACTGGGGAGGAAGGAAACGGAGACCCACTGAGTGTCAACTGGGTAAAAAAGCCAGTGTGGTAAACCCAGGTCTGCTTTCAAGGCAAAAGTGCCTTACCCTGCTTCTGTCACAGGCCATGTCCCATTCCCAACCTGAGTCCCAACTGCCTTGCTTTAAGGGCACTGCGAACCAGCTAGACTCTAAGAGACTGACAGCTAGAAACTGCTTTAGGAGAAAGACAGGCTATAGGGGAAAAGTTGGGACTTTTCACCTTTAGTATGTGCTGAGTGCCCTGGAGGTGGTGTGTGTGTGTGTGTGTGTGTGTTTGTTTTTGAATACAGGGTCTGGCCTCCAAGTCACCACTTAGTCAACGATGACCTTGGACATCTGACCCTCCTGCCTCTACCTTCCAAGCGCTAGAATTACAAGTTTCTGCCACCACACCCTGTTTATGTGGTACTGGGGCTTAAACCAGGATTCTACTTTCTAGGCAAGCTCCCACTAAGTTACATGCCCAGGCTCTTATGAGATGCGGTAAACCTGGGTAGGATCCAGTGTAGGTCTCCCCTCCCGACCCCCAGATGTTTTTGACATAGGATCTCACTTTGTAGCCCAGGCTGGCCTCAAACACATGATCCTCCCCCGTGTCTGCTTCTTACTGCTAGAATTGCCCATGACCACCTGTATGTCTGCCTTGAAACTTGTCTAACCAACCTCCAAGTACCACAGCTCCCTCCGCAGGGGTGGACCACATTCTGAGGAAGAAAGATGTGTGGCACAAGACTGGGCTTCTTCACGCTAACCCCTGCCCCGCCCTGAGCTTCCCCAGGCACACGGTGGGAGCTGGTGACAGTCTCCTTGTCGGTCTCCTGGGTGCTGTGAGAACTGAGGGCGTGCAGACCTGGGAAAGTACGACGGGAAGGGCGCCGCGCTGAGGGCGTGCAGACCTGGGAAAGTACAACAGGAAGGGCGCCGCGCTGAGGGCGCTGCAGAGCATTGTTGCCATTGTTACAGTTTCTATGCCTCGCTGCTCACCATATGTGTTCCTGAGCTTCTCAACTTTTCCCTACTCCCCTCCCTGGCTTGCATGCCCTGGTAGCTGAGTCAGCGTGACCAGCCAAAAAGCTTTGACATGTCAAGACAGGAAATGACAGTTCCCAGGCACTGGCTGTTTCAGGTATGGAAGAGCCTGGGACACAGCTTACGTGAACAATTCAAGAAAGCCCAGGCCACCGAGCCCCCATCCCACGCCCATATGTAACAAGATCAAGAGGCGTGGCTGTCAGAGAAGTCCCTGGAAGATAAGGGTCCCAAGCAACTACCTGTCAGTCAGCAGTCTAACTAGTGAGCCAATTTCTGCCTACCTCAGGTGGCCACTGGGAGCCTCGAAGGTGGTTGCAGAGCCCTGGTAGGTGAAATGGAGCCCGTGACAGGGTGTGTCTGGGGAGGAAGTTGCTATGGAACCACAGTCTGGGTGAAGTCATTATGTGAAAGTGTGTGAGGTGTTCCCAGCAGCTTTGGCTCCAGGGGCCTCTCACCCACTCTGTCCCCGCTTTCTGCTCCAGTCACCCTAGCCCCAGGAAACTCCCCTCTGTGCAAACTGCTGCTGTGACTGGCTGCGCACAGGCCCCGGCACCCCCCCTCCGCAGTCTGCCCTTCTTTCTGTACTGTACTTGGTGTGTGAACAGCAGACTGGCCAGACCTTCCTCCAAAGCCCTCTGCTGCTCAGAATCCGCTTCCCTTGTTCGCTTGCTTGTTTTGAAATAGGATCTTGGGCCAAGGTTAGCCCGAATTCCAGCCTTAGCCAAGGATGGCCTTGAGTGCTTGCTCCTCCTGCTCTGCATCCTAGGTGCTAAGGTGACAGGCGTGTGCCACTCAGCCCTGTTTATGTAGGACTGGGAGCAATCTCAAGACTTCATGCATGCTAGGCAAGCACTTTACCAGCTAAATGGCATTGTACGGGAGGCTGAGGCAGAATCACTTGAGCCCAGGAGTCCCAAGGCCAGCCTGGGCAACAGACGAGTTTTATTTGTGAGACATGGTTCTTCTACGTAGTCCTGGATGTCCTGGAACTCACTCTGTAGACCATACTGGCATTCGACTCATAGAGATCTGTCTGCTGGGATCAGAGGCATGTGCCACCACACCTAACTGAGAACACATTTCTCTAAGAGTTAACTCTTCCGATTCGTGTAATTACCAGTCCACTATAGTACCTTCAGTAGCATCGAGGACCTTCCCCTTCCTATAGGACCAGTCCCTTCCTTCCTGTACAAGCATTACCACAAGTTTACCGAGGCAAATGACCTTCACTCTGCCCTCCCAGGCCTATGAAAGCCATTCAGGTCAGGTAGCATCCAGGCCCTGCAAAGCCAGGCCTGCAGACAACCCCAGCCTGCTGAGGAAACAGAACCCTCTCCTGAGGAACTGAGAGTTCTCGGGGAGGAGAGTCAAGCATCAAACATACAAGCCACTTGTGTCTATGGATATTGATTTCACACCTGAAGAAGTTATAAACGCTGGTTGGTTGGTTGGTTTACGTTTGATTTGGGGGCGGTGGATGCCACAGTATTCTTATGTAGAGGTCAGAGATCAACTAACGGATGTCAATTCTCTCCTCCTACTGTTTAGGCCCCAGGCATTAAGCTCAGGCTGCCAGGCTCAGCAGCAAGCACCCTAACCTGCTGCACCATCTTGCTGGCTGATGAGTTTTGAGGAAACATCTTTCTTGAGTAAATGATACAAGGCTTCCTGGCCCCGAGTTCGACCTCGGAGTTCTCAGCTGAGCACTTTGCATGGGCTTTGCTGTGGAGAACAGAAGTCACACTTCTGCCTTCTAACTCAGTAATAGAGGGCTCGGGGTTTGGTTAAGTGTGGGGACACTTGCTACCAAAAGAGGAAACAAACTCCCTCCTGGACACTGAGGCTGTGTATCAAAACTTTTGTGTTTTTAGTGGGAATGCTCCGGTCTGACTCACCCTGAATCTAATCACGGTGTCATTGGGGGCAGAGTCCAGGTCTTGGCTCTGGAAGAGCCCGGCATCAGAACCCTGGCCATCTCTCACGTTATCATCGTCTACCTCTCTCTGCCTCCGTTCTTTGGTCTATAAATTGGAAGTTATAGCATCAGCCTGAGTCATAGGTGTCCTTTGAATGAGGTAGTGTCCACGTAAAGCAGCTGCCTATGTCTGTGCCACACAGGCTCAGCAAATGTTCACTCTTTTCCTTTCTTGGTATCCCTCTGATCTCAGACCTCATTCTTTGCTATACGGGTTGCCCTAGAAAAGCCAGCTTGGGCGCTTGCTATCCTGAGAGTACAGTTCTCCCAGGATCAGAGTGAAGTTTTTCCATCCATGATGTTGTTAGATTCCTGAATCTGTGCGGCAGAGCACTGTGAGCCTCGCTGTAGGACCTGGGACCCGGGACCTGGTGGACACTGGCCCTCCATCTCAGCAGCACACCAGAGTGTACCCCAGGAAATGGTACCTTTGCTTCCAACTCGGGTGGTGGGGGAGGGAGAGCTCTCCTGTTCGTCACAGCCCAGGACTGTCTGAGTGTAGAGCCAGTGGGAGCCGTCTCTGTTGGGGCTATCGTGATGACTGCTCTCAGACCCACAGGCAGACCACAGGGGCTCTGCCTGGTGACCTAGCAATGTGTCAAGGGCCCAGACATCCCTGGTCGGTCATGGAAGAATGTTTCCTTGGTAGCTCTGCCCTGTTTATCCAGAGGATTGGGGCAAGGGGAACACAAGTAAAGGCCTTCTCAAATAGACTCCTTCCAGAGTTGTTCTTCTGGCCTTCTCTGACCCGTCATATGAGTTTGTACAGAGGTAGAACGGCTTCTGCCATTTTTCAGTGCAAGTTGGTTCACATTCCTGACACACTTTAAAGAGTGTGTACACAGGGTGAGTCAACATTGCGTGCAGCCAGCCGTGGTCACTGGGAGAAGAGTCAGCGAGGAGCTTCAAGCTCACCTGCCTCCCACCGAGTCAAGCCCTTTGCAGGAACTGCCGGAGAGGCAGCTCAGCGGGTCCAGGCCCTCCCTCACATGCTTCCGTGGCCTCCTGACCTGGCTTCTTTGCTGTTTTCAAGCCATTTTCTCTTTGACCATTTTTCTCCCTGGTTACAAAAACTACAGGAAACACATGTAAGATGGTAGGAAATAAATAGCAGACTTGTCTCCAGCTTACCCAGAGGCAGTCACGGTTAACATTTTGTCCTGTATTTGATGTGGTGACACCCACAGGGATCGGTAAATTTGCCTAGAGTAACAAGAAAAGCTGTAGGGAGAGTTCTGGTTATAACGTCTTGATTCGTAGTCTCTGCTCTAACTTCTGACATGAGCATTGCCCTCTGTGTCCTGGTGACTGCTTTGCGTTAGACCACCATGAAATGCTTAGTGCCCCCGTCACTGTTGAACAGTTCCGCCGTTAATTTCCCATTGTTTAACTCAGCCCCACCCCTACCCCGTATACTAACTAACTAGCCATCCATGGCAGGCTGCTCTCTGAGTCTCTGACCAGCACCTCGTCCTTTCTCGCCATGGTTCTAGGGGCCTTTGGTAGGCAGGAAGATGTGTCGCCATCGCGGAACCTGGCGGCCAGTGTTAGCTCAGGTGTTTCTTTACCAAGCTGTTTTTTTTTTTTTTTTTTTCTTTCTTTCTTTCTTTTTTCTTAATTCACTTCCAAAGCTGGAAGAGTAGATCTTTTCAAAATAACCTCATGGCCATAACCCAAACTCCACAGCCAAGTGTCTGCATATGGGACTAACAAGGATTACTCATTGTCATAAATCATGAAATAATCTGAGTGAAAATATATGTATGTTATGCATACATGCATGTGAGTCATAACAGATAGACGGAGTCGGGACACCCTTGCTATGGAGCACATCTGTCTGTGTATAGAGCATACAGCCATCTGTCATGTGCTGAATGGGTGGGTTCTGAGAAATGTGTCTGTCATCTGGCCATTTGTTGTGTGACCACCCTGAGCCTACCGTACAATCAAAATAGCACATACAAGTCATTCATTGATGTTGTCTTTCCCCGCCCCTTTTTTGTTTTTTTGTTTTTTGTTTTTTTGTCTGGCAGGATTTTGCTATATAATCCAGACAGGGAACTCGCTGTGATCCTCTGGTTTCAACTTCTCAAGTAGGGGGATTACAAGCATGCAGCTCTGGTGTCCCTTGGAATTAAGAGATACAATACACACAGGCTATGGGAGTCTGCTGCATGCAGAACCCATCATAGTTTTATAGTCAACTTTTTAATAAGTAAAAGAAATATGCTCTCTAAAGTAGCAGTGATGTATAAAGTAGGAACAGCTGTTCATTATCTTACCAACTATTATACTGCACATAATTATGAGTACTGTTTTTAACCATCCCACCCCCTTGGCGTACATGGTACTAGGTTACATAAGGACATTTTTATACATGTTTATAACAAGGCCCACTCACCCCCTTTTCCTTTGAGACAGGGTCTATTCTGTAGTACTGATTGGCCAAGAAGTCATAGCAATCTTCCTGCTTCAGCCTCCTGAGTGCTGGTACTACAGGCATGAGCTTCCAAGGCCTTGCTTGCACCATGCGTCTTTGTAACTGAAGGCATAATGAATAGACCTGTATGGTGCGTTACCCTGTGAGGATGGTTGTGATGTCACTTGGGTGAACTATGCAGTTCCATTAACTCATGGACCACCATCTTCTTTTTTTTTAATATTTATTTATTTATTATGTATACAATATTCTGTCTGTGTGTATGCCTGCAGGCCAGAAGAGGGCACCAGACCTCATTACAGATGGTTATGAGCCACCATGGTTGCTGGGAATTGAACTCAGGACCTTTGGAAGAGCACGTGGTGCTCTTAACCACTGAGCCATCTCTCCAGCCCCCACCATCTTCTTTGTAGACCAGAACATTGTTGTGCAGCATACAAATGGAGTTATTTTGGGAATCAACCTAAAGCATCAAGAGGAAAAGATGAAATCATCGTATCCTCTCACCCTGCCTACCCTTCTAACATGAGTCAGTCTGTTCTAAGTTATATCATAGGTGGAGTTTTTCATCAGGACCACTGGTAAGCTCTGTTCTGCCAGCTGCTCCCAAATAACCACACAGAGACTTATTATTAATTATAAATGCTCAGCCAATAGCTGAGGCTAATTACTAACTAGCTCTTACAACTTAAATTAACCTATGTGGTGGTACCTTTTTTCAGCATGACATGTTCACCTTGCTTCTCTTCACATCTCCTGGCAACTCCACCTTCTACCCTGAGTTCTCTTTTTGTCTGCAAGCCCCTCATAACTTCTGCCTGTCCAGCTATAGGCCAGTCAGTTCTCTTATTAAACAATGAGAGTAGTACATATTTACAGTGTACAAAGATTGTTCCGCACCATAACATACTACTGACATGCTAAAGATATGCTTGGGGACAAAACACAGCTAGTAACCAATACAGCTAGTAGTCAAGGTTCTCGGAGAAATAGTTTTAGGTAGGCAGGCAGACAGGGACTTATTATAGGGATTTATTTATTATTATGGAATCTGGGGTGTTACATTGTTACCCACGAAGACTGCAAGACCAAAGGCCTGAGGACCAGTCAGAGCCCAGAGGCCTGAAGACCAGGAATGCTGAGTTCTAGGGGCAAGAGTAGACACTATCCCAACTCAGAAAGAGCAAATGTTCCCCTCTTCCACTTTGTATTCGATTCAGGTCCTTGGTGGGACTGTCCCACACATTGGTGAGGGAGGGACATCGTGCTCCTGTCTCACAGCATCCTGGCCAGGCTAACACACAAAGCTGACCAGTGTGCCAGGTTAGGCTAGCGTCCTCAACTATGCTCACTGTAACCAGTCTGCGGAGTGGGGAAAGACGTGCTCCCCACCGCACAGGGCTTCAGCTCAATTCAGAGATATTTGTCTGGTGAGTGAGGCAAGGAGACTCCCCGGGCTCCCTGAATGTGGCTAGGCCCTTGGTTGTCATGGCATATTTATTAGTGTGAACTCACTTGGAGGGGTTTATTCTAGATTCTGCATTTGGTTTGTGGCCTTTGTCTCTGGTGGCTAGAATCTTTCCCTAACGAGGTTTTCAACAAACTTCAACCCTGGCTGAATCTAACTGATGCAGATAACAAGAGTGTGGTTAGATACAATTGGCAAAAGGGAGCATCTCACCCAGGACCTCCTGGCCCCTTTGGCACGTGCTCTGCACGCGTTCCCCAAGCTGCCAGCATTCCGGATGCCACAGCATACCTTTAGCGGGTTTGTGAAACCCAGGAACCTGGGAAGAGTGACCCGCAGGGGTGTCAAGGGAGGAGTCAGGGTTCCAGAGACTCCAGGGCCACCCCGGGGACCCCACAGGCTTGGCTCTGTGCGGATCCCAGAATCTTCACCTCGTAACTGCATTGAAGCAATAGAGGGACACCGTGGTCGCTTTCTGCCGCACCTGCCATCTTAATCCTTCCTCTTCCTTTTTAATCTCAGTTCTATTTTCTGCCTATCCTGACCCTAGATGTCCAGGCTCTGGCACTCAGTCCAGAGGCTGCTGACTGAAGTAACTGTCACCTTTCTCAGGTAACCGTGATCAGTCGGTTTACAAGTCTGTTGGCGTGAGCATGACTGTTAGAATCCTGGACTCCTTCAGCCCCAGGCATATCCAGGTCCTCAGGATCTTCCAAACCACCTGGAAGGGCAGCACCTGTGAACAACATGGGTTGTGGATGGGGTGATCTACAGGACCCCCAGATTAACCTGAGTCCATGTGCTTCGGTCCATCCCTAAACACACTGAAGTTGCTTGTATAATGTTCTATATGTAAACATACTGTTTTCTCTCCAGTGCTGGAGACAAAACCCTTATGTAGGGTCTTAATAGTTCATATCTGTTAGACAGACTGTCTACTGAGCCACAGCCACATCCCAGCCCTAGAGGTACATATCTTTCAGTCTCTCTCTCTCTCTCTCTCTCTCTCTCTCTCTCTCTCTCTCTCTGTGTGTGTGTGTGTGTGTGTGTGTGTGTGTTGAAAATTGAATGTAAAGCTTCAAGCAAGCTGGGAAGACACCCTGCCTCTGAGCTGGACGCTCAGACCCAATCACACATTTTTCTTGGTAAACTCATAGCTTTCTCCTCCTGCCCTGCAAAGGCTACACTGTCAGAGCCTGGGGGTTTGTGTTTATTGCCCCTGGGGAAGTTTCCTCAGCAGATCAGACTTGGAGACTAACAGGGTAGGGGAGAACCCTAGAGGGAAGAGTTCCCAAAGGAAGACCAGTTAAAACCAGTCACCTCTTGGCTCTCTAGCTCAGGGGACATCAGTAGCTGCTGCTCACATAGTTTTGTGGACTCAGCACCTTCCCCTCACGCGCCTTTGTCATCCCTTAGAAGAAGGCTTGACTCATATCAGAGTGGACGCTAATCAATATTTGATGAATGCATGACTCTGATGGAACAGCTGGCATCAGACGGCCTCGTAAACATCCTCAGCAGCAGGCCCTCGTTGCCAAGCGCGTGGACCCTGAGCTCTGCAAATAGCCTGCTCTAGGTGAGCATTTTCTGGCCCCCTGAAATAGTCCTGTCTCCATAATGGGACACAAACATCCCCTGTCCAAGGGAGTGTCTCTGGGCCAGTCAAGTGAAGGATAGCTATTCCGTCAACACTGACAAGATGGGCAGTTTCCTAAGTGCCAGAAGTGACCTCATCCTCCAAGGGCTTAGCCTCTTCACCCAGCACCTGCTCACCCCCGCGTTCCTGCTGCCCTGCTCTCACTCCTGCATGGCAGGCTCCTCAGACAGTGTCTGCGCAGAAAAGGGTATCAGAGCCTCCTCGGGGCCTCTGCTTAGCAGAGTGAGGGAGGCAGTTATCTCTCTGCATCTCAGGACAACAGAGAGGAACGAGGGCCCCTCCTGGGCACTCGGGTTCTCCCATGGACTGCTTCTTAGTTGTGCCCATGCCAAGCGATTAGAGCTGCTGGTCTGTGCTCTCCTGAGTTCATCAGGCAGACAGGTGAGTCATGAGTGTGATACTGCAAGGATCGTGGGCTGGTCTCAGGGTAAGCAGCCTTTAAAAGCATTGATTGAAGATGACAGGCATTCTCATCACACATTAGGATGGTAGAGGTGATCTGTCCTATACCTGCTCTCCGCAGCTGGTGCCACTAAAGGAAGCACCATGGGCGCTAACAGGGTAATGGGGAAGCTTACGTTCCACATCTGTCATCCACAGACTCCAGGTGTGTCACTTAGGCATTCGGTGCTCCAGCTCCCCTCCTAGAAGGCCGTACCCATGCTAGGGTCATTGTGACTGCTGAAATGTGCGGTGCCACCTCCAGGGGCGCTATGGTCGTCATCAAGATAGTTCCTGTCATTGTTATTGCTTGCAGTGCTGGGACTCAGACCCAGGGCCTCCCACGTGCTATGCAAAGACTCTCCCACTGAGCCATTCTGACGGTATTTCCATGTCCACGAACACACCTGTTATGTGCAGAGCACGAATGTGTCGCGTGCGTTCTTTTATCTGGCTCAGTCCCCACAGTGGCTCTGGGCTTGCATGAGTTCTGGTGGGTGCAGGAGCTGAGGCACCTGCGTAGAACTAGCAGCTTGTAGAGGTCAGAGACTGTGTGTTCTAGCCGAGATCGGTTTCCAGTCCCGACTCCTAACACCCACGCATGACTCCCCTGCTACTTTGTCCCTTCGTATATTATGTACTAGGGGGTATGGTAACACATATCTATAATCCAACCTGTAGGAGGCTGAGTCAGGAAGGTTGCCTTCGCAAGACCAGCCTGGGTTACATAGTAAGAGCCTATCCCAAAAACAAGACTAAAACGTACATATTCCTCTGGCTTTTACCGTCTGTGAACTGGGCCCTCTCTCCCAAACCCTTCTTGTTGTCTGTTCCATTTCTTCCCCAAACCCCTCTTGCTACAACTTTGATCTGATTTTTTTTTCTGTCTCCCTGACTTGGCTTCCATCCTCATGTTCCTGCTTCCAATTCCCTGCCCTGACCTCTAAACACTATATTCCAACACCCTTTTAGTGACAGGTACCCTGCTCTTGTGACAAGAGTGGTCACTCCATTCCCAGGCTTCCAGACTCTCAGATGAAGCTAAGTAAAGAGAAAGGTGGAGCTTCTCCTCTGCTGTCACTGAGCACAGGTGCCCCAGGCAGCAGTGGAGATGTGGCTCTGGATCCTTGTTGTGAGCTTAGGAGAGCAGAGACTGCTTGCCTGTCAGTCCCCACATGACTAAGGAGAAAGAGATCTGCATGCTTAGCTTCTGTCCTTCGTGGATGGCCTTGGGGACACACTCCTGGGAGCTGTTGCTAACACTGGAGTGGCAACTGTGGCCCTGGCTTTTGCTAGTGCATGGCTGTAGTTCAGCTTAGGTCCTTTAAGGATCAGGGGCACTCATTACCCCACCCCTGAGTTCCAGTGCCTGGCCTCCCAAACCTCCATCCAAATCCTGTCCAATGGAAGCCCGCTCCCCACGCTGAGGTCCCACCTGATAAACTGATGGCAAGGACCACACTCTCAAGGCAGGCCCCCTCCCAGGGAGGAGCCTCTGTAGATGCTGCCCGCTCTCCCTGTGCAGGAATCTACCTCACAATTAGGTGAGAAATAAATCAAAGCCAAACTTGCCTGATGAAATTCAGGAGCCGGCAGTGACCCTTGCCACACATATAAATCCCAGGCGGCCAGCCCGAGGCCTTTGTCTGGTCAGAGAGTTCAGGATTATCGGGCCCACTTTGCTGATGTATGAAGGCACCGGCTGTCGGAGTGTTTACTAAAGGTTATCGCCTCCGTGCTGGGGCCGTTATCACAGGCAGGGCCGCCCGCCGGGGCTGGGGCTCGCACCCTCTCTATTACCACCTGTCAGTGGCAGCGAGTGTGCTCTAACACTGCCCAGTCCTGCACGCCGAGGAAAGATAGTTTCTGACGGCTGATCAAAGAGGAGAAACAAGACCTGATAAAGAGTGTGTGTTTCATGTACTTTTAACTTTGGGGAAACGTCGGCATTTGCATTTTTTTTCCCTGGTCCTCCTGGAGCTGGCAGGAACCAAGCCCCAATAAATGTAGTGGATTCAGTTACCTAATCGCGGGGGAAATGGTGCTTAAAGCAACAGACCGTGACCATAATCTCTTTCTGAGAGAGGCTGGATGAAATAAGCTTTCTCCGTGAACTTGCCGTAGAGTAAAATCGAGTCGCCTGAACTCAGACTTTGAAGTGGTCTTGCACGTAACATCTAATCTTGGGTTCAGCGGAACGCAGTGTACTTTCTGGAACTCGGGAGCAGGTTTGGATTAAGAAAGGATCCTTGCCGAAGATGCTATCGCCCACATCACTGAAACGGTACCCCGCACTTGCCCATGTCCCTGGCGGCTGGGAGCCAATCTGCAGTGAGGTAGAACGAGTTCCAGACCGAGGCATCAGCACATCTGAGTCCTGGCACCAAGTCTGCTTTTAGTCTAAGCTCTTGACCTCGCTAAGCCGCAACTGTAAATGAGGCTGGGAATAAGTTCTAGGATACAGTGGCTTAGGAAGCTTTTTTGTTTTTAAGCCTAGACAGCGTAACCCCCTCTTACTAATCTTTGTGGTGGTGGTGTGTGCGTGCACACTTACATATGTGCCACAGTGTGCAAAAGAAAGTCAGACCACAATCTTGAGTGTCAGTCTTTGTCTTCTACCTTTCTTGAGATAGGGTCTTTTTATTGTTCACCACTGTGTGTACCAGGCTAGCCCACCCACGAGTTTCTAGGGACTCTCCTGTCTCTGTCTCTCATCTCACCATAGGAACACTGGGATTATAGGTGTTTCTGCTACTCCCTGGGTTCTGGAGATCCAAGCTTGGGTCATCATGCACACGTTCAAGGACTTTTGTCAGCCGGGTGGTGGTGGTGCAAACCTTTAATCTCAGCACTCGGGAGGCAGAGGCAGGCGGGTCTCTGTGAGTTCGAGGCCAGCCTGGTCTACAAGAGCTAGTTCCAGGACAGGAACCAAAGGCTATGGAGAAACCCTGTCTCGAAAATTAAAAAAAAAAAAAAAAAGACTTTTGTCATTGAGCCATCTCCCCAGGCCACCTTTTATTTTAGACAGTGCCTCATATAGCCCAGGCTAGCCTCAGAGTCACTGCTGTAACTGAGAATGACCTTGGACTTATGATCCTCCTGCCTCTTACTTCCCAAGTGTTAGGCTCACAGGCATGTCATCGGGTTTCTTAATTTGGTGCTGGGGATTGTGCCCAGTCTCATGTGTACCAGGAAAGCGTCGATTAGCTGAGCTACATCTCTCACCTATCGCCATCCCTGAGGTTGTAGGTGGAGAGTGATTACGTCAGGGAACAGCAGGGTTATTTGGGATGAACCTGGGAAGGGGTTCCTTCCCTCTGTACGAGCTCTCAGAAGTCTCTGGAGACCCCTAAGAGACCGTTTTAACTCCAGGCGCCTCAGCCACGTAGCAGTCATTCCTGGAAGTGTGCTCTCTGACCCAGGGGCATGAGCTATGTTCTCAGCCTCATGCACTCCTGTTCCTGAGCCACCCATCCTTCATCCTTCTGGTTAAAAGACTAAGCTGGCTCTGGGCATGCCAGGCCGTAGGTGGCAGGTAGACAGAGAATAGTCTGCCCTCTGAAGGCCTGGTCTCAACATCTTATGTGTAGCACAACTAATAAAAACCCAGAGACAGACATTGGGGTCCAACCTGAAGATCAGAAAAGCAAAGCAGCCAGCCATTGGCTCTTACTTCTACCTCATACTGAAATGGCGATCCTGCCTCCAGGAATCCTCAGGAGGAGACTGAGCTGAGACCTGTCTCCTCCCATTTTATATTTCTCTCTAGTGCTGGGATAAAAGGTGTGCACCACCACTGCCCAGCCTCTGTGACTAACTAGGGTGACTGCTGGCATTAAAGGTGTGTGCCACTGCTGCCTGGCCTGTATGGCTGACCAGTGTGGCTGCTTTGCACTGACCTTCAGGCAAGTTTTATTTATTCAAACACAAGTAATACATCACTGTGCTTACATCCCCTGTGTGTTGCAGGTACCTTCGACCGGAGCGTGACCCTGTTGGAGGTGTGTGGGAGCTGGCCTGAGGGCTTTGGGCTGCGACACATGTCCTCCATGGAGCACACAGAGGAGGGCCTCCGGGAACGGCTCGCAGATGCCATGGCCGAGTCACCAAGCCGCGATGCTGTAGGATCTGGAACAGGTAAAGCTGTCGGCAGACTTCTAGCCTGACTTGGTTGTAACGGGCACTTCTGGGGTTGAGCTGGAGGGGAGAGGGCATGTTTTTAACCATTTGTTTCTGTGGTTTAGCACTCTGGGTGCTACTCATTCCAGAAGGCTCTGATACTAGAAAATCCTGTGGGAAGGAGGGTTCCCAGCAGAGCCGCCTCTCCCCCTGGAGCAATACCCAAAAATGCCCTGAAAAATACAGTTGTAGGCCTGGGGCTATAGCTCAGCATCAGGGTCCTTGCCTGGCCTGCATGATCCCTGACTCTATGAGAGAGAGACAGAGACAGAAAGACAGAGAAAAATAGACAGACAGACAGTTAGTTATACCCAACAAAACACCTCAGGAGAAGGAAGACATAAGTAGTAGCATACATTCCCCTTCATGTTCCAGGCTCTGGGGACTGGGACCTGCCAGCAAGCAGGCAGAGCTAACTCAGGCATACACCATACAACTTTTCTTTCACGTGCCTTTCACCCCAGACTGGTACCTTTGAGAGTCCGTAAGTCCAGAGTGGCTTCCTACATCCATATAGTAATCTTAAGACATCCTTTAGCTAGAAGTGAACCCTACCCCCATATAAGTGCACGTGTGCGCACACGCATACACGCATGCACACACACACACACACAGTCATCCCATCTCCATTCTGCTATTACACAGGCTTCCTGTGCCTCTCCTATTTCTAAAACACTTCTCTCTCTCTCTCTCTCTCTCTCTCTCTCTCTCTCTCTCTCTCTCTCATATTACTAATGTTGCAGCCCTGTGTTAACACCCACCCAACAGGCCCTGTCCCTAGTTCGCTGAGGTCAATGAGATAAACAGGTCCTGATCCCCAGGTTTCAGGCCTGCCTTCTCATTATCTCCTAGTCCCCGAGGAGCGTCACCTCCCATGTGACCTGTCCCATCCCTGCTCCACCCTGCTGTAGAAGAGGAACCCAGTAGGGAGAAGCTTAGAATCCCTGGGGTGGTTGGGTCTGACGTTGGCAATCCATCCCGCTGTTCTGTGGGTATTAGATCCAGCAGTGAGGTTCCCCATCCCTGCATCTCTGGGCTAGTTCTTCTGCTCCTTCACTAAAAGGACAGAGGTGTAGCACCTCTACAGCTTAGTGCCTCCTGCCTAGACAGTCACTGGCACCTGCAGAATGCAGTGGATGGGTGGGAGGAGTTAAATTAGGGATAGGGAGGCCCTGTCAGGCCCTAGATGGCAGCTGTCTCAGAGGCCTGGCCTAGTCTGACCCCCATTTCCCCTGCAAGGAAAGGAGATGTGACCTTCAGAGCTGTAGCAGACTGCACCCCTCCATCAGGCACACACATCCCAGATGTATAGAGAATTCATCCCAAAGCCTCTGCTCTCCCTCTACATCCAGATAGCAGCTCTTCCCCTTGCCAGATGCCAGTACAGTTTCCATGGGAGCTAACCCAACTGACAGATGCTTTCTGAACCATGGCTGTAGCACAGCCTTGCTCTGTACAGCAGGACTCCTGGGCAGCCGTGGTTCCTATGAACCGGAGTGTGTGTCCCTGAGCTCATCTCCGGGAGCCTCCCTTTTCTGAGGGCTGAGAGTCCCTGGAATGGCCTCATCTGCCACCACTGTCTTCAAAGCCTCGGGGACACCTCAGCCTCGTCTGGTGGGCAGGGATATTTAGCCACTGGAGCTTCAGCTTCTCCGGGAGTAACCTGAGCGTAGCTGGCAGTGATTCATCTGCCAAACAGCTGAGGGACTCAGGAGAGTTTGCGATCTTAATAAGCAAGCTTGTGAAATTAAAAAGAATTTAAAGAAAAAGAAAATTAAAATGGCATACCCCACAGGTCAAAAGCATAGATCCACCCATACCCTTTTTTATTTCTCTCCAGCAGTAGGGTTCCACTTTCTTCCTTAAGTGGTCACCAAAAGAGATTTCATTGGTTTTCTTTTGACTCTATTAGATGAATGGTTGTTTGTTTTGTTTTGTTTTAATTTGCCGCCAATTTTTTAGGTCAGTAAGCAAATCAAATAAAAATGGACCAACCAGTTCCCTTCCTTCTCTCTAGCGAATATGTCCACCTGCTAGTACACAAAGACAGGCCTGGCTAGCGATGGCCAGGGAAGGATGGTGCCTATAGATGAGAATTTCCAGCAGGTCACTCTGCCCGTAACACCTCCCTCTTCTCTTCTCAACTCTCCTCCTCTTGGTGCATGGGGACACACAGATAGGGTAGTACTCTATTTGCCTCTGTTGGGCACTCTGGCGCTAGATAAGTCAGGGCCTCAGGGCCTCCCCCAGGCACCTTTATGTTGACGTCTCCTTATCAGCTTGCTGCTGTGGCCATCATAGGACTTGCTCTCCAGACCCCTGACACAGAGGCCCTTGGATCGTGTTAACACTGTTAATGGTGGGTTGGCTAGCGCTGGGTGTATAAATTGTTCAACAACCAGCTCTCCAACAGGAAGCCCAAAACAGCCCTCCCCCACACAAACAGTCCCCTGACTTGTGGCTAGCGCGGTGTGAAAACCCCTATTATCACGGTTTATTGCAAACTATCAGCCCGTCAGATAGGTCATTGGATGCCTAAAAGCTTACCAGGCTGGCTCCAGTGCCTCACAAGGACCGCAGGACAAATGAGCTGTCACACAAGTAAGGAAAAAGCCTACAATCCAAAACGGATGGGGAGGTGGAGAGCCGTTGGAGAGGCTGCCTACGTTAGATCTATCACACCATAGATTGGCTCTGGTAAATAATAACGTACTGTATTCTTGAAAATGGCTAGGCAGATAGGTATTAAATGTCCTCACCACCAAAAAAACAAGGTAAGTATATGGCGTAATGTGTGTTAATTAGCCATTCTGCAATGTATATATGTTTTCAGACATCATGATGTATATAATGGGAATATACATTTTTTAAGTAAAAAAGAAAAAAAATTGGTTTTTTGAAACAGGGTTTCTCTGTGTAGTCCTGGCTGGCCTAGAACTCACTCTGTAGACTAGGCTGGCCTCACACTCACAGAGAACCACCTGCCTCTGCCTCCTGAGTGTTGGTATTAAAGGTGTGTACCACCACCACCCAGCCAAGAAAATCATTTTTAAAGGTACTCTAGTGGCCTGCAAACACTGCTGTCACCGAGGAGCTGATGAGCTCTGATGAGCTATGCAAAGCAGGTGGAGGAGGTAGCCTGTGCAAGTCTCTGGGTTTGGTCCTCAGAGCTAGACAAAGGAGAAAGAAATGCAGAGTCCATCCCTGCCCTGTCAGCATCGGAACTTGACATTCTTCTTCCAGTGCTGGGGATTGAACCCAGAGCCTCACACGTGCTAGGCAAGCTCTCTACCTCTAAATCCACCTCTTGCCCAGCACCCCAGTTTTAACATGCACATATTAAAGTTTGAGAAGATCTGTTTAGAATGTGGTGAGCTTGCAGCACAGATGTCAGTTCAGCCCTCCGTGGTGGTGCTGGCCTGTCGGTCAGTTTAGCTGGCACGGGGTTTGCAGGTCCAGCTGTGATGTGACTGGCCAAACCGCTTTCTTTCTGATTGCCCAGAACCCCTTCCACCCGTTATCTCTCCATCATCCCTTGCCTCAGGCTCCAGCCTGAGGTCCATCTAGCCCTGCTCTGGTGTTGCTGAAGTGAACCACTTGCTCTTCCTTGAGCCTCCACAGATAAGTGGTCCCCGGCCACTGGGCTGTGCTGTGCAGTGGCTAGTGCCCCCTCTTTCGGTCTCGCTTGGCACCTGTCTCTGCTGCAAACACCAGTGCCTGGGACAGAACCCAGCTTGTGGCAGATTGGCAGCTCCTGTCTGCTGACTGAGGTCTGCACCCACCTGGGCACCGTTTACCGCGGTCTGTCTCCCTAGGTGCCTACTGTTGGCTGAGGTCTGCCTGAAGCTCTCCATGGCCCCTGCGTATTGATGGGGTTTCCGGCCTTTCCCTTCTTTCAGAGACGCCCAGTTCCCTGATCCTGTCGCTGCTGTCTATTTAGTGAAGGTGTTCAGTCCCCATCTTGTCATCCACTTCCTCCTGCAGCTGTTCTCTTTCACCCCCTGCCCCATTCCCCCGAAACCTCCCACCATACCCAAGCTCACACTGTCAGAGAATGGTTGTCATTTGAAATCCTGCCAGCTCCCTACCACCCAGATCCTAAGCATCCTCTAGCCAAAGAGGAGCGCCTCATGTCCCCATCCCCCCACTCTCCTCCCTGAAGTCATCACTAGACACCCAGGAACCTCCACCTGGGCCTGTAAACCCTCTCCAGCCCCTGGTTCTGCTGTCTCTGACTGTCCCTTGGTCCCTTTTCTGGCTTTTTCTTCTCAAGGCTGTTCGCTTCTCCCTCAGCACAAGGCAATCTCTACTTCTGTAGCCTCAGTCAGTATGGGTAAACTGATAACGTCCAAACCAACCTCACTCCTGATTTCCAGAACTATCTACCCAGTCACCTACTGATAAATCCACACTTCTAAGAACTCAGCTTTGGCCTTGGCAGTTCCTTCTCTAGGCACACCCCACTTGGGGTATACAAAGCCATCCTGGCTAAGTCACCCTCTCCAGACCCATCCCCACTGTTGTCAAGCTAGTCAAACTGAGTCCCTGGGATCCTTTTCTTTTTTAAAATAAACAAAATATCGACTTATCCCAGTTGTTCTGTGTCTAGGTAAATATATAATTTAATACCCCCCCAAAAGGAAGATTTAATAAACACTCGGCACACATGGAGTCCATTCTCAGCTTTCCGACCCCTCCAGTCGGTAGTTCAGACTTCTTATTCTCTCTTGCCTTCTCCAACACTTCACCCCCAAAGCCCCAAGCCTTGTGTGTAGAACGCAGCATCCCGGTTCAAGTATTGTGGACTCCCCAAGCAGCTCTCAAGGCCACGAAGGACTGTCTTTGCTGGTGACATTCTAGTCCCTTTTCCCGTCCCTACTAAACTAACAGTCAAGGAGCGGCTCCATCCACCAGGGCCTCGCACTCTCTGCTGTAAAGACATACTGCGCCCTGACCCCATTTCCCAGATACTCAGGCTTTCACGGCACGGTGCCCCAGACGTGCATGCTAGCACTCTCTAGACACACCGCTCTGATTTCATGATTCTTCAGTGAACTGTGGTTGGCAATTTGAAAACCAAGGCTGTAGTTGATCTGCTAGATCTTCTGCTAGTGCCTGTCCCTATCTTAGTGACCCCGCATTCAAGGCTTTAACATTGTTTTCAGTTAACTTCATTTATGAAAAGGGCTGTACTGCTTTTCCCCCTTCCTAACATGAGAAGCATATTTTGAACATCACATAGTTTGTAGATGGTCAGTTCATTAACAGAGGTCTGTGATTTCACATGCTTTTCAAAAGACAACTTTATTAAGGTCTGTGTGCATGTGGGGAGCCCATGCATTGCTGCCAACCCTCACTGTAAGGCTGTAGAAAGTGAAGTCTCAAGAAACGGCAGCTGAGGCTGGAGAGACGACTCACTGCTTCAGAGTGCTGGATGCTCTCCAAAGGACCCAGGTTCAGTTCCCAGCACTCATACATGGCTCACAAACATCTGTGACTGTAGTTCCAGAAGATCCAGTTCTCTCTTCTCCTCTCTGCAGGTACCACACACGCACGCACACACACACACACACACACACACGGTACACAGACAAACACACATGCAGGGAAAACACCCATGCATACAAAAAGTAATGTTTTTAACTAGTAAATAAAAATAAATGTTAGCTTTTATAAGGAGTTGGTTAAATGTGTTCACTAATCCTAGCAATTCAGTGCGTTGGAGCCTAATCCTGCCATGAAGATTGGCAATTTCTAGCAAGATGTTGGTGTACACGTCAATACATTTCAGAACTCAGAAGGTGTGGGCAGGAAGATCAGAAGTTCAAGGTCATCCTCTGCTAAGTAGTGAGTTCAAGTCCACCTGGGCTATAGGAGATCTTGTCTCAAAAAGAGGTTGCGGGCTGTAGAGGTGGCTCAGGTGGTTAACAGTGTTTGCTGTTCTTGTATAGGATGCCGGTTCAGTTACCTGCACACACATGGTAAATCATACCTGTATGTAATTCCCAGTTCCTGGGGATCCAGCACCCTCTTCTTGGCCTCTGTGTACACCAGCCATGTGTGTGGTACACATACATGCATGCAGACAACACTCATACACATGAGATAAAAATAAATATCTTTTTTAAAAAGTGGAACTGTTAGGATCCGCCCCCCTCTGCCCCATATCTCAATGAAAACAGTTGCCACTCAGGAGAATGTTGTGCCCTGGAGAACTCTTTCCTTGCCAGACATGTAGGAGCCAGCAGTGTGTTGTATGCCCATTATGTTCCTTTGCCAGGTCTGTGGTTTTCTCGTCTCTCTCTCTCCTCTCCCCCCCCCCCTTTTTAAAGGAAGAAGCAAATACTGGGACTCAAGGTTCGGAAGTTTCAGTGCATGATCTCATAGCTCTGTTGTTTCTAGGCCACGATGAAGCCGAGCAGGGAACAAGGGTGCTCTCCTTGTGGTAGGCGGGACAGGAAGACCCAGTGCTGGGTTTGGGGATCAGGCTCAGTGGACCAAGTGTTTGTTGTGCAAACAGGAGGAGCAGAATGCAGATCCCCAGAACCCATGTAAATGCTAGGTGGTCATGGCGGGCTACCCATAATTCCAGCAGCGGGAGGGAGCATAGACAAGGGAACCCAGAAACAAGCTTGCTAGCAAGACAAGTCATATTGAGAGCCTCTGCCTCCCAGAATAAATAGTGATTTAGACTCCTGACATCTATCATGTGCCTCCATGAGCATGTGCCTACACACATACAGCCATGTATGCATGCATACCACACACACATAAACATGGAAGAAAAATAAGAGAGATGACACTGAGACATGTCTAAGTGAAGGTTGTGCCCTTTCCAAGGCTAGGCTGGCTCGTCACCCCACAGGCCACGTGCGCTACCATGCCTGGCCAAGCTGCTCTGAGGTCTAACGTGATCTTCCTGTCTCCTCCACCTTCTGTCCCTCTGAATTTTAGTGGTGTTGACTCCAGGTACCTTGGGAAAGGTTCCTATCTTCATCGTCTTTGTTAAAAACTTCTTACATTTCTTTATTTTTTATTTACTGAGTGGGGTTCATGTAGAGGGCAGTGGACAACTTGCAGAAGTCGGCTCTCTCTTTCCACCATCCGGGTTTCAGGGATTGAACCCAGATCTCAGGTTGTTCAATGCTTGTTGGCAGGTGCCTTCAGTCACTGAGTCTCTCCAGCCTTCGTTTTGGTCTCTTGAGAATGATAATATCCCTCCTTCTGATGATACCCAGTGTAGCAGATACCCAAAGTCTCCACAGTCTTTCCTTACTTTCCTTGTCCATCTCTTCATCCTCCTGACCTCCCTTCTCCAGATGGACAAGTTTGATCCATCCAAACCAGTTCTCTAGGCTGGGTCTCGCTCTTTCACCAAGGACTCTGAGCATCTCTGGCTCAGAGATGCCTGTTTCCCCTCACTACCAGGTTCCCTGGAAAATGCCACCATCATCAAGGTAATTTACCCAGGTATCGGGACCTTCTTTGCTTTGTCTGTAGGGACCCTGGGTTTTTCCTTCTATAACATTTGCAAAACAAGAATTCTTTCAGTATCTTCTCTCAATGACCTCTTTGGTGGCCCACACACCCTCTCTATGGTCTCAATGGCAGGCTGGCTCTCTCAGTCTATCACATCCCTCACCAGACTAGGCGAGAAGAGGGAAGCCACAGTTCCTATCTTGGAATTGAGAGAAGCCCTGGGGGAGGTGATAGCACCAAGCTGTGGTCTGTTCTCTCTAGCTTCTGTTCCCAGCTCCCACCAGGACCTATTAGTGATTAAAGCTAGCAGAACTCAGGCTTCTCTCCCCAGCCCCAGGGCGTGGTCTTCTAGAATGTCAAATACATTAGTCACTCTTCTCATTGCTGATAGAAGCAGCTCAAGGCAAGGAGGGTTTCTCTGGGCTCTTGGTTAAGGCAGGAATGCCATCTCTTTTGGTGGGAAGGCGTGGTGACATGAGCATTGGGCAGCTGGTCATACTACATCCGTCATCAGAAGAGAGAGAGAGAGAGAGAGAGAGAGAGAGAGAGAGAGAGAGAGAGAGAGAGGCTGATGCTCAGCTCGCTTTCCCTTTTTATTCAGTCTGGAACCCCAGACCGTGAGAAGCTTCCCTCCTCCATTAAGCCTACCTGGAAAGGCCCTGATAGACATGCCCAGAGGGAATCTCGGGGGCTTTAAAACTGTTGACCAACACACTGTGTTAGTTTCTGATTGCTCTGAGAGATACAGGAGAACTTTAAAAAAGAGGGATTTATTTTGGCTCATGATTTCAGAGAGGTCAGTCCATGGTTGCTTGGGCAGAACATCTTGGTGGCCAGGGTGTATGGTAGAAAAGCTCCGTGTCCTCATAGAGGGCAGAAGAGCAGAATGAACCACTTCCTGTAGCCAGGACCCACCTCTCAAAATAGCACCACCAGCGGGGACCAGCTATCCAAATGTGAGCCTCCATGGGACACTTAGCAGAGCGCGCTTTCCAGCCCCAGGTGTCCAGACTGCTAAGGGTGAGAGTCAAGAACAGCTCCCAGAGACCAGAGCCGCAATACGGACCTAAGCTGCCCTGCACGGTGGGGAAGGACAGCTGTGGGATTGTGGGTGGCTGCTATTTGTGTCTTAACCCAGCATCCTAGCGCCTGTTTCCAGCTGTTTTCCGCCAGGAGCAAGGGCCAAGTCTTAAGAGTCCCTTCAGTGCCTAAGCCAGCTGCTGCTACTAGGAAAAACACTATTTCTCTTCTGGTGAGATTTAGATTCAAGACATGGAAGAAAGCATTTGGCCCTGGGCCTTTTTCTCCCTCTGGGTTTAATTTTCTCATCTCTTAGGAGTGAAACAGGAAATACTGGGAGCACTCGCTTCCCATCCTCATGGTGAACTGACCCTGGACACTGCACTCTGTGGTCTGTATCATCCCCGTCACTCAGAGCAGGGTGGGTGGACTTAAGTGACTCGATCTGCTATGCAAATGTCCTGTTGTCGCAATTATGCCAGGTTATTGGATATTCCTCTCTTCAGCTTCCAAAGCCAGCGATAAACCAGGTGGTGGTGGCGCACACCTTTAATCCCAGCACTCAGGAGGCAGAGGCAGGTGGATCTCTGTGAGTTCAAGGACAGCCTGGTCTATAAATCAAGTTCCAGGATAGCCTGGACAAAGAAACCCTGGAGAGAGAGGCGGGGGGAGGGAGAGGGAGAAAGTGTATTTGAAATAACTGGGTACATACTCACTGGTAGAGTGCTGATCTACCGTGCACAGGGTTCTGAGTTCAATCTCCAACATCACCAAGGAAAACGTTATTTCCAAAATAAGAGTGTCCAGTTCTGACCATCTTACCAGTCTCACCTGCTCGGAATGTGACCCATTTTTTTATTCAAAAAGGGGACCCCAATAAAGGATGGAGACCCGATTCTCAGGGAAGCTGAGGTCACTTCCCTACTTAGAACATGCCAACTGTCTCCATAGCCCAACCCAGGCTCTCGCCATGGATCTTAAATGTCTTACAGGCCATCCCTGCCTCCTCCTCCTGCCTGATCCACCTTCCCATCCCACTTCAGTCTCCCCCAGCATCCTGTAAGCATATGACTGCAGCTCCCCAGCACATTGGTCCACGCTGAAGTAGACCACGCCTTCTGTACAGTCATTTCTTTGGACCAAACCTATACTCTCCTCCAGCTCACCCCCTTGCCCACGTGTGCTCCCTGAAAGCCTCTCCATACAAGCTGCATTCGGGGTGCTTGGCCCTGGGAAAGGGTGTTTATTGACTTTTCCATTAAGGAGTTCTGGCTGATGTCCTTCTCCATGCCACCTGGGGAAAGACCAGCTCTGTGGGGCCTTTACTCCTCCCTTATACATAGTGCCACGGGTGCATCTTGACCCAGTTCTTGTTCCTTGGACCCGATCTGATTCATCTTTGTTACCTTTAACCGCCAGTTCTCCTTGCCCAGTATGCAGCCCTGGGATGGCCGCCAGGCTGAGCTTCAGTTAATGTTTGTTGAATGACTGATTGGGTTTTTGTGGCCTCTGAGAGGTAAATGAAAGGCAGCCAAAGCCATGGGAATAATTATCTTGCTTAAAAGACACACTTGTTAGTTCCAGGCCAAGTCTTAGAACTGATTCCAGCGAGGTTGCTTTTTCTGCCCCTCTCTTCTGTCCCCTCTGGAACTGCAGCCAGAGGAACCACAGTGAGAGTCCAGGCTAATAAGTTTTCTCTGCACATGTCCTGCTTGCCCATGGCATGGCATGCTGATTCTTGTCAACAAAGAGGAAGTGCCAGTGTGGCCTCTTTGGCGACTCTTCAGCATATCCTTTCCACATGTCGTCCCCAAGGAGAGGGACTGCGGAGCATGTGCAGGCTTGGGCACAGGGTAGAGGGCTGCAGGACCATCGCCAGGGGCCTCCCCTGTATCATTACAGCGGGTAAATGGTTAACCCAAGGGAGGATTCTTCTTGGTTCCTCCTCCTCTGCAGGGCCTTCACCTTTAATCACTGTGAGGTCCCAGTAAGGTAGAGCACCACCGTAGGGGATAAATGCCCCCCCTTCCCTTCTGCCGCAGCTTCTCAGATGGCGAGGGACCATAGACTAGGAAACAGGCACATCGGCAGGAAAGGAAGGGTAGAGATGGCCCTTGGCTGCATTATGCATGAGACATTTCGGATTGCCCACAGCAGATACAGCGGACAGGGCTCCAGCTTCTTGCTGCCTGCTCTTCCTGCACTACCTCTGGCCCCAGGAACCTGCAGGCCCCACTGCCTGAGACAATTTTAAGTCTGCCGGCTGAATCCTCTAGTTTTCATAGCTGTCCCTGCCCCTGTTCCCCACACGGGGCTTGTTCCTGTAGCTCAGTAGCTTGCAGTTCACCCCCTCTGCATTTAATCAAGTTTGGGGAGACCTAGTCCCTTCATTTATTCGGATGCCTTTCTCCATTCCTTACCCTCACCTCGTCCATGCCCATCACACTGGCACATTCCCTGTGTCTCCAGGCGCCAGCTGGCCACAAGCAGCATGGTATCTCCATTCATGTGTGCGAGTGTGTGGTGCTGGCCTTAGGGTGCTTGGGGGAATGTGAATCAAGGCTGTGCGACCACGCCTCCATGGAGCTTGGACCAGTTCTTGGAAGACTTAGAGCTTCTTTGGTTTCATACTTCATTCATCCCCAAACCCCCAAGAGCTGACTGTGGGGATCCAGGGTTACCTCTGAGCATGAGACCACAAGCCCTCCCAAAGAAGCGCAGCGCAGTGTCAAGCAGCTTTGAACATGGACCAATATACAAGGAGCTACCCCAAAACCTGGGCCTACATCCTCAGTCTTCCCCTCCCACCTCCTGAAGCAAGCAGGAATGGAGGAACTCAGGCCGTGGGAGACCGAGGAGGAAGAAGAAAGGGGTGGCGATCGCTAGCTCTGGCTAATGAGAAATCGAGATGTGCTGGACCTTGGAACAGACCACAGAATTCCGCCCTGCGAAGCCATCGGTGGTCAGACCAGATCTTGCTGTCTCCTCGGTTTGATCTCAGCTCTTGTTGACTCTTAGGAGGTCCGTTCATTGTGTGATCTACTTTAAAGAACTATTTTATTTCCAATGCAGACACAGCCCTTGACGTAGCAGTCAAAAACAGCACCCCCGGGAGACACATGGCTATGAAGTGTTTGGGTATGTAACCTCCTGTCTGCCTGTACGGAAGGCTTGGTCCTACCGCTCTTTATGCCCCTCACATGGGTGTCTCCCCTCCCCTGGAGCTCAGGCTTCAGGAAGCACTGGAGGTCAGCCAGGACAGGAGGTCTCTTCTGTGGGGGACTGCTTTGGAATAGGGAGCGGTGGCCATGTTTCACCCAACAAGAGTTTCTTTGAGAGTGCCACTCCCTGCCCCCCACTCTGAAGATGGAAGTCAAATTTTGGGACTCTACTGTGCAGAGCAGAGAGGTCACTGGGCTCTAATGCATTTACCATTGACTGCCCCTCTTGTAGTGCGTCTATTAGTGAGTAATTTGATTTGTACCTATTCATTTGCAGTCCCTGCAGGAGCCTGGAGCTGGCCCCTAGTATAATTGGTGCTGTCTCTATTTTTACATCATTAGATTAGCCCCGACTCCTGGCCACTTGTTGTCTGCGCTTGTCTGTCCATTTATACAACCTAATGTAACACAAAATTCATTACTGATCACATTACTTTCAACTCTGAAGCCAGCCTTGTGATAAACATTTGGTTAACCCCTTCCTACCCACGGGAAGGCTGGCAGAACAAATGCACTTCTGCTTGACGGGCAAATCAATATCTTAATCCACCGAAGTGGACTGGCATTTCTAGATTTGTCATCCTCCTGGAGGAGCAAATGGCGAGGCTCATCCGAGCCAGCGGAATTGAATGATGAATAGGGCCCGGCACCAGCAGCCTGTCTGAGACCAGCACAAAGGCGGAGCACATCAGCCCAGCCTGGGCCGCAGTCAGGGAAGGGTGGCACCACTGTAGTTAACTAAGACAACCCCCTCCACACACACACACACACACACACACACACACACACACCCGCCATGGCACAGGCGCACAGTCTTTGCAGCGCAGGCTGAGACCATGACAGGTGCCACAGAGGCCTCATCCTGATAAGTCTCTTTTGTCAGACTTAGCGTGGGATCACTGGACAGGGAGTTGGGTCAGTTTCCTTAAAACTTTACTCATCAGTGGAGAAGTTACCAAGCACGGGGTCTTAACCTAAATGCCACCAAAGAATTAAATTTCCTACCAAGGCCTAGCTTGTATTTGGTAACACATACAAAAGGACTAGGACTGGTAGGTTCCTACCCATCCTCCGGGGGAGCGCTGACCAGCCCACAGATGCCACAAGTGCCTGTGCATGGTTGAGGTCGCCTGTGAGCAGTTAGTGAGCCTTCAGTATGGGCGCCAACCAAGAGTCTTAAAGGGACCTCAGTACAGCTTTGTTTAAATCTAAAAGATTCCATACAGCCCCAACCCTTGTCAGCCCCTCCCCAACTTCCACTTGTCTCTGGGTCGCACCCACACCCACAAGTCATTAACTCACAGGGCAGTTTGTTTCAAAGGGAAAAAAATACCTCCACTTATTAAGAAATGCTCATAAAGCCACACCATAATGATTAGAAATATCGGCGCAGAGGAAATAGAATGGAGCCCATTACCATGAAAGTCATAAATCCCTGAGTAAAAAGACGCCATAAACTGAAGATGCTCGGGTGGGAAGGGAAGCTGGGGGAGCAGCATACCGGGCGCCCTCTGCTTGGCTGTGGGGAGGTCCCAAGCAGGAGCCTGGAAAGGAAGATGCCCTGGGGGTGTGGTATTGAACGGGGCAATCTTCCTCAGATCCTGCTGTCCCTGCTATTCCGAGCTCTTAGATGAAGGCCCGAGGCATTCCTTTTATGGCCCAGACCTCTCTCTCTCTCTCTCTCTCTCTCTCTCTCTCTCTCTCTCTCTCTCTCTCGCTCGCTCGCTCTCATCTGGTAGACTGATGCCCCTTTGTGTATGAGCCAGGAAGAGTCGGGTAGGGGCACCCCCATGCAACGGTGCTGACTGAGGTCACCGAGTGAAGAGTAGGAAGGGCCTGCCAGGGCCTGCCTCACCCTGCCCTGGGCCTTAGGGCCACTGTAGAGGGTGGCAGGACCTCTTGTTGCAGCACCTCCAGAATCAGCGCTCTCAAGCGCTGCCTGTCATATGTATCACATACCCAATGCTGGCCCCACCCGTGCGTTCTAGAAAGTAGATGAGAGGACACATACCTGTAGTTCAACCTGTGGTTCATAAGGGCACACACCTGTAGTTCAAGCTACTCAAGAGGCTGAGGTGGAAAGAGCTCTCAAACTGAGGCGTTCAAGACTAGCTTGTAGAACACAATGAGAACCTGTGGTAACAGAAGGAAAGGAGGGAGGGAGTGAAGGAAGGAAACAGAGGGGGAAGACAGAAGAATAAAGACAAACAGATGGGGGATGGGCAGGTCTTTGCCCTCTCAGACTAGGGCAGGCCAGCCACAGGAAAGAGGGCTGGTCCGCTGGTGGAACAAGAAACTGATTTCTTAGCCCTGATAGAAGGGGGATAAACACGTCTTACCGAACCCTTCCGCCACGTTGCAGAGCACTTAATTATACTTGGACATTTCAATGAGAACCAGATGTGGCTCCAGTCCCAGTGGTCAGCAGTGTTCAAAGTGTAGCATCCCTCCCGTGGTCTGCGGCTCTGTGCTATCTCATAAGGCTGGAGGCTAGCTCGTCTGCCAGGGGCCTCCAGGCCTGGTAGCTGCACTTGAAGAGGAGGGCGGGTCAGCACCAGCTGCTGAGCGCCTGGTTCCCACGGAGTGTCTCCTCTTCAGGACTGTGTGGGACAGGACACACATGTCCGGTTTATGAGACTCCTTCCAGGTCCCCCCCCCCCCCCGAGTTAGGACCCACACAACAAAGTCATGCACAGGCCCGGCTTCTCCATCCCCAAAGATATGTCTCTCTGCTGCCCAGCTCTTGAGTCAGCCTTCAATGGCCTCTGCCAAGGCTCAGAACCTGGGCGAGAGAAGCAGAAGTGATTTCTAGCTCAGGTCCTTAGTCCGCCGAAGGTGCCAGGTGTCTAAGGTGCTCTCCTGAGAGCCTTACCCACACCCCATGACACCGCTAGAGCACACTGTCCCCTCACGGTCTGCAAATACAGGTGACTTTCCCAGGTTACTCTGCACTGTGTGACAGCACTAGGGTCAGAGCAGTGTCCCTCCCACAACCCCCTTTCTCCTCGTGGCTCTGTCGGGAACTCAGTCGGGGATAACTGAAGCTTGGCTTTAGCCAGTCACCAACGCCAGTCAACCAAGTATGGGCCGGTTCAACTCCGCCTTTTCTGTTCCCTCATAGTCTCCTGTGACAGAAGAGTTCCTTTAATATGCTGGGTGCTGGGAAGGTCACTGAGTATTGAGGGGTGTGGCATGGGTTACTGGTCCTTCTATCTTATCCTTGGAGGCTAAGACTTAGGGGGATTCAGATGGTATGAGTTTCCCGGCGGTGGGGTACTGCAGCCCTGATGGTACAAGACTCCCTGCGTGGGAGGCTAGGCTCCAGCCCCCACGCAGATCAGTGTTTTTCTTGGCCAGACCCCACCCACCAACCTGATGTTGCTCTTCAAGAGATGTGGGGCTACCCCGTAGTCAGCTCTGCCCAGAACTCCAGTGCCCCTCTCCCCCCCCTACACACACATGCCTACACAGACACATTTGGTCAGCTCTACCAGAGAGACTAGAGACCATGTGGCCACGGGACAAGACAGGCCTCCTTCTGAGAGCTCCTCCCCTCCCCAGCTTCCCTTCCTCCCTGTCACACCCCTGCTTTCATTCTCCTTCCTCCGCATTTCTAATGTACCCCTCTCCTGTCACCACACACCCCTCTTCCGTGGGCCCACCAGGGCTTCAGCTGTCTGGCCTGCCTCCAGGCCCCTATGCAGTGGGGTTGGTACCACACTGGCCTGCTGTTGAGAACCGAATTCCCAGGTTTCTGAGTGGACGCTTAAAGCAGAACTCCGCTGGTCCATCTGTCTCCCTAAATAT
The DNA here is from genome assembly GCF_950005125.1 of Chionomys nivalis. Lineage (NCBI taxonomy): Eukaryota > Metazoa > Chordata > Mammalia > Rodentia > Cricetidae > Chionomys > Chionomys nivalis. The sequence continues at coordinate 66,522,291 of NC_080092.1, forward strand.
TGCCCCCTCCTAGTACTGGCCCCCACTATCGCTGTCTAAAGGCTGTGGGTACCCAGAAGTATCTGAGTTCTCTTGGGCCTCAGGTCTCTCTGCAGTAGTAGCTGAGACTCTTAGTCACCAGGCATGGCCCTGTGGCCAAGGCTTCCCTAGAAGAAACACCTGAGATACGCCTTCACCACTGGTGGGTCATGGCTGGGGGACAGGATAGACCATAGAGTCTTAGCCTCATTCTCTCTTGATGGTCTGTGTCTCAGTGTGCATCTGAGTCAGGGCAAAGCTGAGCAAAGAGAAAGGCAGGTATGTTCATGGGAGGCCTGAGGGTTGCCCTGGCCAGGAAAGAGACTAATGTTGCCCCAGGCGGCTGCACTCTGAAAGCACTCACGGCGCCAGGCTGTGTGTGTAGTAAGACACCAGAAGACTGGCGTCAGCCAGCCAGGGATCTGGGTTCAGACGTAGGTGTTAAGCCCCAGAGATAAGAGCAGGCCAGAGCTAGCCCTGCTTTTCATCTCTGAACCAGGATTCTTGTGATCTGAATAGGCGGAGCCTTTTCAACCTTAGCTCTGCAGCTTCACCAAGGCGAGCCAGGCAAGGTCCCAAAGACCCTGCTGGAGGAGAAAGGTGACCCCTGTCTCAGTCTCCACTAGCCTCATCTTCCAGCCTTTCCAAGCCTCACCAGAATGGGAAGCCCTTTGACTGTTGGCATTTTTGTAAGCATAGAAGCATGCTGGGAAGGAAGGCTGGAGAGGGGCACAGAGGGAAGGTCTGGAGGGGCCAGGCAGCCTTCAGCTAAGTGTAAAGGAAAGAAAGCTGTGACCTCCATCTAGGCTGCTTCCTTCAGCTATTCTACTTTAACCTCTTAAAACTCGGGCACTGGGGGCTGAGGCTGGCTCCAGACGAGGGTGTGGCCTCTGATGGTGCTGTCACAGTTAGCAACAGTCTCAGCCAACACTGGCTGTGTCCCCCTGAACAAGCCTCTACCTCCTCAGTCATCCTCCAACAGCGATGGACAGGCCCTGAGCTGGATGAGACAACCCCTCACCACGTCTGCCAGGTCCAGTCACTTCCCAGGTGACATCAGGGTCCAGGTCTCAGCCCCAGGAAGCATTCAAGCCTCCCATCTTCCCTTGTGTATGTTGCTATCACTCTGTCTCTATTGCTCTGTCTCTCTCACTCACACCCTCTTCTCTCTCTCTCTCTCTCTCTCTCTCTCTCTCTCTCTCTCTCTCTCTCTCTCTCTCTCTCTCTCTCTTTCTGTGCTGTCTTGCCTAGCTAGTTCTAGCCCCTGTGAGCAAGCTTCTTGCTAACAAAATGGCTTCCTTGAGACAGACCCATCTGAACTTGTATCTATCCTGTGGTCGTCTGGTCCCCTCACTTTTATCCCTTCAAGGGTTCAAGGGGAGATGCTGGTCAGTCTGACTTCTTAATGAGGGGACACCCCTTCCCTCTATCCAACACCCACCTGCCTCTCCACCCAAGAACCCTCAAGCAAAAGGAACTGAGAACTGTTTGTTTTTTTACAAATCTTTTCTTGCACTGGGCAAGACAGGGGCACTTGGCTGGCTTCTCTCCCGTCGCTACCCTCAGCTCCCACCAAGCCCACCCCAGGCAGGGGGTCTTTACCACAGCCCCCACTAATGTGGAGAGCTGGGAGGTAGACATAGGAGGGAAGGAAAATCAATGCATGTCAACAGGGCTGGGGATTTATTCTCCATCTTGGGAGAGGGTGTTTGGAAGGGGGCAAGGAAGGAAATGAAAAGCTGTAAACACGAATCCACCGTCTTCTTCCCTGCACCATTTCTTGATTAAAAAGAATCTCTGCCCAGACTCCAGTGGAGGCAGAACTGGTGGGGGCTTGGGTGGCAGGGCTACCTGCAGGAGGAGGAGGCTGGAGAGGGCCCTGGAGTCCAAGTCCTGGGGATAATCGCAGTGACTGATTCGATTGCAGCAATAATAGTAACTCACATTTGCTGACTGGAGGCTCTAAGCACTTTGTGATGTGCTCCACATACATTATTTAATTCCATTCCTATGGCCAGGCTCTGAAACAGACATTGCTGTCCTTACGCTCAGGAACCCAGGGCACCTGCCCAAAGTCTCCAGGAAGCAGGTGACCAGAGCCTCTGCTCTTAACAGCCTCCCTGGACTGCTTCCTCCACCCCAGGTAGAAGGGCGGCCCACCTGCCTTTCTTCTCCGGCTGAAGTTCTGAGTCAGTCGCTTAGGGAAGGCTTACCCCTTTTCACCACAGGAAGTGGCTATAGTCTCAGCAGGGGCAGACTCCTCCCACCAGGTCTAATCCCACTCCTACTGGGCAGCCTGGGTGGTTAGTTTAGGACCTCGGGTACGTGGCTACAGCCAGGACCTAATAAAAGTGCTCTGCTAATCCCTGTAATGAGCAGCTTCTTGGCACTCATGCGCGCACAGAGCACAGAGGCTGACTCCCAGGGCAGGCAGTAGCTGGGGCCGCTGATCCTTTTGTGGTGGCAGAAGTCCCAGGACTGCCCCAAGGCTGAGCCTGGGCCCCGGGGTACCCTCTTCCAACACACACAGCACTGCCCTTGCAGGTCCAAGGGGGTTCTCCTGGGTCCTGGAGACTTGGGCTCCCTACAACGCTGCACCAGCCAGGAGCCCTCCGAGGCTCAGACCCGAAGAATGCCCAGCCCATTGCAGAATTCACTTTGGGCCTTCTACCAGAGCCCTCCTCCCCCTAAGGCTGCCACAGCTGTGCCAAGTCTCACTAAGGCCTAGTGTCCTCTGTGTCCTCCTCCCTCTCCAGAGAATGGGGAGCCAGACCTCACGTTGCTGAGTACAAGTGGCTGATGTGCGAAAAGTCATGCCATCACCCCTAAAACCCCGTCACTCATCGGCGCCCACACAGAGCGGTGGCAGGCGACTCATGCTTGGCCAAGGGGCCATACCCACTGTGTAGGATGAGGATCAGGGGCAGCTGTGCCTGTCTCCTCACAGAGACTGAGTACGACCCCTCTTTGTTTGTACCCGGGCAGGTGCTCCCAGGTAACCAGAGTCCTTCTGAGAGGCTAGCCACCTCTCTTTGCCCTGAGACAAGCACCATGTGGAATGGGGGGTGGGGGTAACATGCAGACAAGGTCTCCTCCTCTTTAGGCCTATTTATTTTGTGAGAGCAGAGGCCTTCCCCTTCTCCTTGTTGCCTCTGCTGTCCTCTCCTGTCCCTGTGGCCTGCCCATCCCAGCCTGTGCCATCCGGAATCAGCTACAGTAACAAGCTTGTTTTTTGGCAAGACCAGTGGGGAATGGGGAATGTAGGCAGTAGTGGGCATTGGAGTCTGGCATCCTGTGGCCTGCCCCAGTGCCAGTTCTCCCTCTAGGGTGAACCCAGGTCCCATGGCTTCCCGTTTGTCCTTGGTGTTGCTGTATGCAAGACAAGGCTGTCACTCCTACCTTCCAGAGTCACCAAGTCCCTGGAGAATATGAGGGCACAATCTGAATCCAAGCACGGGGGGGGGGGGGGGGGGGTGACAAGCTTTCTTATAGCCAACCTTCCCATGGGCCAGACTCCGTGCTGCTGGGGGAGCCTCTCTAGCTGCCTGGCCCTGACCGGTTTCTGCTAGGCTTCACTGGGAGTCTGCATACACTTCAGGAAAGCTGCTGAGAGCTGGGGAGGATGGGGTGGGGGTAGGGGCTGAGCCAAAACCAGGCCACTAAGTCAAAATGTCCAGGGTTCCCCCAGAAAACTCTTCAGCCTGCCTCCTTCCTCTTCCTCTCCCAGCAACCCACCTGCATGGGGCCCCATCTGGCACTGCATGGGCCATAGGTCCCTGTGTGTTCCCCTTGTAGAAGCTATTGTGTTATGCTTACTGTGTGACTCCTCTTCCCTCACCCGGTACTGAAAGATTCACAACACCTCCACCTCTGGGCCCGTCCCCCCATGACTGGTCAGTCTCCCGCCGCCTCACGTGCATGTCAGTGTCCTGGACAGCAGAACCCCTCTGCGAGACCGCCCTCCTCCCGTGTGCCACCCCCGCACCTCCCTCCACCCTCTCCTTCTGCTTGTGGAGATCAGTGTTCTTCTGGATCATTGTCCGTATCTCTCAAAGGAGAAAAAGAAAAAGATTCCTCAATGCTTTTCTTTTCAAAAGGGAAAAAAAAAGGAAAAAAAAAACAATGCCAACAGCCCAGCGTCCGCGAACAACCCAACAGTAACAAAGCATGCGTTCGGGATGGAGGAAGGTAAGGCCACACGTTTCCTCTCGCCGCTTGCTCCTAGGGCTGGGTGGGGTGATTCAAAGCGGGGGTCCAGGGTGCATCCACCCCCCCCTCCACGTTTACTTCCCACACACTGTCACTCTTGCGTCTTTGGAGGGACAAAGAGAGCTCTGGTTTGACAGGCAGGGATGTAGGAGAGCCCCCCCAGAGTCTGTCCCAGAGCCAGCCAAGCCCCCAGTTCTGCCACTAGTGAGTCCATGCTGGAGAAAGGCCCCATCTCTCCCTACCACATCGTTCATTCCAGAAGTTACTTTTCTGCACAAGCTGGGAATTTCAGTCCTGGGAGTTGTGACTGGGGAAGCAGAGATGAGACCCACATTCCCTGCCAGGGCCTGTCCTCTGCGGACGGACGGACGGACGGACGGACGGGGGGTGGGGGGGATGCACTTGGATGCATTCAGGGGACCTAGCTGGAGTTCAGTAGGCCTAGGGGCTCTGCAGTGCACATCTCGGTTCACAAAGGAGCAGACCCCCATAGCTTAGAGAGATGAGCAGGCACTGGGTCCCAATGGCCTCAGGCTGCCCAGACACGCTCCTCATTCAAACAGAAAACACCAGTGAGACCTCAGTGGAGCGTCAGGCTGCGTGCATCCATTTGTTAGTGCCAGGGAGTTTATGCCTAGGGACCCTGAAGAGTCAGTGGCAGTCTTTAAGTGAAGGAATAACAAGATGTTGTACAGTGTCCTGGCTTTCACTGGATACGTATGGAGATCCGGGGACCCAGTGACCAGTTCAAACTAGCCTGGGCAATATTGAAAGGAGACAAAGTCAGCAGAATCTTAGGTGCCCCGGATGTGGAGGCAAGGAGGAAGCTGGCCAGGCCCTCTCTCTCCCAGGCCTAAATAACAAAGAGAAAGCTTGAGCCAGGCAGTTGAGCCATGCCTGGCCTCCAAGGGAGCAAATCCATCTTGTAACCCTCTGGCATCTGTCCCTACACTGTCATTTGACGGATGGGGTGCCTTCATGCAGACTGCTGTGGTGGGGTCACCAAGACGGCTTCGGGGTGTTGCCAGGGCCTACACCGAGGGTCAGTGGGTTGCCGGGCTTGGGTCATGCGCTGTGGACTCCTCAGCTTCCTTTTGGCAGTGTGGATATGTTGCACTTTGTATCAAGCCTACTGGGGCTCTCCCTCTGCTCGGCAAAGGAGCTACCCTTCCCTTCCTGGTGGTCTCTCCTGCTCCTTTATCTGGGACCCGCTTCCTTGGGCCTGCATCCATCCCATCTGTATCCTGAGGAGGCCCCTGCCTTTCTCGCTACTGCCTGCTTCTCTCTGCCCTTCTGGCCCTGCTGTCAGCGCCCCCTAGTGCCAGGATGGCTGCACAGGAGGGCATGGGCCTCTGAAAGCTACCTGGGTCTTTGGGTTTCTCTGGGAAATTCTGGGCTTGCTTGTGGGGAAAACAGAGAGGAGAAGGAGCTCTCCTGGAGTCTGCTGCTTGCTCACTAATGCTCAGGGCCTTCCCTTGGCTCTCCAGCGCTGCCCCTCTAGTGGCACAATGGCTGTATCCCGTATGAAGGCGAACTTGAAAGCCAATCAGGAGGAAAAGATCTGAGGAGCCCCCCCTCCTCATCTTTCTGCACATACAGAGCTATTTCATGGCTTTCCCAGGACCAAGGCCTCATAGGAAGCCAGCATCCAGCTCCTAGCCTGTGTCCCCGCCACCTCCCCTCCCTTACTTACAGTGCTCACAACCTGATGGGAATCTCTAATATCCTGGTGTGCTCATCTAGCCTGGGCTCAGGTCCAGACATGACTGGCATAGTTACCATTTCCCTGTCCCATTTTGTGGCGGCTGCTGCTGCTGCTGCTGCGGCCCAGCTTGGACTGTAGTGTGTCTTCAGAGTGTGCGAGTAGCTGGCTGGTGATAGCCAACCCAGTGGAGGCCATGACCCCTCAGTCCCTAACCAAAGCCAGCTGCGCTGCATGTGAATGGCGGCAGGGGCCTGGGGCGGCTGCAGCCTGGATCCCAGGCTCTAAAACCGTATCAGAGGAGTGTATTGCTGGGTGTACCTCGATGTTTCGAGTAACTGCTTTGAGATCCTACACTCGTGAGGCAGACAAGCAAAACTCCATAGTTGCAGGCTTCGGGGGAAGACGTTGAGCTGTAGGGTCCATCTGAGCTTGGAAACTGTCCGTGCACGTGCTTGCCACCAGTGAAGAGGAACTGACCACCCTGAGAAAACCAACGAATACATCCAGCGAGCAGGAAGTCCTATTCCCAGCCCTCGGCCTGCCCCAGTTACTGTCTTGGATGAAGAGATGGTGGGGCAGTTAAAGTTACCATAGCTAAGCAAGATAGGTCTGTGTGCTGTTTCCAGAAGAGCGGTGTGGAGGTACAGGGACTAGGGCAGCAGGACCTTGCTTCTCTACAGATCAACTCAGCACATCCATTCTATGGGTCGCCAGGAGACTTTGGGGGAGCTAAGAGGAAATATTCATGCAAGGAGAGGACCCTCTCTCCAGTGGAATAGGCTCCCCCCAAGGGAAGGCATATACTTTCTAGAAGCTCAAGCCTGGCTAGCAGGGAGCTTTTATAGGTGAGAATAAGGGAGCAATGGATGGCCGAGCTGGGATGGAGCTCTGGGGACAGGTCAGCAAGAAGAAGAGCAACAGATCAGGTGGGGACGGATACAGTAGGTAGGCTTCTCTTCTCCTGTCCTAGCTTCCGCCCACCTGCCGATCCTGCATCGCATGCACTGAGGAACTGGAGGAGAACGCTGGCCAAGCAGGAGTGCAGGTGCTAGCTAACCACAAGTAACAGAGCCATCCACACAGGGTGGCGGGGGATTATACTCCTGCCCTCAAGGTTTCCCCACAGTGATAGAGACACCCAAGTCAAAAGCTGGAGTCTGCTAGCAAAGGAGGCCTCTTCTCCCCTGACTGAGCCTCCCTGTGAGCTGAGTTGCCACTTGGTCCATATGGCAGGCAGGCAGGTGGGCATGAGCCTCCCTGCAAAACAGTATGAATGGACCCACAGTGGGGCTTCATGGTGGGCAGCCAGGCTCAGGGTGTGCCCCCACCTCTAGCCCACTCTGATCAAGCCTGCACCTCTCCTCTGTTTTGCAGAACTTCAGCGAGAGGGAAGCATCGAGACTCTGAGTAACAGCTCGGGCTCCACCAGTGGCAGCATCCCAAGGAACTTTGATGGCTACCGATCTCCTCTCCCTACCAACGAGAGCCAGCCGCTCAGCCTCTTCCCCACTGGCTTCCCATAGGCACCAGCAACCTGCTTCTGACTGGCTGAGGGACAGGGAGAAGCACCCCACCCCACCCTACCTACCTCCCACCCCACC